>NC_044977.1:157042382-157352937 GCF_008728515.1 Papio anubis | reverse complement strand
CTTGCATTTCTTCATCTACAAATCAGAGCCCCGGGGAGATGATTCTTTTCCTCCTCCCTGTGTCAATGAGAAGAAGTCAATGTTATTCTGGCATTAACCTGGGGATGGGAGAGACATCAAATGCCAAGATGTCCACCAAAATCTGAATGACTCAATGTTTGTGAGCCAAGAGGACCAGGAGAGGATGGAAGAGGTCATGGAAAGCAAATATCTCTTAACTGAGGATAAAGTTGTCTGCTTCTCTTTGTTTCTTCTGACAATCACTCACCACCAATCTTTGCCTACTGAATGTGGAGGTTAGGGTCAAGGATTGGAGCAGAGCTAAAATTGAGAAAGGATGGCATCATGCTAAACTTAGAGAAAGGTTTTCCTTAGCCCCTTTGTCACCTATTCAAGTCAGGCTTAGGACCCAGCATGGCCTCTCTCCTGTGTTGTCTATGGCTACAGGAAGAGGAGACCATTCTTCCCCAAGCTACTGCTAGCCGCATTGGCCTTTGAACCCTGTGGTAGACTGGATAATGCCCCCTCTCAACAAGGTGTCCATGTATTAATCTGCAGAAACTGTGACTAGGTTGTTACATGGCAAATAGGAATTAAGTTTGCAGATAGCATTAAGGTCACTAACTAGCCAACTTTAAAATAGGGAGATTATCCTGGATTTGCGGGGCAGGCTGGTATAATCAAAAGATTCCTTAAATGTGAGAGAGAAAAGTAGAAGAGCCAGAGTCAGATAAAAAGATTGACTATGAAAGCAGGGCTGCAGTGATGCAATTGCCAGCCTTTGAAGATGGCAGGGGGTCATGAACCAAGGAACCCAGTGGCCTCTAGAAACTGGAAAAACTGCAAGAAAACAGATTTTCCTCTTGAGTCTCCAGAAAGGAATGCAGCCTTCCCCACACCTTGATTTCAGCCCAGCGAGTCCTGTTTTGAACTTCTGCACTACAGATCTGTAAGACACTAAATTTATGTTATTTTAAGTTGCTCAATTTGTGAAAATTTGTTACAGCAGCAATAGGAAACTAATACAAACCCAAAGGACCTCAGTAAATAAAATGGGAGTCCCGTCACTGGGGAGAGTGGGCCCTCACATCTTTTCTTGTTTGTTTGTTTTTGTTCTGAGACAGGGTCTCACTCTCTCTCCCAGGCTGGAGTGCAGTGTCACAATCACAACCACAGTTTCATGGCTCACTGCAGCCTCTGCCTCCTGGGCTCAAGCAACCCTTCCACCTCAGCCTGGGACTGCAGTAGCTGGGACTACAGGCGTGTGCCACATTGCCTGACTAGTTTTTTGTGTTTTCTGTAGAAATGGGGTTTCACCATGTTGCCCAGGATGGTCTTAAACTCCTAGGCTCATGTAATCCACCTGCCTCAGCCTCCCAAAGTGCTGGGATTATAGGCATGAGCCACCGTGCCAGGCCCTTCAGATCTGTTTTGACAGATAACATTCAAGTGCAGGAAATATGTTGTCACGACCAGTCAGGATGGCTGGAATGAGAGGCAGAGGAGCAGAAGCTGATAGCAGGCCAGGCTGTTCTGCCTAGGAAAGCATAGAAGAGAGGAGAGGAATGTGGAGAGAGAGCGTCAGTGGCCAGAGGAGGGAGTCGAGTGTGTTTTATGAAGCAGAAGACTTCCCCTCTCCACAAGAGGCGGTGCTGGGAGAAACTGCTATGTTGGGTGGCATAAATTTTTCTTTATTGAACCTTTTAGTAAAACATCCAGTGAAAGCTGCCTTACCTCTACAAACTTTTGGAGATGGATTTGTTTGTTCTGAATGGTCTGCTGGGCCAAGTATGGCCTCAGAGCTGCCAAAGTAGCTGATTTAACAAATGTCTCATTTCCTTGACTAAAGAATAGATATTAGGGCAGGTGCAGTGGCTCACGCCTGTAATCCCAGCACTTTGGGAGGCTGAGGTGGGTAAGTCACCTGAGGTCAAGAGTTTGAAACTAGCCGGGCCAACATGGTGAAACCCTGTCTCTTCTAAAAATACAAAAAATTAGCCAGGCATGGTGGCGCACACCTGCAGTCCCAGCTACTTAGGAGGCTGAGGCAGGAGAACAGCTTGAACCTGGGAGGCAGAGCTTTCAGTGAGCTGAGATTACGCCATTGCACTCCAGCCTGAGTAAAAAAAGCGAAACTCTGCCTCAAAAAAAAAAAAAAAAGAATCGCTGCTAAGGCCTGTCTGAGCAGTCCCTGCCCAAAGTCTAAGCAGGAAATTAAAAAAGCCAGAGGTACAGAGCAAGCCGGTGGGCAAAGCAGAATCAGAGAAGTGATCATGCTGCATAGTTCAATTTGCTTGAAATAAGGAGCAGAATTGTCCCTAATTCCTCAAACCAACAATTTCCAAGAACTTAATACTTGGTGTCTTGGGTTTAGAATTCAAAACCCAAAATAAGTTTCCTTATGTCTCAGAACAGTTTCCACTACCAAGGTTGATTAAAAAGATGACGTTGGTGACTTTTTTTTTTTTTTTGAGACAGGGTCTCTCCCTGTCACTCAGGCTGGAGTGCAGTGCAGTGGTGCAGTCATAGCTCACTACAACCTCAAACCCCTGGGCTTAAGCATTCCTCCTCCCTCAGCCTCCCAAGTAGCTGGGACTACAGGTGCACACCACCACACCTGGCTATTAAATTTTTTTTTTTTTGTAAGGCAGGGCATGGTGGCTCACACCTCTAATCTCAGCACTTTGGGAGGCCGAGGTGGGTGAATCACCTGAGGTCAAGAGTTTGAGACTAGCCTGGCCAACATGGTGAAACCCTGTCTCTACTAAAATTACAAAAAATTAGCTGAGCATAGTGGCACATGCTCAGCTACTCAGGAAACTGAGGAAGGAGAATCGCTTTAACCTGAAAGGCGGAGGTTGCAATGAACTGAGGCCAAGCCACTGCACTTCAGCCTGGGTGACAGAGTGAGACTCCATCTCAAAAAAAGAAAAAAGTTTTTTGTAGAGACTGGGATCTTGCTATGTTGCCCAGGCTGGTCTTGAACTCCTGGTCTCAAACGATCCTCCTGCCTCAGCCTCCCAAAATGCCAGGATTACAGATGTGAGCCTGGCCCAGGTTGATGGCTTTTAAAATGAATGTTTATTATTCCCTCTGCTCTCTACCTGTCTTTACTGAAGAACACAGGGTGGAGTGGGGGTGGGGCAGGGGAGACGTGATGCTGTTTCTGCTTCTTCTCAGTTTCCCCACTGTTAGTGACAGAAGACTACCCTCGCCTAGCATAGAGGATTGGAGCTATTGGGGACAATTCTGGCTTTGTTCTTGATGAGGGGAAAACAAGGCATTGCTCACAAAATGCTGAGGTGGCAAGTGTTCCCGAGGCTGCTCCATCTCAGGGCAGCCTGCTTCAAGGGCTTGTCCACTCAATAAGGTGGTAGGTAGACCCTCAGTCTCAGCTGTCAGATGCTCTGCATGAGATGGAGCTCAATTTCCATCACCCCTCATTTTTCTGTGCTTGGCGTCCCCTGCCTTTAGAGATGATTCTTGCTTTTAAAAAGCTCAAAACAATCCTAAAAGTTGTATAGAACCACAAAAGCCCCAGAATAGCCAAAGCTATCCTGAGCAAAAAGAACAAAACTAGAGGAATCACATTACCTGACTTCTAATTATACTACAGCGCTATTGTAACCAAAACAGCATGATACTGGTATAAAAACAGACACATAGACCAGTGGAACAGAACAGAGAACCCAGAAATAAATCCATATATCTACAGTGAATGAATTTTCCACAAAGATGTCAAGAACATACACTGGGGAAAAGACAGCCTTCAATAAATGATACTGGGAAAACTGGATATCCACATGCAGAAGAATGAAACTAGACCCCTATCTCTTGCCATATACAAAAACCAAAAATTACAGGCGTGAGCCACTGTAAATAAAATCAAATCAAAATAAATTAAAGACTTAAATCTAAGACTTCAAACTATGAAACTACTGAAAGAAAACATTGGGAAACTCTCCAGGTCATTGGTCTGGGGAAAGATTTATTAAGTAACACCCCAAAAGCACAGGCAACCAAAGCAAAAAATGGACAAATAGGATCACATAAAGCTTTTCAGCTTCTCCACAGCTGAGGAAACAATTGGCAAAGTGAAGAGACAACCCACAAAATGAGAGAAAATATTTGCAAATTATCCATCTGACAAGAGATTAAAAACTATAACATATAAGGTGCTCAAACAATTCAGTAGAAAAAAAATCTAATAATCTAGTTCAAAAATGGGCAAAAGATCTGAATAAACATTACTCGAAAGAAAACATACAAATAGGAAACATGTATATGAAGAGGTGCTTAATCTCATTGATCATCAGAGAAATGCAAATCAGAACTACAGTGAGATATCATCTCACCCCAGTAAAAACGGCTTTTATTCAAAAGACAGGCAATAACAAATGCTGGTGAGGATATGGAGAAAAGGGAACCCTTGTACACTGTTGGTGGGAATATAAATTAGTACAACCACCATGGAGAACAGAATGGGGGTTCCTCAAAAAACTAAAGGCAGAACTGGTACATGATCCAGCAATTCCACTACTGGGTATTTGCCTAGAGGAAATGAAATCAGTATGTCGAAGAGATATCTGCACTCTCATGCTTATTGTAGCACTATTCACAATAGCCAAGATTTGGAAGCAGCCTAAGTGCCCATCGGCAAACAAATGGATAAAGAAAATGTTGTACATATATACAATGAAGTACTATTCAGTCATAAAAAGAATGAGATCCTGTCATTTACAACAACATGGATGGAACTGGAAGACATTATGTTAAGTGAAATAAGCCAGACACAGAAAAAAGAACTTTGCCTGTTCTTACTTATTTGTGGGATCTAATAATTAAAACAATTGAACTCATGGAGATAGAGAACAGAATGATGGATACCAGAGGCTAGGGAGGGCAGTTTTGGCATTGGGGGGCGTGGGTGGAGGAAGTTGGTCTAAGTGAAAATGATTAATGAGTACAAAAATATAGTTAGATGGAATGAATAAGATCTAGTATTTGATAGTACAACAGAGTGACTAGGGTCAACAATAATTTATTGTACATTTTAAAATAACTAAAAGAGTATAATTGGAATGTTTGTAACATAAATGACAAATGCTTGAGGTGACGGATACCCCATTTACTCTGGTGTGATTATTACTCATTATATGAGTAATATCCATTCATCCTGTATCAAAATATTCCCCCCCCAGCCAATTTTTTATAAGCCAGTTGATACATAAGTAGTTTTTGGGGGATGATATATTACTTACACATTTTCTCTGTAGTAAACATGTATGTGTATGTGTGTGGGTGTGTATCTAATTACTTCGTTGGAGTGATTACTATGGTTTGGAACTGCTGGGGCCAAGTTTATGGAAAAATCTACATTTTTGAGTAAACTCCCCATGACTAGAGTAAGTTTCCCCAGTATTTGAGAATTCTTCATTTCCTAAAGCTTACAAACATCAGATAATCAATATCTGTAAGGATAAATAATGTAATTTATAATGACATTGCTTTCTCAGCTATTAATGTTAACTACATCATCTTCACATAGCCTTGTAACTCATTTGTGCTATTCCATTTTCCTCTGTTCCTTTTATTTTCACTTCCCTTGTAATGTTAGTCTCTTTGTACTGATTTCTGAAGAGTTCATTTATGATTAAAGATGTTAATATTTTGTCTAGAATTGCAAAAAAAATATTTCCATCCTGTATCAAAACATTTCATGTACCCCTTAAATATATATGCCTATTTGTACCCATAAAAATTGAAAATAGGCCGGGTGTCGTGGCTCAATGCCTGTAATCCCAGCACTTTGGGAGGCTGAGGCGGGTGGATCATGAGGTCAGGAGATGGAGACCATCCTGGCTAACATGGTGAAACCCCATCTCTACTAAAAATACAAAAAATTAGCCGGGCATGGTGGCAGGTGCCTGTGGTCCCAGCTACTCGGGAGGCTGAGGCAGGATAATGGCGTGAACTCGGAAGGCAGAGTTTGCAGTGAACCGAGATGGCACCACTGCACTCCAGCCTGGGCAACATAGCGAGACTCCATCTAAAAAAAAAAAAATTATAAAAAAGCCAACAAACAAAAAAACTCAACCCCTAATTTAGACTTAACATTTTTAGCTAATGCTCTCCTCTGCCATTGTTTAGCTGGTTAAAAGATAATACATTTTTAAAAAATGAAAAATGTAAGACAAATTACTTCCTTCTTTGTAGTCTTCAACAAAGTAACCTGTGCTCATGAGCTCAATTTTCACAATTTTCACAGCTTCCTGAACCACAGCTGGACTCAATTAAAAATACTGTACACAGATAGTGGACGTGAGGGGTGTGGATTCTTCTCAGCCATCTCTTTATTCTACATCCTCAAAGAATTTCTCAAATGCATTATGAAATTCACTGTTTTCATTTCTTCGCCTCTCACATTCATTTGCTAATCCATTCCAATGGCTTCCATCCCCCTGCTCATTGCACTGCCTGTCTTAGTTTGTTTTGTGTTGCTATAGCAGAATACCTGAACAGGGTAATTTATAAAGAAGACATATTTATTTTTACAGTTCTGGAGGCTGGGAAGTCCAGGGTTCAGGGGCCTGCATCTGGGCCTTCTTGCTGCACATCCCATGGTGGAAGGTAGAGGGTGAAAGAGAGGGTGAGAACAAGAACAAGAACAAGAGAGAGGCAAGAGAGAGCAAAACCTGCTTTTATAACAAGCCCACTCCTGGGATAATGACATTCATTCATTCATTCATGAGAACTTTGTTCTCATACCTTTATCACCTCTTAAAAATTCCACCTCTCAACACTGCTCTACTGGGGATCAAGTTTCCAACTCCTGGCCTTTGGTGGACACGTTCCAATCATAGCACTGACCATGTCTCAGTCACCAAGAACCTGCCTGCTACCGTATCTAATGGTTACTTCTCTTTTTTCAGCTTACCTCACTTATCAGCAGCATTTCATACAGTTCTTCTAGGATCCTTCTGATATTCCTCCTACCTCAATGATGGCTACACCTCAGCCTCATTTGCTGGTTTCTCCTTCTTACCTGACCTATAAGTATTGATTAGCCTCGAAGCTCAGCTCTGTGGCCTCTCCATTTGTCTGTCTATATTGTCTCCATAAGTGACCTCATCCAAATTTGTATCTCTTGCTCAACTCCTTCTACCAGAGCTCCACATTTGCCTTCAGGAATGCCTTGGTGACAACTCTACTTGTGTCCTCAATAAGTAGCTGAAGCTTAATATCATTCAAAGTCAAACTTGGTTTCCCTTGAATCCTGTTTCTCCTCACTGTTCGTCACCTTGATAAATGTACTGTTTGCCATTACTATAGACACATTCAGTCTCTTCCCTTTTGGCTCTCCTTCTTTTTCTAATCCATTAGCAAGTCCCATCTTTTCTATCCAGAAAACATATCCTTAATTCCTCCCACTCCCCCACTTCTCCAACTCCATCCTCTCTGTGGAGTGCTTGCCCCTGACTTCCCACTGCACACCACCTAACAACATGCACAGACACATACAGTCATGCCCACACCTTCTCCCAGTCTCTCTTCTCACTCCCTCATGATTCTCTACCACACTTTGCCTTTATGGCATTCATACCGTTCTGAAATTGCATTGTCTACCTCTTGACTGCTTGTTGACGTTCTATCTCCCAAAGGCCAGGACTAGGGTGAGTTGAGAACAGCACTTGCCTCAGATGCAAAACTTAAGGGGGTTCCCAAAATACTCAGTAATCAAGATAAGCAATATTTTAATGCAATGTACTAAAAAGTCAAAGTGCAAAAAGCTTCCTGATGAGCAAACCAAATTCTAAGATCACTTAGTTTTATTTTATTCATACATTTTTCAGTATATATCTCTACAGATAAGAATAACAAAAAAACAACCAAAATTCCATTATTACATCTAATAAAATCAATATAATGCCTGAACATCATTTTACATTTAATTCATTTTCCTTTTTCTCCCACCTCAGCCTCCCAAGTAACTGGGACTATAGGCTTGTGCCACCACGACTCCCCATATCTCATGACTACTTTTAGAGTAAAATTTGTATTGAGTGACTAAAAATATGTATTAGCATTCTCTATATATTAGCAGTAAGCCATCTCTCCACCTTCACTTAAACAGACAGGCCAGGTACAGTAGCTCACACCTGTAATCCCAGAACTTTGAGAGGCTGAGGCAGGTAGATCACGAGGTCAAGAGTTCGAGACCAGCATGGCCAGCATAGTGAAACCCCGTCTCTACTAAAAATACAAAAATTAGCTGGACATGGTGGCGCGTGCCTATAATTCCAGATACTTGGGAGGCTGAGGCAAGAGAATAGTTTTAACCTGGGAGGTGGAGTTTGCAGTGAGCCGAGACCACGCCATTGCCCTCTAGCCTGGGTGACAGTGCGAGACTCTGTCTCAAAAAACAAAAAAACAAAAAAACCAAAAATAAACAAACAAAAAAAACCAAACAGACAAAAAAAATACAAAGTGAGTGTTTGTTCTTTGTAATGAACTACCTGGCCCCTATACACCTCTTGGGTCCATCCCCTACTCAGTCTTCATTTTAAAAGGGTTTCCTGTGGACTGCAGCTACATAACCTTCTCAATGCAGAAAACTGAATGTACCTGACGATGCCAATCACAGTATTGGTCTGTAACATAAACTGCCATTCACTGTTATAGACAGCTCAAGAAAAAGAAAACCTCATGAATCCGGAAACAAAGGCACCTGCCCTAACCACCCCCCATCCCCTCCAACAACTATCAACCCTGTAGATGTCACACTCAAAAAAACAAAAAACCAAACCAAACCAAACCAAAACAAAAACAACAACAAAAAAAGAAGGGCCAGTGTGGTGGCTCATGACTATAATCCCATCACTTTGGGAGGCCTAGGCTGGTGGATCACCTGAGGTCAGGAGTTCGAGACCAGCCTGGGCAACATGGCAAAACCCTGTCTCTACTAAAAATTAAAAAATTAGCCAGGCATGGTGATGCACGTCTGTACTCCCAGCTACTTGGGAAGTTGAGGTACAAGAATTCCTTAAACCCAGGAGGCGGAGGTTGCAGTGAGCTGAGATTGCGCCATTGCACTCCAGCCTGGATAACAGCACCAGATCCCGTTTCAAAAATAAAATAAAGATTTTAGCAGGTGGACTTCATTCTGTGTCCTCTGAAGAGGACCTGATGGAAAAGAGATTATTCAGATGGGCCATTTCCAACCCTGTCTATTCTTTAGAAACACTAAGGGTTCAAGAGAACTAAACAAAAATTCTATTTCAGGCCCACCCCAGTCCTCACATGCCCCAAGATACTTTTGGACAAACTTTACTTTTATTTGTTTATTTATTTGGCTTAAGGAATTGCAGGAAGTCTTACACTTCCTACTTTTTGGAAAAATAAATGCCATAATTCTAAACTAAGTTTCATTTGGATTGCAGATTTAAATGTCAAAAAAACAAATTATAGAAGACAAAGGGAAGAAAATAGAAGCAAATATTAATCAAATTTCAGGACAGGAAATATATTTGTAAACTCTGAAGTGAAAACCAAAAAGAAAGGAAAACAAAAGAAAAAAGGAAGAAACCACAAAAGAAAAGACTGACGAATTTGAGTAAATACAAATTTAAAACTTCTTCACTACAACGAAAACGATGGAAATAAAATAACCAAAATGAAAAAGCAAAGAGACCAGAATGAGGGTGGTGAGGTGGAGACAAAAGGCTGCTGTTACCACAGACAGAAAACTAACATCTTTGCTACATAAAGAATTTATAAAAATTGGTTTAAGAAATTAAGGCTGCCAGGCGCTGTGGCTCACACCTGTAATCCCAGCACTTTGGGAGGCCGAGACGGGCGGATCACGAGGTCAAGAGATCGAGACCATCCTGGCTAACATGGTAAAACCCCGTCTCTACTAAAAAATGCAAAACAATTAGCCGGGCATGGTGGCAGGTACCTGTAGTCCCAGCTACTCGGGAGGCTGAGGCAGGAGAATGGCGTGACCCCGGGAGGTGGAACTTGCAGTGAGCCAAGATTGCGCCACTGCGCTCCAGCCTGGGTGACAGAGCGAGACTCCATCTCAAAAAAAAGAAACAAAACAAAACAAAATGAAATTAAGGCTTGAGTAAGTAAGCCAGCATCAGTGCTCACAAATTACACAAGTGGAAACATTGTTATAAACAAATGTGGCAAAAGATTACAGCCTGCTGTAATCACATAAATACAAATTAAAACAAAGAAAACATATGATTTTTGCTCATCAGAATGGCAAAATCTAAAATAATCACTCTTAATCTTGGTGACAATGCAAGGGACAGATATGATAGACAGTGCTTATTCACCATGCAAATCTCGGAAAGCACTTGGTCAACTTGATTTAAAAGCCATACAAATATTGTTATACTTTGAGCCAGTTATTCCACATCTGGGAATTTATCCTAGGGAAATAATCTCAAAGAAGGAAGAAATTATTCTTGGTGATGTCATTGAGTGTTACTGATATCTCAGAGGGTTCTTAATGGTCTGGCTACAGGTCCTCAATGCTTCTAGCAGGTCTGGGATCAGGGAGTGGAGAGGGAGGCAAAATTGATGCCTGCCTTTCCCAGGAAATCATCCTGCCGTTTGGCCTGGTCAGGTGCTTGGAGCTGGCTTATATTTGATCTCTTCATCTTGTGTAAGCCAGGCCTCATTTGAGTTCTGCAAGCTCTGGGAGGTGGAACGGGTGAGTAGATAATCATCTATCTCTGAACAGACCCCTCGCCTTTGGGGAAGATATGTCTCCTCACTCCTTCCCCAAAATTGTGCCTGGGAATAGACATTAAGTTTTTACAAAATAACTATATGCCCTCCACCTCTCCTAGGCCTCTGGAAACTGTGTGGAGCCATGTGACTGATTCTGGTCAATGAACTGTGAGTGAAAGTGACAGCCTTCATTTCTGGCCTGATGCCTTTAAGAACCAGTGTGTGTCCTTTCATCTTTCTCTTTTCCTGCTCTGAAGTGGTGACCAGATGATGCAAACGCACTTCAGAAAAGCCTCCATTAGGCTGGATCTCTGAGACACTGAATTGCAGAGCCCTTCCCAATTCATTTTGGAAATGTGGCATGAGCAAGAATAAAGTTCTGTTTTATGTGACAGATTTGAGGGCTGTCTGCTACCAAAGCAAAGCCTATCCTCTCTTCTCCTGACTAATACATGCTATTGAACTGGTGATTCTCTGCAGGGAACATAAGCCTGGGAAGGGACAGACAGGAGATGTTTAGTGGCATTTGTTCTTGGCTGTCAGAGTCCTCCCAAATTACCCCTCTTTCAGTCTTGGCCTATTGAGAAACTAAAGTTATATTTTTAGAAATATTACCCTTTTATTTAAAAAACTTAAAACACCAGTAGAAAAAGAGATGGGGAGAGAGGGAGGAAGAAGAAAAATGGAGGAAGAAGAGATGGAAAAGAGATGGAGCTGAGCCCATCAGATTACTACTGTCTTTGAAAGCACCCCTGAAAAGCCCTAGTGAGGCCTGGGATGGTGGCCAAATGGGGCCTTGAGCAAGAAGAGTAAGTGGAGAAAGATTAGAGCAAGGCTGCCAAGGAAGAAAAACAAAAGCAAAACCGGCTCTTGTTTCTGAACTTCCCTGGCTTTCCTTCCTGTCCTGGGTTTCATCATTGGTTCAAAAAATATTTCAATGAATATAAATATATATATATATATTTGAGATGGAGTCTCACTCTGCTACCCAGGCTGGAGTGCAATGGTGTGGTTTCAGCTCACTGCAACCTCCGCCTCCCAGGTTCAAGTGATTCTCCTGCCTCAGCCTCCCAAGTAGCTGGGACTACAGGCATGCGCCACCACACCCAGCTAATTTTTGTATTTTTAGTAGAGATGGTGTTTCACTATGTTAGCCAGGCTGGTCTTGAACTCCTGACTTTATGATCCACCTGCCTTGGCTTCCCAAAGTTCTGGGATTACAGGCATGAGCCACTGCGCCTGGCCTCAACAAATATCTATTGAGCATCTGCCATGTGCCAAGAAGGGTCTGATGCTGGAGATTCAGCTTGAACAAAACATAGTACCTGCCCTCATGGACCGTACTTTGCATACTTTTTAGTGGAGAGACAGACAGCAAACCAATCCGTATGCATAATGTGTTATGCTAGAAGGTGGCACACATGTTATGGAGTAAAAGCAGGGAGAGGGGATAGAAGATAGGGTAGCTGCAGTTTTTAAAAAGCTTTCAGGGAAGGCCTTCCTGAGAAAGTAATATTGTCTGAGCAAGACCTGCAGAAGGAGAAGGAGCTAGTAATGTGGTTCTCTGGGAACAGTGCCAGGAGTGACAGGAAGCCAGGGTGGCTGGATTGAGTGTACCAGGGGGAGCGTAGTAGGAGATGAGAGCCTAGAGGCACTGAGGAAGGCAGATCTCTGGAAGGACTTTGGCTTTATCAGCACTTTGAGCAAAGATGGGAAGCTATTGGCAGATTTTGAGCAGAGGAATGATATGAGCTAATTTGTATTTTATTTCATTTTGTTTATTTATTTATTTAGTGAGACTGAATTTTGCTGTATCGCCCAGGCTGGAGTGCAGTGGTGCAATCTCGGCTCACTGCAATCTCTGCCTCCTGGGTTCAAGCAATTCTCCTGCCTCAACCTCTCAAGTAGCTGGGATTACAGGCGCCCACTACCACACCTGGCTAATTTTTGTGTTTTTAGTAGAGATGAAGTTTCACCATGTTGGCCAGGCTGGTCTCGAACCTCTGACCTCAGGTGATGCAACCACCTTGGCCTCCCAAAGTGTCGGGATTACAGGCGTGAGCCACTGTGCCCGACCTAATTTGTGTTTAAAAAGAATAACTCTGGTTGCTGAAGAATAGGGTTGCCAGAGCCAGCAAATAAAGCTACATGGTGTTGAGTTAAATTTGAATTTCAGATAAATGCATACTTCTTTTAGTATAAGTATAGCCTGTGCAATATTTGTGACATATTTATACTAAAAAGTATTCATTGTTTATCTAAAATGCAAATTTAACTGAGTGTTCTATATTTTACCGGCAACTTGTACCTAGAGAAAGATGGAGGGCATAAAGGTGAAAGCAGGAAGATCAGCTGGGGATATTGCAATAAACCAGGTGAGAGATGAAGACAGTTCAGACCAGGGAGGTAGACAGCAGGTGGCAAGAAGTGGCTGAATTTTGGATATATGACATCAAGTGTGTAATCTCTCGCTCTCTCAAGCCTTTTGTGTGAGCCAGTTTGATTCATTTTACCACCAAAAATAGAGGAAAGGGGTGGTGGTCAACGGGGAGGATGTGAGTGTAGGCCTTCTGGCATATGAGAAGGATGTGGGTTACACCGCAAGTTTCATATCATGTTAGAGAATACTTGAGAATAGAATTAGTCACTCAAAGGTAGAAAAAAGCCCAAAGTCAGGTGACAGTGCAGACAGAGCTCCCCTTCTACTCACTCAGGGACATAGGGCTCGGACTCTGGGGTGTAGCAGTAAAAACTTCAGCTGTGACATTTTCTTTTTGTTGTCTTCCCCTCTAGCTGGATGCCAGCAGACATCTCCTGGCTGGAGGAAGAGTAAGAGAGAGCCTGTTGAGGGAATGGTGACTTGTGACTGGATCTTTGCATTTAGATCTTTTGTTTTGAGCCAATGTGCTGAAAATTCTTAGAGGGTAGAATCAACATCTTATAGGTTGCTGGAATTGAAGAGAGGTAGGAGCTCCTGTAGGAATGTGCTAAGTACCAGCAGGTGTGTTGCTCACGAGCCAGATTTAGACATTATCACCCCCTTTTCAAGGATGAGAGACTGGTGCAGAAAGTTCTGGCAACCTTCTCAGGGTTACTTTGGAGAACTTGTTTGATTTCCCATCATTATCACTTGTCTAAGTCAAACAAACACCCCTTTAGTGCTAAAGATCTGAGAACCTGAAAGGAGAAGATAAAACAGCTGTATAGTTTTATTCCATGAAGAGTTTAAAACCAAGTGTTTGGTCAAAAGAGACCCACAAAAACATAATCCTTACCAGCTGACTTCCCTCTCTGAATGCCTCCTGCCTCATTCATTCAATTGTTTTGCAAAAATGTATTAAGCACTTTTTAAATAGTAGGTTCTAGACTAGGCCAAGGATACACTGGTGAGCAAAATATGGACTGTGAAGTCAACATTGGAAGAAAGAGGTAACCAGGTTAAGGATGAGGGATGAGGAAGATGTTCCAGAAGTAAAGCATGTGCAAATGTCCTGTGGCAGGAGGGAGGGTAGATGATAACAGGGGCTGAACAGGGAACAGAAGGGAGAAAGCTGTGCAAGAGTGTCTGGCAGGTCATATTAAGGATTTTAATTTTCATCCCAAGTGCAAGGGGATGCTATGGAAATACTTTAAGTAAGACTATGACAGGACCAGGTATACATTTTGAAAAGATAAAATCCAAATTTCTTATATAGAAAACCCTAACGATTCCACCAAAATAACTGTTAGAACTAATAACTAAATTCAGTAAAGTTGCAGGATATAAAAGCAACATACGAAAATCAGTAGTATTTTAATACACTAACAATAAACTATCCAAAAAAAGAGATATAAAAAAAAAATCTCATTTACGATGGGTACAAAAAATATTTAGGAATCAATTTTTTTTTTTTTTTTTTTGAGACGGAGTCTCGCTCTGTCACCCAGGCTGGAGTGCAGTGGCCAGATCTCAGCTCACTGCAAGCTCCGCCTCCTGGGTTTTTATGCCATTCTCCTGCCTCAGCCTCCCGAGTAGCTGGGACTACAGGCGCCCGCCACCTCGCCCGGCTAGTTTTTTGTATTTTTAGTAGAGACGGGGTTTCACCATGTTAGCCAGGATGGTCTCGATCTCCTGACCTTGTGATCCACCCATCTCGGCCTCCCAAAGTGCTGGGATTACAGGCTTGAGCCACCGCGCCCAGCCTCTAGGAATCAATTTAACCAAGGAGATAAAACACTTGCACACCAAAAACTATAAAATAATGAAAGAAATTGAAGACACCAATAAATGTAAAGTTATCTTGTGTTCATGGATTGGAAGAATTAATATTGTTAAAATGTCCAAAATGATCCATAGATTCAATGCGATCCCTACAAAAATTCCAATGACATTTTTCACAGAAATAGAAAAAAATTTCTAAAATTTGTGTAGAACGACAAAAGACCCCAAATAGCCAAAGTAATCTTGAACTAAAAGAGCAAGGCTGGAAGCCTGACTTCAAAATATACTACAAAGCTATAGTAATCAAAACAGCATGGTATTGGCATAAAAACAGACACATAGACCAATGAGCCTGGAAACAAATCTACACATTTATGATTAATTGATTTTTGATAAAGATCAAACAATGGGGAAAGGGCAGTCTCTTTAGTAAATAGTGTTAGGGCAACTGCTTATCTACAAAGAGAAGAATCTCAAACCATATGCAAAAATCAACTCAAAATGGATTAAAGACTTAAATATAAGACCTGAAACAGTAAAACTACTGAAGAAAACATACAGGAGGAGCTCCATGACATTGGTCTGGGCAATGATTTTTTGGATATAACTCCAAAGCATAGGCAACAACAGCAAGAACAGACACATGAGATTACACCAAACTAAAAAGCTTCTGCACAGCCAAGGAAACAACCAGCAGAGTGAAGAAACAATCTACAGAATGGGAGACAATATTTGCAAACTATACATCTAATAAGAGGTTAATATCCAAAATATATAAGGAACTCAAATAACTCAGTAAGAAAACAAATGAGCAAAGGATTTGAGTAGACATTTCTCAAAAGAAGACATACAAATGGCCAACATGTATATGAAAAAAATACTCAACATCACTAATCATCAGAGAAATGCAAATCAAAACCACAATGAGATATCACTTCACACCAGTTAAACTGGCTATTATGAAAAGGAAAAAAGATAACAAGGGTTGGGGAGGATGTGGAGTAAAGGGAACACTTGCTCACAGATGGTGGGAATGTAAATTAGTGTGGCCATTATGGAAAACAGTATGGAGGTTCCTCAAAACTTAAAAATATAATTACTATCTGATCCAGCAGGCCCATTACTGGGTATATATCCAAAGGAAATGAAATCAGTATGCTGGAGAGATATCTGGACTCCCAAGTTTATTGCAGCACTATTCACAACAGGCAAAATTTGGAAGCAACCTAAGTGTCCATCAACAGATGAATGGATAAAGAAATATATATATCTCCTCAAAAAAATCATAACCAAATGAAAATAGAAAAAAATAACTTTGCTAATATGCAATTTTATTTTATTTTATTTATTTATTTTTGAGACGGAGTCTCGCTCCGTAGCCCAGGCTGGAGTGCAGTGGAGTGATCTCGGCTCACTGCAATCTCCGCCTCCCCGGGTCAAGCGATTCTCCTGTCTCAGCCTCCCGAGTAGCTGGGATTACAGGCACGCGCCATAACACCCAGCTAATTTTTTGTATTTGTAGTAGAGATGGGGTTTCACCATATTGGTCAGGCTGGTCTGGAATTCCTGACCTGGTGATCCGCCCACCTTCGCCTCCCGAAGTGCTGGGATTACAGGCCTGAGCCACCGCGCCCGGCCCCTGCAATGTTAAAAAAATGAAAACCGAAACAGAAAGCCTAAGTGTCTATCACTAGAGGACTGGTTAGACCAATTAGATGACACACATATGGGGAATACCAGGTATCTGTTCAAAAGAATGAATATAACCTAACAGCATGATCTCTAAGAAATAGTGTTTTAAAAATAAAAGGTACAGAGCAGTGTGTCCTGTATACTATCATTTGTACAGGAAATGCATGTATATAAATACTCAATTCTCCTTATTTGCAATAGTTATAGTCTAAAAGCTGCTGAAGACACTGAATGGGTGAATAATGAAACATTTGCTCCTGACAGAAATACAGCGTTAGGTTTCTATGACCCTGTGGTCACAACACTTTTGTAAACCCATCAATACATAACCATATTTTATGCATGTATTGTTTATCCAATACATTTAATATATAATATATTATTCATTTAACAAATATTAAAACATATTGATTCGTTGACAATATGTTTAAACTCATTGCCAACGTTGAACTCATGGCCAGCAGCACCACAACTCATGCCTGAGTGAAGCTCATCTAACACATAAATTTTCTCCTAAGGCACATCACAGCCGCCTTCTGCTTAGGAATGCTAGACAACATTTCAGCACTATGCTTGGAGACCAGCTTAAACAGCAAAATAATCAATAAAAAGCACAAAAATGTCAAAACATGGTGCTAAACAGACCACAGAAAGGATAGTTGTTTATAGTATGAGAGTCAAACCAAGAAGGCAGAGTATTGCCTGGTTAGACCTCAGTTGGCAACATGTACATTGGGTGACTCAAATTTTTTTCCAGCTCTACACATGTTTGCAAATGGCAATGAGTTCTGGTTTTGAGGTTACAAATAAACTTTAGTGATCAGGCGAATTTGCAAATGTAGAATCTGTGAATAAAGAAGACTTAACTTTTTTTCCTGGAAATAATCTTAAACATGACTTGCAAAAATAAAAGTAGTACAAGAATGCTCATCAACCCTTTGTCCATATTCACCTATTGTTAACATTTTGCCCCATTTGCTTTCTCTTTTGTGTCCTTCTTCCTCTTCCAATGTACAAACACACAGACACACACAAACACACACACATTTTCTCTTGAACGACACGAGGATAAGTTATATACATCAGGGCCCTTTACCTCTAAATAAGTCAGTATTTATTTTTAAAAAAGAAAGACAAAAACAGACAAACAAAAAGGATAGTCCTTATACAACCATAGTAGACTTATCAACTTTGGTAAATTTTTTTTATGTGCCGCCCCACTTCAACTTTGATAAATTTAACATGGATGCAATACTTTAATCTACCATGTCCCTTAATTCTAGAACACATCCACAGCCTTTCTTTGTCTTTCATGATATCGATTATTGATGCTTTCAGATAATACCAACCCTTCAACACATGCTTTAAAAAATAGAATATTCCTCATCTTGGGTTTTTCCGATACTTCCTCATGGTTAGATTCAGGTTATGCATTCTCCCCTGGAATACTACATAGGTGATGATATAAAATCTATTTGCTTTAAAACACATGGAGTATCTATGAAGAGAGGAAGGCAAAGAAACTCGTAAGAGGGATTGTCTCTGGGGAAGCCAGCTGGGAGCCTGGAGGAGGGAAGAGAGAAGGAGAGCTATTTTTCACTGTGTACCCTTATATACCCATAGAATTGTGGACTGAGTGTGTATAGTACTTACTCAAAAACAAAATTTAAAATAATTTTGTAAGGTAGGTGAGTCTGGTATTATTGCCCCCACTTTCCACATGGTGCAACAGGCTCCAAGGATAAATGTGAAGCAGGAGGGCTTCCACTCCAGGCCTGTGACTCCATGGCCAGTGCAATGCCTGCTGTCCCTCAAACTCCACCTCTGAAACTGGGTGTGTGCAGATTGCAGTGAGTACTCAGAGGAGGGGAAAGTGAAAGGGGGTGTGTCAGGGAAGGTTTCCTGGGAGAAGAGAGCCTGAACTAAATGTGGAAAGGTGAGAAGTTAGCCAGATGCCCAAGCGTTAAAGGAGGAGGGATGGAATGAGGGAAGCAGGAACAGGAAGAATGGTATTTCAGACAAAGTGCTTTGGATCCAAGGATAGCAGGTGTGCAAATGTGCATACCCCATTCAGACCTGCCAGAAAGATTGGGATCTTCTTTAACCAGCCCCACACTATTGTGGACCGGGGAAGCCAAGGTTTGCCTTGAACAGTACACACATCTTTTCTCCTTGCAGTCTCCTTTCAGACTGAATACTCAGATCTTTTGGAGTTAAACTCCCTCGTGTGGCTGCTTTCCATAGACTCAGAAAATTCAGTGTCTCCAAGTTCTGTCTTTCTGCGCTCTGATCTCCCTCCTTCTCCCCAGGATGCCTTCTGTGTGTCTGGGTAAATGAGGGCCCTTACTGTATCCCTGAAGTTGGGTGGTGGGGGGGGGGGGCCTTCATTTACCTGGGTCTTCTGGCCCTTTGCTGTGCTCACTGAAGACAGGGGCATCTGCTCCTGGCAGTGAACCTGAGAGGTATGACTGTTCCATGTGGCATCCTGAGATAATGTGCTGCCAAGTTGGCTACATCATTTGCAGGGCCCTATGCAAAATAAAAATGTAGAATCTCTTGTTCAAAAGGCAGGAAAAAAGTACTACTAAAGATCCTAAAATATAAAACATTTTCCTTTCTTCTGGTGTTTCTCTCTTGATTTGTTGTGGTGTTTTCTTTTTAGTTGTTGAGATGGAGTCTCACTCTGTCACCTCCTGAAGGCTGGAGTGCAGTGGCATGACATTGGCTCACTACAACCTCCACCTCCTGGGTTCAAGCCATTCTCCTGCCTCAGCCTCCCAAGCAGCTGGGATTACAGGTGCTCACCACCACGCCCGGCTAATTTTTGTATTTTGAGAAGAGAGGGGGTTTCATCATGTTGGCCACGCTGGTCTCAAACTCCTGACCTCCAGTGATCCGCCCACCCCGGCCTCTCAATGTGCTGGGATTACAGGTGTGAGCCACTGTGCCTGGCCTTTTGTGTTTTCTATTTGCTGTTTAATGTCATTCTAAGTAAAGAAAAAATACAATTTTATATCATTAGTAGGAATTTTACTTACTAAAACCTAGTGTGGGCCCTTCTGAGCCTGGGGCCTATGCAATCGCCCAGGTCCATGAAGCTGGTCCTGTGCACTGGCTCCTCTGCTGGAGCAGCAAAGTCCCTGCAAGTGGGCACTTCTGGCCATCCCTGGGACTCTGCCACTCCATAGGCCCTCTCAGCAACAGAGACAGTTGTCCTTCGGTAGCTGTCCTTCCAATTAACACCCAATTTGTAGCTGAAGACTACATATCCCCACTTCTTTTCCAGCTGGGTATTGTCAGCTGACTAAGTTTTAACCAATGGGACGTAAGTAGATAAATGTGTACAGTTTCTGGGAAGGGTCTTTTTTTTGTGAGACAGAGTCTTGCTCTGTCCCCCAGGCTGGAGTACAGTGGCACGATCTCGGCTCACTGCAACCTCCACCTCCCGGGTTCATGCCATTCTCCTGCATCAGCCTCCCAAGTAGCTGGGACTACAGGGGCCCGCCACCACACCCGGCTAATTTTTTGTATTTTTAGTAGAAATGGGGTTTCACCATGTTAGCCAGGATGGTCTCGATTCCCTAACATTGTGATCCACCAGCCTCAGCCTCTCAAAGTGCTGGGATTACAGGTGTGAGCCACCGCGCCCGGCCAAAGGGTCTTTAATAAGAGGTGGAAAGGGGTGCCTTCCTCTGCTCATCTCTCCCTGAGGGCTGGATGTGGTGGACATAATGGCAGCACCACAGCAGCCAGCTTGGACCATGTGGACGAAGGCCACACTTAAGAATGGTGGAGAGGAAAGCTCAGACATGCAAGGGTCTCTCACACTTCACCAGCCCTGGATGGGCCGCCTCCAGGATTTTACATGAGAAAATCCATCTATGTGTACTTTCTAAGCCACTATTAAACTGTGTGTTTTTAGGCTACTATAAAGGCAAAGCTAATCATATCTGATAAAGCACCTTTGTGTCCTCTTGCATGGGACATAGGAAATTCTGGATGCCCCTCAAGCCACTTGGAGGCCATGGGGAGCCAGGAATGGGACCTCTGCCTCAAATATCCTGCTATGAAGCTGCCTCCAAGTGTGACCGCAGAGCCCATTTCTGTGCCATATCTGAAGTGTCCTCCTGTAGAGTTTGTCTTAGACCAGGAGTCGGCAAATTATGGGCTGGCTACCTGTGTTGTAGATAAAAGTGTTACTGGAACACAGCCATGCTCCTTCATTTAGTATTGCATATGGCTGCTTTTGAGCTGTAACAGCAGAATTGGGTAGTTGTGAGATATTTACTATTTGGCACTTTAAGAAAAAGTTTGCTGGCCGGGCGGGGTGGCTTAACGCCTGTAATCCCAGCACTTTGGGAGGCCAAGGCGGGCGGAGCACGATATCAGGAGATCGACACCATCCTGGCTAACATGGTGAAACCCCGTCTCTGCTAAAAATACAAAAAAATCTGCTGGGCACAGTGGCGGGTGCCTGTAGTCCCAGCTACTGGGGAAGCTGAGGCAGGAGAATGGCGTGAACCCGGGAGGCGGAGCTTGTAGTGAGCCGAGATCGGGTCACTGCCTTCCAGCCTGGGCGACAGACTCCTTCTCAAAAAAGAAAAAAAAAGAAAGAAAGAAAAGAAAAGAAACAGTTTGCTGACTCCTGTCTTAGCAGATTTCCCCATCTAAGAATGCCACTAGCTTCCCCACAACCCATCTAGGCCTGAGGGGCTCATCACCAGCTTCCACCACCTTCATCTCCACACAATTCTTCCGTTCTTCAGGTCTGACTTTCCCAGGACCATGCGGGCAAGTATTGAACAACTGGCTCCTCTATGGGAGGAGAAACAAAAAGCCCTGATGTATATATTGTGTAAATATTCCAAGTATGGTTAATTTCAAGCTAACAACAGGATGTTGTTTCAAGCTAACATCGTGTTTTTAGCTAGAAACTAACCACAGTAGGAATGGTTGGGAAGCGATGAAGGCACTGGGCTCTAAGGAGCAGTAAGACATAGCTCCCATACATCACTAGAACCACTTCCTTTCCACTGGGGCCTGGGTTCTTCTCAATTCTGCATTGAATGGAACCCTAAAATCGAATCAACTAGGCCTGGATTTTGATACGCGTGTGTATGGTCTCCACCTTACAGTCGTTCTTACAATTTTTCAACTTTATATGGTGTGAAAGTGATATGTAGGCAGTAGAAATCATACTTTGGATTTTGAATTTTGATATTTTCCAGGGTTAGCAATATGCTGTATGGTACTCTCTTGCCATGCTGGGCAGCTCCCAGTCAGCCATGTGATCAGGAGGGTAAACAACTGGTGCTCTACAGTGTACCGTGTTGTGCAACTGCCGGCTAATGTGAGGCGTCTGAGCACATTTAAGGTAGGCTAGGCTGAGCTATGATGTTCAGTAGGTTCAGTGTATTCAATACTTTTTGACTTATAGTATTTTCGGCTTAGGATGGGTCTATCAGGATGTTAACCCCATCAAAAATTGAGAAGCATCTGTACTAATTGCAGCTAAATGAATTTACAGAATGTAGCTCCCTGGCTGTCAGCACTTTTCTTCCCTTTACTTTGTCAATGTTTGTAATATTTACATTCTGTTCTGTTCCTTTTGTTTTGTCTACAGATTGGGTCTAAGATATTAAACCCCACATAAATAACATTATTGTAACATGCAATTATGATGTTATATTGTATAATTATTTGCTGCAGGATCAAGTAGCATGGCTGCAGCTCTGAAGAAGAAAATGATCTTCAGTTATAAGTATCTGCAGGTCAAAGGAGAATGTCCCATGTATCAAAATGTAAATTAATAAACTAGCGCATTTTGTTCCATGTTTATATTTCTTCTCACATTCAGATTCTATTTCTTAAAAACCTCGGCCGGGCACGGTGGTTCAAGCCTGTAATCCCAGCACTTTGGGAGGCCAAGACGGGCGGATCACGAGGTCAGGAGATCGAGACCATCCTGGCTAACCCGGTGAAACCCCGTCTCTACTAAAAAATACAAAAAAACTAGCTGGGCGAGGTGGCGGGCGCCTGTAGTCCCAGCTACTCGTGAGGCTGAGCCAGGAGAATGGCGTGAACCCAGAAGGCGGAGCTTGCAGTGAGCTGAGATCCGGCCACTGCACTCCAGCCTGGGCGACAGAGCAAGACTCCGTCTCAAAAAAAAATAAATAAATAAAAATAAAAATAAAAACCTCACTTACTCTTTTTGGAATTACTTTGTTTTAGTGAGACATCCTCTTGAGTAATTTCTTCATACGCAGTGCATGAGTAGTAAATTTTCTGACTCCCTGAATTTCAGAAAATGTCTTTATTTTGTCTTTACTTTGGGTGGTAATTCGACTGACTATAAAATTCCAGATTCAAATTAATTTTCTTTCAAAACTTGGAAGATGCTGCTCTTTGTCTCATAGCATCTAATTGGTGTAAAATCTGATGTCAGGCTGAAACTTATTTCTTTATATGTACCTATTTTTTTCTTTCTGGAAGCTTATATGATTTTCTCTTTATTCTTGAAGTTCTGAAATTTTACCCAAGTACATTTATTTATTTATTTATTTATTTAGAGATGGAGTTTCCCTCTTGTTGCCCAAGTTGGAGTGCAATGGCGCGATCTCGGCTCACCGCAACCTCCGTCTCCTGGGTTCAAGCGAGTCTCCTGCACTCAGCCTCCCGAGTAGCTGAGATTACAGGCATGCTCCACCACGCCTGGCTAATTTTGTGTTTTTAGTAGAGACAGGGTTTCTCCATGTTGGTCAGGCTGGTCTCGAACTCCCAACCTCAGGTGATCTGCCCACCTTGGCCTCCCAAAGTGCTGGGATGACCGGCTCATGCCTGGCCACCCAAGTGCATTTAAATGTATAATATTTAATGTATAATATTTAATAAGGATATTTCTTTACTCATCCTTATTTTCCTCAGTGGTTCCCTTAAAACAACACACAAAACAAAACACTGATTTGGCTTAGTACCAAAAAATATTTCAAAGCGAACAAAGAAGGCTCACAATACCACCAGTCAGATAACTCCAATTAACATTGTTAAAGTATAAAATAAGCCAGATGTAGTGGCTCATGCCTGCAATCCCAGCACTTTGGGAGGCTGAGGTGGAAGGATCGCTTGAGCCCAGGAGTTTGAGACCAGCCTGGGCAATTGAAGGCTGAGAATGTGTGGAGAAGAACTTTACTGAACAACAGAACAGCTCTCAGCAGAGAGGGGATGTAGAGGGTGGTCCCCCACTCCCACAGTTAGGTGGTTTCTCTCCCCGTGTGGCTGGGTCCAGAGCTTTTCATGGACTCAGAATGGGGAATGTGCGGTGCGCTGATTGGTTTGTGAGTATGCGAAAAAGATTAAAGCAAATATATCACTCAAAGGTGGGCACAACAGTGTAGAAAACCAATTAGGAAAGGGTAAGTATGGCCGGGCGCGGTGGCTCAAGCCTGTAATCCCAGCACTTTGGGAGGCCGAGATGGGCGGATCACGAGGTCAGGAGATCGAGACCATCCTGGCTAACACGGTGAAACCCCGTCTCTACTAAGAAATACAAAAAATAGCCGGGCGAGGTGGCAGCGCCTGTAGTCCCAGCTACTCGGGAGGCTGAGGCCGGAGAATGGCGTGAACCCGGGAGGCGGAGCTTGCAGTGAGCTGAGATCCGGCCACTGCACTCCAGCCTGGGCGACAGCGCGAGACTCCGTCTCAAAAAAAAAAAAAAAAAAAAAAAAAAGGAAAGGGTAAGTATATGTCAAATAGGTGAAGGGAAGCGATCAATCAGGAAAGCACGTCAAACGGGGTGACAGGTTCTCAATCTGGTCTGTGGATTTGACTTGTAGCTTGACTTTCAGGCTTTAAACTGTCTTTGGCTTGGAGGCGGGGTTTTACTGGGGATCCATCCTTATCTGCCTAGGTACTTGTCTGCCTCCTGCTGCTATCAATTATAGATATCTTGACATACTTTAATGAGTTTATGCAAGGGATGAATTCCTAATAATGACAGTGCTGGAATAAAGAGCAAGGGCATTTTGAATTCTGATTTTTTTTTTCTCGCCAATTTGCCTTGCACAAACTCTGCACCACTGCATTCTCAATAACAGAGGATCAAAGTGCTGATTCTCCATTTACTTATTGATATGGAGTATTTTCAAGGTTTCAAAGTTTTGCCCATCTGGAGAGGTGAAAACTTTAGTGTTTCAATACACATTTTTTTTTTTTTTTTTTTTTTTTTTTTTAGCTGTGTGTGTGGCTTTTATTTTTCCCTACGTTTATTGGCCATCAGTGTTGTTATTTGTTTATTCATTTTTCTTGACTTCCCTATTCATATTCTCACCTTCAATGGATCCTTCTCTCTGATCATCTGTGTCTTTCTTTGCCTTAGGAAAATGTCTTTTGGTTACTTCCTCAGTTGTTTCCTCCCCTCCTGGATCCAGACATCTGGGTCTAGATTTATCTGTATGTTATTTTATTTTATCCTATGTTTTCCATCTCTCAGTCTTTACACTCTGCCTTAAAGGAGATATTTTTCAACATTATCTCCCAGACATTCGGCTCTCTTTTCAAAAATTCTAGATTATTATTTTTGAAAATCAAAGTAGTATATGAGGATTGTTTTATGAGCAAAATATAGCTGATATAATTTATAGTAAAAATAACACTGTCCCACAATTTCTTATTCCTGTTCCTCTCCCTAAACTTTTTTTTTTTTTTTTTTTGAGACAGAGTCTTGCTCTGTTGCCCAGGCCAGAGTGCAGTGGTGTTATCTTGGCTTACTGTACCTCTGCTTCCTTAGTTCAAGCAATTCTCCCGCCTCAGCCTCCCAAGTAGCTGGGACCACATGTGTGCGCCACCACACCTGGCTAATTTTTATATTTTTAGTAGAGACGGGGGTTTACCATGTTGGCCAGGCTGGTCTCGAACTCCTGACCTCAGGTGATCCACCCCCCCCTCTGCTGGCCAAAGTGCTGGGATTACAGGCGTGAGCTACTGTGCCCAGCCTCCCTAAACTTTTAAACTGTTATTTTCCTGGTACTTACTGCCATATTTCTCAACTCTAGATGTTATCTTTTGACTTCCTATCACGGAAGACAAAGATTGAGTGATAACACCACCATGTCCCCACTGTCATTTTCTGCACCCTGCTGTGATAGTTACGTCCCAACTTTTTGTTAAATTGTTACTATTTTTTTTGGATAAACATGTGAGCTCAATTCATGGTTGAGTCCAAAAGTCCATTATGATTATGTCTCCTTTTATTTTTTCCTGGAGTTAATAGTTGCTTGTTTATTTTTTTATTTATTTTTGGCTAGTTTTTATGTACCTTCTAAACCCTCCTAATGAAATTGAAAAACACTTTTGAATTTGGAAGAGCCCTTGTCCATGGACTGGCTCCTTCCTTTGTTTCTCTTCTTCTTGAGGTGCAAGGACAGAGCCAAGAAAGACTGATTAGAGTGTTAGGCAGACAAGAGAGTCAGGAAAAGGGTGGAATGTTTCCAGGTCCCTGAAAAGGAAAAGGGAAAACAGATCCACAGGGATCTAGGGAGCTGGAGCTTTTGAAATCAGTTGTTTGACCTCAGAATGTCTCTACAGAAACAGCGTTTTCCATGGTGGGTGGTTCCCAGCTTGTCTCCCACCCCAACTCACCCCCAAGCTGAACAGCTGTACAAGACCTTTCCAGAAAAGTCTAAGACTGGGCCGGGTGCGGTGGCTCATGCCTGTAATCCCAGCACTTTGGGAAGCTGAGGTGGGCAGATTGCCTGAGATCAGGAGTTCGAGACCAGCCTGGCCAAAATGGTGAAACCCCATCTTTACTAAAAATACAAAAATTAGCTGTGCATAGTGGCACGCACCTGTAGTGCCAGCTACTCGGAAGGCTGAGGCAGGAGACTTCCTTGAACCAGGGAGGTGACGGTTGCAGTGAGCAGAGACCATACCACTGCACTCCAGCTTGGGTGACAGAATGAGACTCTGTCTCAAAAAAAAAAAAAAAAAAAGAAAAGAAAGGGCTGTAGCAGTGTTGTTTTTCAAGTTTGCAAGAAAGTAGAAACATTGAAGCAGCAACAATTTTGCATCTACCTTGAATGGCAGTGCTGGAGGCAGAGGGATTATTGATATTTTGTGCTTGGTGGAGATAGCAGTGGGCCAAAGGCAAGTCCTCCATTCCCTTAGATGGGTGAATATGGGTGAAATGGACAGGAGAGAAAAAGAATCCAAGGGTGAAAGGAGATTATGAGAAGGGAGACGCCTCAACTGGGCAGAAGTCCTTCCTTGATCTTAGGACCCAGCCTTCTCCACCTCTAATTTTGCTAACCCTGCCCAGCATATAGGTAATAGGCTCTGTGAGGTCAGGGCACTCCTCAAGGGTATGAAGATGGATATCCATAAGTCAGAAGTCTGTAATTTAGGGGCGGTTGGGAAGCACAGCAACAAATGTTTCATGTATTTTGATCTTTCAGTTCACCTGGGCAAACACGTACATTCTTCTGGATTGTGGAAGAATTGATTGTTCCCTAAGGGCCCTATTGGGGATTGGCAGATCTTGCCTACCTCTCCTGGGCCGCCAGACCTTCTCTTTCTTCATCACCAAACCCAGGAAGGGCTCATATCCCGTTCTGCAGGTATGGATGGAAGAAATCTGGGGGAACACCCAGGGGTTGCTAGCTTTTAACAAAATCACATTTTAGTTGGCTGGAATCCTAGTGATGAGCAGGGATGATCACAGAGGGCTCACCTCACACCTTGTCCTGGCTTTATCTGGACTAAGTGGGCCCAAGCATGTTCCAGAGAGCTGAGTGGTGATGCACCTCCCACAGGCCATCAGAGCACAGAAATCCTTACTCTGCCTGGGTCTGGCTTTGTGCATTTTCAATTATTCTGTCCTGGTGGCTTCGGGGAATACAATTCTTAGTCCTCAGAACACCAGCCTAGGCTAGCTCTGTTGTTTAACACTTGCCTCTGTTTGAATGTTTTGTGATAGTTGTTTGTTAAATTTTGTTAACCTTGCCTTGCACATAGTAGGTGATCAATAAGTAATCGTATAAATTAATAAACTCCGATCCTTTCTCAGAGTCTAGCTCTGCAATGTGCCTGGAGAATAAGTGACACTGCTTCCCTGGGGGGTGTATACTGAGCACCTTCCGGAGCACTCTGCATTACTATGGGGAGGGTGCTTGTGCACACACACAGGCTCATACTCACCACATCCGTCCAGGACATGTTCACTGCTCCTCCGTGTGTGTTAGCACAGGAACAGGAGAGTTCCTGTCCACAGCCTCTCACTCTCTCTCCAGGTCTGTGCCTAGAAATATATTTCAGTTGCCTTTCAGTGTCTGCAGGCATCAACATCAAGCACCATGACCACAACATAGCACAGACCCTGCCTATATGCTGGCCACTGTTTACTGCTTTTCATTTATCCTTTCATTTGCTTCTAGCAACAACCCTAAAATGTAGGTCTGATTATCCGATTTTAATGCTGAAGACACTGCGACTCAGAGAAGTTAATTTGCCCAAGATCACACAGATGAGCCCAGATACCACCCCAGGCCTTTCCAACACGTATCTATTTAAATAATTACGCCATCATTCTTGAGCATCACAGCGAGTTCAGCAAACAAGTCAAGGAAGGAGCTGGGGTTCTGATGCACTACATGTCAGGGCCACCAGGGGCCGCTGTTTCTCCATGCTTAGACCAGAACGCAGCCCCTCCCCTGCAGACCTCAGGAATGCAGCCTGAGTGTGGCCTTGGGAGTCCCACAGATTCACACCCAATGGGGCCCACCCCACCTTGCTTCAGCACAGTCTTCAGCCCACCCTCACCCCCACAACTTGGCATGGAAGCATGGGGAGGCTGGCGGTTGCAGATACCAAAATAGAAGTCTGAATTGGAACATGTGATTCTTCGGCTCTGTCAGAAATTCTTCCAGTTGTAGGGCCTGGTCGCCTGATTTTCAGGGAAATGGCTAACTGCTGGGGCGCTTCTGATAGCAGAAAGCTCTTCAGAGATGGGCTCCTGGGGTGAGAGGATCCCGGTTAGGTCAGTGGTCTCCAAACTGGGGTATGTAAGGTGATCTGCTGGGGGTGCAGGAAGAAAATAATAGAACATTTATGTATGTATTTGTAATTTTAATCTAAAAATAAGAGTTGATGCGGTGGCATGGATCTGTAGTCCCAGCTACTTGGGAAGCTGAGAAGGGAGGGTCGCTTGAGCCCAGGGGTTTGAGGCCAGCCTGGGCAACATAGCAACACCCTGTCTGGAACATAAATAAATAAATGACAATGTGACCTCACTTTTTTTTTTTTTTTTTTTGAGACAGAGTCTCACTCTGTCACCCAGTCTGGAGTGCAGTGGTGCAATCTTGGCTCACTGCAACCCCCACCTCCCTGGCTCAAGGGATCCTCCCAACTCAGCTTCCCAAGTAGCTGGGACTACATGTGCCCAACACCACACTCAGCTAATTTTAATGTTTTATATTCAGATTGCTGCTGGCTCTGTCACTGGTTTGTCTTTCAAATAGTCCTGAGTCAGCAAAGTGTGTGTGGTGAACTGGGAGAAGAATGAGGGTGCCCTGACAGGAACTGGCCTCAGCACAGTTGGCCTGCTCCTGCTGGATGGGATTTCTGGTGGATATACCAAACCTAACTAGATAACACGTCACTGAACCACAGTCATCCTCGTGGAATTGACAAGTAGCTTCTAAGGATTCCTATGGAGAGTCCAAGGTTTGATGGTAAAGTGATCAGTGTCTGCATGTTCGAACCAGAGGAAGATGTCTGAGCTGCCACTTCCACTTTTTGTGGGAATTCTTAGCTGCATTATGACATAAAAATGACAGTCTAAACAGACCTTGTAAGGCACCCGTCTCTCAAATTTAAATCTGTCAAAATTATTTGAAATTATATCTATTATCATTTACCATGAACCTTGCTGTAATAACAAAAAATTGCTGTGCCTTGTTACAGTAATGACCAGTGACAACAGGACAGGTACATGGTATGTCAGGGGTGCAGGCCAAACCCTATTTGGGGGTGGAGGCACAGATCAAAAGACCACTGGAGTATGCCGCAGCCAACAGTTCAGCATTCCTGTCTTTACCATTCTTAGTTTGTTTTGGGCCAAGGGTCTGAGCTGTTGGGTTTGTGAAGACTGTTGCTGACATTGCTCAAGGGCTAGGCATTGGAACTATGACCCTTGGGGACTTTGGTTTCAATTCCAGTTGAGGCATTTCAAGTCAGGTGGTTTTTGTTTGTTTTTGGTCTACTTTACAAGTGTCCAATTCCTGTAACAGAAAGGAGGGGTGGAAGAGAAAAGAGAGGAGGAAGGGGGCGGGAGCCTTCCACTGCGCGGTGCTCTGTGGTGCTCCCTGGAGTGTCAACTTTGTGAGCATTTTCCCATCTTGCACAATGGAGGGACCTCCCTCTAGATCCCGTTCCTTAAGTTCTTCCTTTCAGGGGCACATTTAAAAATCTCATGGGATTTCTCTGAATCCTGACAGAAAGATGGCTCTTATTTATTTTCTTTTTCTGAGATAGGGTCTCACTCTGTGAGTGCAGTGGTATGATCATGGCTCACTGCAGCCTTGACCTCCCTGGCTCAGTGATCCACCTCAGCCTCCCAAGTAGCTGGGACCACAGGCACATGCCAACGTGCATGGCTAATTTTTTTATTTCTTTTGTAGAGATGGGGTCTCATTATGTTGCCCAGGCTGTTCTCGAACTCCTGGGCTAAAGTGATCTGCCTGCCTCAGCCTCCCAAAGTGCTGGGATTCCAGATTCAAGAGAGTGAAATGAATTTTCTAAGAGGACTTCCTGAGAACAAATGTAAGGTTGTCTGTATAAGTTCTTGTCAAAGCATCAGGATTCCTTAGGACGATTTTTTAAGCACGTAGAGTCCTGGGCCTCACTTATGGCCTCCCGGCTCAGACTATTAGCTGGCCCAGGAAAAAGCATTTTCAACAAGCCCCTCTCCCCATGCCCCACAAACTAGGGATTTTGAGAAACATTATTCTGTATAACATTTTTGAAAACTTTAGTCTTTCAAAGAGTTTATTATTTGAATTAATTTCTCTTAATATGGGATAGGGAAGGCCTGGGGGTCGTTTATTCATTTTAAGCACAAGGATGACGTAAGGCTCCGAAGAGGTCAGCCATTCACCTAAGTGTGCAGGAAAGGTCACAGGAGATGGGGGCTGGTCCTCCCTTGGGACCAAGCCTTCCCTGCCCAGTTCTGCTGCCCACACTGGACACACCTCAGTGGAGGGAGTGATATGACACTTCACACATCAGTGAGGAGAGCCCTGACTTGAAGTAACTCCAAGAGAAGGGGCTGAATTTCTGTTTTTATTTTATTTTATTTTATTTTTTATTATACTTTAAGTTCTAGGGTACATGTGTACAACATGCAGGTTTGTTACATACGTATACTTGTGCCATGTTGGTGTGCTGCACCCATCAACTCATCAGCACCCATCAACTCGTCATTTACATCAGGTATAACTCCCAATGCAATCCCTCCCCCCTCCCCCCTCCCCATGGTAGGCCCTGGTGTGTGATGTTCCCCTTCCAGAGTCCAAGTGATCTCATTGTTCAGTTCCCACCTATGAGTGAGAACATGCGGTGTTTGGTTTTCTGTTCTTGCGATAGTTTGCTGAGAATGGTTTCCAGCTGCATCCATGTCCCTACAAAGGACACGAACTCATCCTTTTTTTATGGCTGCATAGTATTCCATGGTGTATATGTGCCACATTTTCTTAATCCAGTCTGCCAGTCTGTCACTGGTGGACATTTGGGTTGATTCCAAGTCTTTGCTGTTGTGAACACTGCCACAGTAAACATACGTGTGCATGTGTCTTTATAGCAGCATGATTTATAATCCTTTGGATATATACCCAGTAATGGGATGGCTGGGTCATATGGTACATCTAGTTCTAGATCCTTGAGGAATCGCCATACTGTTTTCCATAATGGTTGAACTAGTTTACAATCCCACCAACAGTGTAAAAGTGTTCCTATTTCTCCACATCCTCTCCAGCACCTGTTGTTTCCTGACTTTTTAATGATTTCCATTCTAACTGGTGTGAGATGGTATCTCATTGTGGTTTTGATTTGCATCTCTCTGATGGCCAGTGATGATGAGCATTTTTTCATGTGTCTGTTGGCTGTATGCATGTCTTCTTTTGAGAAATGTCTGTTCATATCCTTTGAAGGGGCTGAATTTCTGAGGCCAATTCATACCTGAAACCTGACCTCTACCTGGGCCCAGTGGGAAATTATAATCCCACTGTCTTCAGAAAGGGACCTCAGAATGCAAGGCTTAAATACTATCCAGTCCAACCACATGACTGGCAAGACCCATGGAGGTTCTTTAGCAAAATATCAGCACAATGGCATGTTGGCTGCAGAATACTAAAAAGGACTCTAGGCTGGGAATAGTATCTTGCTCCTGTAGTCCCAGTTGCTCAGAGGCTGAAGCAGGAGGATGGCTTGAGCCTGGGTGTATGAGGCTGCAGTGAGCCAGGATAGCAGCACTGTACTCTAGCTGGGTGATAGAGGAAGACTCTGTCACACACACACACAAAAGACTCTACAGTAGAGGCCAGAAAGTTTCTTCTCCTGGCAGATCCTCCTCCTTCCCCTGGAGAGCAGTTCCTTCCAGAAGGCCCGCCCTGCCCTGCTCTGCCCTGGGTGGGTCCAGTACCCCTCGTGGTCCTCAAATTGCACACTGGGGCTGCTTTTGCCTTGTCACTTATCACTCTGCACTGAAATGGCCAGGATTCTGCTTCCCCCAGGGGACAGTGAGTCTCTTGGAGGTAGGGGCTAGGTTCAGTGTCTGTAAAATGAATAGGCTCCTCACTGGGGCTTGTCTTGTGTCTGACTTAGTCATCACCTCCAGCACCCTCACACCCCACTGAGACAGAGTCTTGGCACTGCCATTTGATGAACTGCCAGGGTGGTGTAAAATGTCTAGAATGTCCATCTTTGGTGTCACGGGGAAGAGACAGACCTTGAGCAAGCCCTCAAATCAGGGCTGCATGGCCACTTGCCACCTGGTCGCTCTGGGCCTACCTCCAGATATTGCAGGCCACACCCCTGCCAGGTAGGAAGGGGACCACTTTATTCTCCTGCTCTCAGAGGCTACGAAACCAACCAAGCAAGGCAAGTCAGCCATCAAGCTCAGCTACCCATGCAGCGCTCCTGACTTCCCACCCTTCCTCCAGGCCAGGTGTCTGCCAATCAGAGTCTGGGTTCTGTTTTCCCGCCTTTCCTGGCAGCACAAACCACGCTCGGATGGTGAGCAATGCAAGTTCCAGGCATGCCTTGCTGCATTACTGGGTTCCCAGGTGTCACTTCATTCACAGGGTGAGTCCTTCACAGGTCTGTGGGCTGATAAACATGCAAATTTTCCCACGCAAATGATGTTAGGCCGTGGCACTTTTCCCACTGAGAAAGCTCCCCATCAACAAGCTGGGAAAATGGGTGAAAGCCCATGCTTTGCCCGCCCTGGGTAGCACACACTGGCCGGGAATCTGGGCAAGGCCCCCTGCAGGGACAAGCGGACATCACACACTCCCACCTGGAGTCCCTGCTGGACGGCAGGAACTTCCGCAGGCCTGTGGTCTGGCTTTAGGGAACAGTCCATTTGCTCACTTGGTTCCGTGGAGTTTCCACGTCGGCGCAGCTGTGTGTGTGAGCTGGTGTGTGTGATCCGAGTGGTTTCTATACCGTTGTGGAAACCCCCAGCCCAGTGGTTATGGATTTTCTTGGGGCCTCAATTCTCCCCAGGAGCGTGATCCTCACTACGGGGGAGCGGCGCTTTATCTGGCGGGGCGGGTGGACACTCCTACAGTGTTACTTTGACCCATTTTCTCGCAGTTTCCAATTCAGAGCCGCAGGGACTGGCGGACTGCGTTTCCTTCTCTGAGCCCTCTGCAGAGCCTCCGGGCGGGGCAGGCAGGGCCGAGGCTGCAGCGGGGCCTCCGACCCGAGGCGCCTGCTTGGGAGCCGACCTCGGGCGCCTGGAGCCCCGGCGGGAGCCCCAGGGGGTGCGGGCGTTTGAGGGGGTGCGGGCGTTTGAGAGGGCCACGGCCGCGCCCGGGGGTGGTGGGGGCGGGGCGGGGAAGCCTGGAGATGAAGGAGGTGTTTGTCACCAAGGTACTAAGGGGCCGTGGAAGGTTTTTACCTGTTTTCATTGGGAGCAAACAACAAAACTAAAAGCGATGGAGGCGTAGGGCTGCAGAAATGGAAGCAGCAGTGTGGCGAAGCTGGACGCTTCCCGGGGAAGAGGGAGAGGGGACGCTCAGACCCAAAAGGCCGGCTGGGCGCGGAGTGGGGCAGCCGCCGGGGGGCGCCCGCACTGGCTCGTGCTCGGGGCCGGGGAGGGAAGGGCGGGGCGGGAGCCAGGGCTGCGCGCTGGCCGCGGCGCGAGGAATGCGGCCTTTGGCTGGTGCCGGGCCGGCATTCCGGCCGGCGCAGGAATGTGAACAGGGTGTTCACTGCGCGCTCTGAGCTCACAAGTTTGTTCTCCTCCCCTTGGAGAACGCCAGCCCCTTCTGTGCCACCCGGCCACACAGAGCCCCCGGCACGTCCGTCCGTCCGACCGGGTGGAGGACAGGGCCCCGAGGGCCGCCGACCAGGAGGGACTTGCAGGAGGCACCGGACAGGGGTGCGGCGAGACCAGTCGCGGTGGAGGAAAGGAGGGAAGCCCGCAGTGGTCCGCTCAGGCACTGAGAAAGCTGAGCCAGTAGCTCAGAGGAGATAGGACCTACCCCTCTCCATCATCAGCCTCAAGGGGCACAGGGTTCAGATCCCAAAATGTGCCCATTTATTGTGGGCACAATTGTGAATGGCAAGACCTGGGGAGAGAAGGGGGAAAGCAGACCGTCTAGTTTAGGATTAGGTGCTTTCTGATCGGCCAGGGAGTGACTGAATACCTAACAGCATTTAACTCATTGAACAAATATTTACCGAGCCTCTGCTCCGTGCCAGTCCGTGAGATTAATTCTGGGGGCACAGAGGTGAAGTCATCCTGTCCTTGAGGGGCTGACATTCTGATCCTCGAGACAGTCTCTGAAACACCCAGGGAGAGGTGGGGGAAGCCCAAGGTGTGGGGGAACAGTGAGGAATAACCCAGATTGGGGGTGGAGATCCAGGAGGGCTTCCTGGGAGAAGCTGCAAAGTGACCCGGAAGACCACTAGGAGTCAGCCCAAAAGATGGGAGAAGAAGAGTATTTTAGACAGACGGAACCTTATGTGCAGAGGAAGAGCCTGTGGTGCGATTGGCCCCCAAACGGAGCATAAGTCTGCTCCTGGCCTCTCCCCATGCCTGCCAAAGGCCCAGCTGAGTCACAGTGAGGGTCAGGGTGTCCACCTCCGTCCACCCATGATATTGATTCGTCTATGGAGCCCGTCTTCTGCAAGAGGCACAGCAGTGGCCTGTTAAGAGTGAGAAGAGAATCAGGACTCAGCACGCTGCTGTGGGAGTATTGTGGGGACTGACAGATAACGCCCATAAGCATCTGGCGTGGGGCTTAGCACCTAGTAGGCGCTCTGTGTACATTGGCTGGTCTCTCAGCACCTTGCCTGATTGACTCCTCTTCCCCTTCGTGATATTGATTTCTGGTTCCGAAAAGGCAGCTGTCCAGCTCTTCATCCCTTCGGAGGGGCCTGCCCAAAGGGAAGACCATGCGGGTCTAGTCATGGAACTTCCTGATTTTTGTCCCTCCCTGATTGGGGGGTGGTAGCATGCAGGACATGAGACTGGCATGGTAGAGGGCATCATAAAGATCCTGAAATACATCCAGGGAACCCGATGCTGTAGGCAAGGAGGAATTGGAGCAGAGGAGGGCCTTGCTTGCAGGTGCAGCGTGGGAGATTGGCCCAAGGGCTGAGAACAGGATGAATGAAGCAAGGAGGGTCAGGGCCAGGAAGACTGAACTTGGGCAATATCCAGGAAAGGACTGATGGGAGCTCGGAGGGCAGGGACAGAAAGCAGAGCTGGGAGGTTGTCACTGGGGAGGTAGAGGAGATCAGACCCTTCAGCTGATTAGCTGAAAGGTGGGGCCGGCATTCTAAATCTCCTCTCCTACTAGATCTTCACCCGGCTTGGGTCAGTATGGATCTGAGCACATGAGGCCACACGGGATCATAGTCTCTGTGTGTCCCAAATGTCACTGAGTGATGGAACAGGGATGTTTATATCCAGAAGTTCTTTGTCCCAGGAATGCACTGGGACCTAAATTCTTGTGTGCAGAGGAAAAGTGCAGGCCTTGGAATGGCCTCTCCAGCATTGTTCCTTGGCAAACACAGGAAGATGGGTTTCCTTTAGCTTTGTGGTGCTGACATCTGAATCCGGACCCCTCCCCCAGCCTTTGGGGTCAGGGAGGGAGGCAGAGGACCAAGCAGTCCATGGAAAATAAACACCTACCTCTGCTTTTTTGACTTATTTCACGTTCTTAGAATTTCCTCTCTTGGATTCTGGCTTTGTTATTTTAAAATTCCACACGTTGGTTACAGTTGAGAAAATCCCCCGTTGCTATTGCTATGGAGAGGCAGCTCTACACTGGGGTCACAGAGTCTCGGCGCCCCCGGAGAAGTAAGCTGGCCAGCGGGCCTCCAGCCCAGTCTCCAAGTGAGTTTCTGAGTCAGCCTGTGCGAGGGAGGCTCTCGGGGCTGGGTGTGTGTGCCTCTGTGTGAGCATGTGCTAGTCACACAGCTGGGATGTGGCAGTGTTTTGGTTCCAGCTCTTTGGGCTGGAGCTGCACTGCACTAGTGATAGCTCCATTTGGGGACTTCCAAAGGAGGTTCCAGGTGGGCCCGGGCAGTGCATTAACTGAGAGGACAGCTCCAGCCCACCAGAGCCCTGCCTTACTCCCACACACACACGACTCAGGCTGCTGCCTCCCGTGGACTCCATACTGTGGACACCTGGTCCTGTGCTGCCCTTCCTTTGAGGCTCTGCCTTTCCTCCTCCTCTCTTGACACCCATTCCCTTTCCTTCAGGGGATGTGTACACGAATTTTGGCACAAGAATAATCATTGCAGTGTTTCCTTCCTTCACCAATTCATTCATTCATCCATTCAGTCATCCAACAAATATTTATTGAGTGCTTACCAGGTACCAAGCATTGTACTGGATTCTGGAAATACTGAGACAGAGAAACTGGATAACTGGAAACAACCCAAGGATCCCAACAATTAGTGGCATAAAGTATGGAGTATCTACATGATACAGGGCTGGGATGAGGGTGAAGCAAGTGAAGTAGGGGTACGCCCAAAACCCCATAATCAAGACAAGTAATATTTTAATGCAACTTTTTAAAAGTAAAAATTAATCCATGGTGAACCAAATATCAAAATTTTAAATAAAGACAGGATCAGTAACAGTTCTGTGCTAGATCATATTTAGACCCAGGGGAAAAGAAAAATTAGTCATACAATACATTGACAGATTGTCATGCGAACATTAGAATATGTCAAGGAAGTTTGCTTATTGATGTAGGAAGAAACTCACGGCATATTGTTGAGTGAAAAAAGGGAGATCACAGAGCCATACATAAAGTGTGATCCAATTAAAAATATATCTGGGTGCTGGAAATGCTGAAAGAACCTATGTCCAGATGTTAACAGCTCTTTCCTCTGCAATTAATGGTTATTTTATTGCCTTCCTTTTGCCTGTGTTTCCTGGCTATTTTAATGGCAAAGATGTAATATGTGTATAATTTTCTCAAATCTTTTTTTTTTGTTTTTGTTTTTGAGATGAAGTCTTGCTCTGTTGCCCAGGCTGGAGTACAGTGGTGTGATCTTCACTCACTGCAACCTCTGCCTTTCGAATTCAAGTGATTCTCCTGCCTCAGCCTCTTGAGTAACTGGGATTACAGGCACGTGCCACCACGCCCAGCTAATTTTTGTATTTTTAGTAGAGATGGAGTTTCACCATGTTGACCAGGCTGGTCTCGAACTCCTGACCTGGTGATCTGCCTGCTTCAGCCTCCCAAAGTGCTGAGGTTTCAGGCGTGAGCCACGGCACCCGGCCTCAGGGATATTTTTTTAAAAACAAGAGCATTGCAGCAGAGCATGCTGGTCTGGAGAGACTGCCCGCGTCACCCCACTTCTCAACGTTGAGACTGGGGCAGGTCTGGGATTACCCTTCCACTTCCTAGATGAGAAAGTCGAGGCTCGGTGAGGCTGGGGCATGTGGTGGAGCCAGCCTCTGAAGGCAGGCGAATCCTCAGGGCCCACATTGCCCCATAGCATGGCTGCGGCTCTTGTGTGCCAGCTTACGCTGAACCTTTTCTGTCTTTCCCTCCATGGCCCAGCTGCTCTCCACTGGCCTACCTCTTCCACTGATGTTTTTTTTTCAACTGAGAACAGAACTGTAGGGAGAAAGCCTGGATAGATGTGCCTAGCCCCATCTCTGGGCCCTCAGTGAATGACAAGTGGGCTTGTGAGTGACTGAGTGAGGGAGTGAGTGATTCCAGTTAGAAAGTATTTCCAATGTTGTGTTGTTCTTTTTGGCACAGACACACCCTGCAGACTGGCATGAATCATAAGTAATTCCCTAAAGCCCCCATCTGCCTGGAAATGCCTAGTGGTATTTCCCACAGTTCAGAAGCCATCAGCTCTGCATGCCAGCAGGCTTAGCTATTCCCCACCCAGCCTCACACTCTTGCCCATTCCCTGAAGAGAACACTGGAGGGAGAGGAGCTTGAGGCAGAGGTTACACCTCTGGAGACTGCAGTCGTTCTGGGATTTTGCTCACAGAAGCCTCAGGGCTGCGATCCTCCCAGTAGGCTCTTTGTGACTTAGTGGCCTGGTGTCTTAGGCATGACACCTGAAGCCCAGAAGAGAAGCCCTTTATCTCTTAAGAGGTGGGTTCCCAGGCTTCAGCTCTCTTTCAGCACTGTGTGGTCTCAGCTTGTCTACTGAATGCTGAGAAGCAAGAGTGCTCTTGGTTCTAAGTGTGAGTATAGCAGGTTGCATTTCTCAAAGATGGTGGTGACAATATTGTAGCTAACTATGGCTACCATGTAGACATAACTAAGTTATGGCCAGGGACATGCAAATGGAATTATTGTGTGGAAATGTCTGGAAAGATGCCTTCAAAGGGAGATGAAGTGCCTTTCTTGTTCCTTTCTCCATCCTGCCACCTGTAATGCAGATGTGATGACTAGAGCTCTAGCAGCCTTCTTGGACAATGGAGACTTGGGGTGGGGGAAGCCTTAACAAATACCAGAAACCCAGAAGCTATGAAAGAAAAGATGAACATATTTGACTAGATTAGAATCTTAAATGTTTGTGGCAAAAGGTAGCACAAAGAATAGATGAACTGATTTGGAAACCATACTTATAAATCAGAGGACAAGGGCACAAAGAACATTTACAAATTGTGAAGAAAAAGATAAATGATTCAACAGAAATATTGGCAATTTACGGAATGGCAGTTTCAAAGAGCCAAAAACATATGAAAAATCACTAGTAGTTAGTGAAATGGTTAGGTCAGCTTGAAAAAAATAAAAAGACTGGGAATACCTATTGCTAGTGGACCTGCAGAGAAAGGGGTATTCACATACAGTGTTACTTGAAATGTGACTTTCTCTAGTCTTTAGAAAAGTCAATTATATGGCCGGGTGGGGTGGGTCATGTTTGTCATCCTAGCACTTTGGGAGGCTGAGGCGGGTGAATCACCTGAGGTTAGGAGTTCGAGACCAGGCTGGCCAACATGGCGAAACCCTGTCTCTACTAAAAATACAAAAAATTATCCAGGTGTGGTGGCACACACCTGTAATCCCAGCTACTTGGGAGGCTGAGGCAGGACAATCGCTTGAACCTGGGGAGCAGCGGTTGCAGTGAGCTGAGATCATGCCACTTCACTCCAGCTTGGGCAAAAAAGTGAAACTCTGTCTCAAAAAAAATCAATTATAATTATTATATAAAATTAATAATTTTATATATTATGACCTGTACAAATTATATGTCTATAAGTATATTTTGATCACCAGTTCAGTCCTTTTCATCTGTCCTCAAATAATATCTGTATGGGATAATGTGTATTACAGTATTGTTCATAGTGTCCAAAAATTGTAATTAGAGTGAATGCTGACCAGGTGCAGTGGCTCACGCCTGTAATCCCAACACTTTGGGAGGCCGAGGTGGGCCGATCACTTGAGGTCAGGAGTTCGAGACCACCCTGGCCAACATGGTGAAACACCATCCCTACTAAAAGTACTAAATTAGCTGAGCGTGGTGGTGCGTGCCTGTAATCCCAGCTACTTGGGAGGCTGAGGCAGGAGAATTGCTTGAACCCAGAAAGTAGAGGTTGCAGTGAGCTGAGATTGGGCCACTGTACTCTAGCCTGGGCAACAAGAGCAAAACTCCGCCTCAAAAAAATAAAAATAAGAAAAAAATAAAATAAAGTGAAGCTGAATGAATTATGGGGCATTTGTATTTAGGAATGTTATGCACCCATTAAAAAGAATAAAGTAGAGATAAACCAGTGATTACTTTTTTATTAGATGTTTATGAAAAAGAAAAGCAAGGTAAGGAAAAATGTATACATCATTTAGGTAAAACAATGATTTAAAACCTATGTGTGTATATGTATGTTTTGTTAGTCTGAGTTCTGCAAGGACCAGTGACTAACATGGGATTCCACTTGCAAGAGATCTATTGGAAAAAGCTCCTGTGAGTGAACAATGGGAGGTACGTTCTCATAGCTGCAGCGTATTCACACATATGGCTATGTGTGTGTATGTTTATGTATAGATATACATATCTGCATATCATATATGTGAATATGTATTATATATGTTTGTGTATATATGTGGATATATGTATACATATACTGTGTGTATACATATGGCTATGTGTGCATGTATATGTTCATATACACTTGCATATGTAGGCATAGAGAAAAGTATGAACGGGTATACACTAGGTTATTATAATACATAGGTTATGGGGAAGGGGAGTCCTACAAAAAAAAAAAGAAGGAAAAATTGCCCTAAAACGCCTCACATTTCAGACTTCTATATTCAATTGCCCATACCACATTTGGAAAATTTTAATGCTTTATAAACTGAATTCCTGAGTTTGCCTGCCTCTGATCAAACCTGCAGCACCCCCACCCTCCAGTCTGATTCCTGTTTCCTTCCACATGACCTGTTTTCTTCCTGCTGGAAGCCCTTGGAATCTTTCCTTTATGCCAGGTGCTCTGGAATCTCCCCACCACTTGTCCTGCTATGGGTTTTGCCCCATTTATTGTATTGGATACTTGATGGGCACTTACATCCTTAGATTCTGGAATCTGACACCCTCACTCTGGGGCTCTGCTGGGGAGATATGACCGAGGAGGAGTCCGAGGGGCAGCTCTTGCCCCTCCCCGGGGAAAGGTGCGCAAAAGGCTGATGAGGAGACCTGGCTTTCTCACCAATTGGCCCATCTGAGTTCTCGCCACTGAGTCACTCTCATTATCTCCACTTTTCTAGGGAGGAGACCTCGCCACTGTGCCCAGAGCAGCACAGTGAGTCAGATATGAAGCTCTTGTCCCACCTGCCCCAACCCTCGAGCCCTGCTTCCCAGGTCTGCGTTCCCAGGCAGCCTGCCACAGCCAGTGCCAGCGAGAGGATGGATCAAGCTTCACGATAGCCCAACACTAAAGACGTCTAAAGCAGTCTTCATTTATTTATTTATTGTTCATAGTGTCCAAAAATTGGAATTAAAGTGAATGGTTGAATAAATTACGGTGCATTCATATTTAAGAATGTTATGCATCTATTAAAAAGAATGAAATAGAGGTAAACCAATGATTAATTTTAATTAGATATTTATGAATAACAAAAGCAAGATCAGGAAAACTATGTATTCTTTAGGTAAAGCAGTGATTTAAAATCTCTGTGTGTATTTGTGTTTTGTTAGTTTGAGCTCACTAAAGTTCAGTGAATCACTGACCAAGATGAGGTTCCACTTGCAAGAGATTTATTGGGAAAAGCCCCAGGAAAAATGTGTGTATATGGATATTTTATTTCATTAAATATATAGAATAAAATATCTTTAGATGGAATAAAATATCCATATACTTTAAAATGTTTGAATTGAAATACAGTGAAGTGAAAATTCCCCCTCCTAGTTTGGTTGCCCCCCTCCCATCTTTTTTTGAGACGTAGTTTCACTCTCTTTCCCAGGCTGGTGCAGTGGTACAATCTCAGCTCACTGCAACCTCCGCCTCCCGGGTTCAAGCAATTCTCCTGTCTCAGGCTCCCCAGTAGCTGGGACTACAGGTGAGTGCCACTACGCCCAGCTAATTTTTGTGTTTTTAGTAGAGACAGGGTTTCACCATGTTGGCCAGGATGCTCTCGATCTCTTGACCTCGTGATCAGCCTGCCTTGGCCTCCCGAAGTGCTGGCATTACAGGTGTGAGCCACTGTGCCTGGCCTTGGTTGCCGTTTTTTAGAGGCAACTGGTGCTAGTTTCTTGTGTATGCTTCAAGAGATACTTTAATGCAAAAAAAAAAAAAAAAGTAAATAATCTTATAGTCCACAATCCCTTATCTGGAACCCTTGGGGGCAGGTGTATTTTGGAATTGGGAATTCAAGGAGTGTAGAAAGGTAGTGTGTATATTCTGTCACAGTCCCAGCAGAGCCTGTGATAAAATACACAAATATTTCTGCACCAAGTAAAATAAATAAAGCCATAATCTGCCTTAAGTCAGTTCAGTTCAGCCAGGTTTTGCGACCAAATGTGTATGTGTTATTTATTTCTTAGTTGTGTTCTTTGGAGATTTTTGAATTTTATAATTGTGGATAAGGGAATGTGGACTTGTGTTTGTGCTACTCTCCTTATTTAAAAACTTACGGCAGCATTCTGCACCTACTGGATCAGACTAAAGAGCTTTTTCATTATTATTTTTTTGTATCCCCATAGTATTGCATTATACACATGCACATTGCTAACTTAGCCTGTTCGTGGACATTTGGATTGTTTCCAATCTTCTCCTCAGTTGCATCAGTGCTGCAATGAATAACATTGTGTACTCATTTGGCACATGTGCAAGCATATCTGTAGGATAAATTCCTAGTAGTGGAATTGCAAAGTCAATTAATAATAATGATAGTTAACATCTGCATGGGTATTTACTAAGAGCTGGGAACTGTTGTAAGTGCTTTACAATAATTAAGGTATTTTAATCCTTGCAACAATCTCCTGAGGGAGATACTATTATCATTCCATGTTGCAGATGAGAAAAACTGAGGTACAGAGAAGGTAAAGGACTTGTAGAGCTGGAATTCAAGCCGAGGTGTTCTGACTCTAGTCTGTGCACTTAACCATTACATTCGACTGCCTTTTGAAGGTCATGGGAATTTGTAACTTAGAGAGACACTGCCAAATTGTCCTCCGCACCGCTTTACCAATTCATGTTCCCACCAGCAGCCTGCGAGCCTGCTTGTTTCCCCGCCAACGCTGCGCTGAATCAAACTTTTCGATCTTTGCCAATCTGATAGCCAAAAACGGTGTCTTACTGTAGTTAAACTTGAATTTCTTTTACTATGAGTCAGATTGAGTGTCTCTTCATCTAAGGGTCATTTGGACTTCCTTTCCATAAACTGTCCATTCATATCGTTTACTCCTTTTTTCAGTTTGGTTATATCTGTGACTTGTATTGAGCTTTTTATGTCTTAGGAAGATTAGCCTTTAGTGGTTCAAAAGGTACAGATCTTTGCTTAGCTAATCATTTATGTTTTGATTTTGCTGGTGATGGGTTTTGGACAGAGTATTAGGAGGAGACAAACAAAAGAAAAGGGCTTTAGTGTTGGGAATTGAAGGGAGGGAGAGGACAAAGCAGATCCCTGGAAAGAGGTGCTCTCTGCCTGGTGAGGCAGCAGGGAAGGAAGGTAATGGGGTTAGTGAGGAGGGCCCCTTATGGGGACAGGCACAGCGGGTTCAAACATGCTACGTGTGGCCCACTGAGACTGGAGGCTGGGAGGAGGGAGGACTTCATGACAGACACGAGGATGCATTGCTCAGATGTGCTGCTCCAAGATGCGTCCAACAGAAGACACATTGCCCCAGTGAAAGACTGCCCAGCTGCGCCTGTAGTCCCAGCTACTCGGGAGGCTGAGGCAGGAGAATGGCGTAAACCCGGGAGGCGGAGCTTGCAGTGAGCTGAGATCCGGCCACTGCACTCCAGCCCAGGCGACAGAGCAAGACTCCGTCTCAAAACAAAACAAAACAAAACAAAAAACAAAAGACTGCCCAGCTGCAAGGCTGTGCTCAGCTGGCAGCCTACCACTGTTGGCTCCTACAGGCTCTACTCAGCTTTTGGACCAAGTTTATGATTTTCTTTTGAGTGTCCCTGGCCAAGGACTGAGCAAGATGGTGGTATGAGGACCCAGCCATTCCATTGTTTCCACATTTCCAACACAGGAGTCCTCTAATGGGCCGTTTTTGTTCTAGTTCACTGGATGACTGGCAGAGAGTCAGGTCTGCAGGTCTGAGAACTCCACTCTTGCTTTTGCCCCATTTCATTCCCAGGCATTACCCTCGCCCTCTCTAACCTTGCATTCCTAACCCTATCTCAACATCAGCTTCCTGGAAAACCCAAGCAGCCCAGACTCTGAAATTCTTTTGGTAAAAATTGACATACTTTTTTTTTTTAAGCCACTGATATATATTTCATATTGTCCGAGCCTAAAGATTTGTTTTTCTATCTGGTAGTGACTATACATGTCCTTTGGCTTGGACGTAAGGTGAAAATGTTGGCCTGTGTGTGAAGGCAGCTGAGGTTGGCCCTCCCAGCAGTCGGGGGGAATCTGACCTCAGCTCAGAGCCTGGAGCAGTGGCATGGAGTGGCCAGTTAGCGCTGAGTGGAAGCACGTCTTGGGTAAGGTGTGTGGGAGCACCTTCAATGCCAGCCCCAGGCCTGAGAACACACCACACAGGGAACAGGGTGTAGAAGCATCTTCTTCAGCAGCCGCAGGTGGACCTGATAGTGGCTGGCTCGCATCTCCCAGCCCTTCTGTGCCTGGACCTTTCTCCCCACCTCTGCTCTAGTGTCCTGACAGGTCTTCTGACCTCTGCATGTTGCCAGAGTGATCTGGTCACACCACTTCTTTGTTGTAGGCTTTGGATGGTAAAACCTGAAATCTACCCCCTTGGCTTATGACTCAAGCCCATTTGTGTACTGGCTCCTTGTCAGTCTCTTTTAACCACCCCATGCTTTCCTCCCTACACTGCACACTCACAAGACCTCTTGCCATTCTGAGAACCAGGGGGGCTCTGTGTCCCTCTGTCCCCATCACTGCTGGTCTCACTGGCTAGAATACCTTTTTGTTTCTCCCTATCCCTCAAGGCTCCTCAGTAGATATAAATGCATGTGTTTGGTTTGCCACATTTAAGTTTCCTCAAGAGACTGTAGTAAATATTTGAAGTGCTTTTAATTAGAAAATACCTTTCATTGCCTACTTCCCTGTGGAACTAACACAGCTTTGAAGATGTTCATTCAGTGCAGAGACTGGACCACGTGAGGGTTGGGCTATATGGGTTACACATACCATCTTGGGATACAGCCTGAGAGGCATTTCTTGGCCATTCTTCCGATACCATTCCTATCGTATACATCTCTATGACCACAATCACTGATCACCAGCAAAACCACTAATTTGAATCAGACATTCTTTCAACTCTCTTACCAAGATTGCTCGAAATGTTGAAATGCGCTAGGATGTAAGTCAGCAGAAAACACTAATTGAGTTTATAATGTGGGCAGTGAATTGCGGTAGGTGGTAGGTCAGCAGGTTGTGAGAAAGCATGATGGACAACATAGTACCTGCCCCCATGGGAATGGATTGCTCAACTGGATGGTCAAACACCTGTCAGCTGATGGCTATGTATGGCTATGCAGGTCCTCAGTGACAGGGGCCCTTGAAGAAAGGCACTCACTGCAGCTGGGGCAGCCATGAAGGGCTCCCATCAGGAGGTGGCGATGGAGATGGATGTGGAGGAATGGCAAGGATTTGGAGAGACTAGAGGAGTGAAGAGGGCCTCTAGAGAGAAGGTGGCTTGATGATTCACTCAAGAGGAGCCCTACTTATTTTGTTTGATGAGTCTGGGATGCATCAGATATCTCTTTAAAGCACTGGTTCTCAAGCCTGGCTGAATATTTTAATTACCTGTAAATTTTTAAAAAACAGGGATACCTGGGTCCTACCTCCAAAGAGTTTGATTGGATTGTTGTGGGGTGTGATATGGGCACTGGGACTTTGACAGCTTTCCAGGATGGTCAAGTGGTGAGAACACTCTCCTGCCAGGTCTCCAGCTCACACCTGTCAGGCTCTGACACTTCCCAGGCGCGCCTTTCACGCCCTCCTCCTGGGCTGGTGCCACCCAGGAAGGAGCCCTGGCCTCTCTTAAATCCCACTCATACACCTGGCCTCAGGTTCCCAGGAGGATTTCTCTGCCTGCTTCACATTCAGGCAGTCGCAAGGTGGTCCCCTGAGCCACAGGCTGCTTGGCTTTACCTCTGCCTCAGTGCCCCTTTTCTGGCGCTTTCCTGGAGCTCCAAAGAAGCAGTGGACGAGTTCCGTATGGTCCAGCTGTGGCCATTTCCAGAGGGCCTTGGGCTGAGCTTCCTGAGGGCACGTCTACACACACCCGCTGGGCAGGGGACCTGTGTGCCAGCCACAGAGGTGGCGCCGGAAGGGGATTTTCTCTCGCTGCATTTCCTGGCATTGAGCAGGGCCTGAATAAAGTCCAGCTCGCCTTTTGAGGCAGTCTCTGCTGAGTGGTCTCAGGAATGCCATTCCTCATTTCAGGGAATTCTGTAGGTGGGGCTGCTGGCCACCAGCCAGTGTGTCTAATGGAGAACATGCACCAGTCACAGGTTTGAGCCCCCTCCCGGAGGCCACGGCTCTGCCGCCTCTTCAGCAGTGCAGCAGGCATCCCATCAGCTGCAGGAAAGAGGACGAAGGGTTGACATGATTTTCTGACAAGAAAGATTGCTCCATTCGAGGGTTTACTGTGAAGGCAGGAGATAAAATGCCCTGGCTCTTAAGGCCTTTTCATTTGGTTATTAATTCAAAAACATCTTTAGGGATTTTGCTTTTAAAGGATACATATTCTTTATTTAAAAAAAAATACAAACAGCAACGTACCCAGAAGAAATGGAGAACCACTGGCTAGAGAAAACCACTGCCATTAATGCTTTCCGGGCCTCTGAGAAGTCCGTTTCTGCTGGCACTGAGTGTGTGTTTCTCCGGGCAGGAGCTGGTATAACATGACCCTTGAAAGCACTCGCAGCCCCAGGCTTACATAAATAATGTGATGACTCTCTCCACAGAGCCCCTCTAGAGACGTCCCACCACCCTGCCCTCTTGAAAAGAACATTCAGTGTGTCTCACACCAGAACCCATCCAAGGAGAGAGGATTCCGAGATAGTGGCTCATCTTCCTTGGTCCCAGAGAGGCCTCGGAGCAGTCCTCTCTGTTGCTTCACAGGCCTCCAACTATGCTAAGAATGCAAACCATTTCCCATGGGACTGGCAAAGCCATGAAGCAATTCTGAGCCCAACCTCCCCAAATATCTGCTTTGCAAACAGATAAAACAGAGACACATCCTGAAAATGTGCTGTTGGGCCATTCACCTTAGGCGATGATGGTGTCTGCTTTCCTGCCAGGAGGGTTTCTGCCTCCACAGTCCAGCCTGGAGCTGCTGGGGAGCCAGTTTGGGATGTGGCCATGTTCCCTGAGGGGCAAAACACAGAAAACTCTCCAGAAGGGGCTTCTCAAGGAAATGGGGACCAAGCGAGGCTGTGGGCTCTTTTCAGAGATCTGGCTCCCATCCCAATGCCGGACTCATTGCTGACCAGTCCTTGGGGTCACCTGGGTGCCCTTTGGCTCCTGAGATGTCTGGGCATGGGGCTGCCTTCACCAGCTGCAAGAGCCCAAACCCAGCTCAACCAGCCTTTGGCATCTCCAGTCTGCACCAGCTCCAATTTTGTGGCCTGAGTGGGTGGAGGCAGTGGCAGGGGGAGTCCATGCCAAGCCTGGCAGAGGGAAGGAAGAGGAAGAGGAAGAGGACTTAACTTTCTCAGTAGCTTCAGCCTTCCGAGAAACTCTAGAATGCCTTGCTGCACTATGGCAGGCATAACCAGGTCCCAGTGACCTACATAACCTTCCAGACATCGGGCAAGTGGGAGCCCTGACTCATGCCAGGGGAACCTGACAGAGGAAGGGTGGGGGCAGGGAGGATTTATAATCCTGAGACGGTGAAACCACCTAAATATTTAGTGATGACTAAGTGAGTCACCTCATGTCCACAGGGTGGAATATTATGTAAAAGTGATTACTATAAAGACTATTTAGCAATATTGCAAGTGTTTATGATATAATATTAAGTGAACAAAGGAAGATACATACCTTTACGGCACCTGAACAAGAGAAGACTGGAAGGGGATTTTAAACAATAACAGTTGCTCGGCTACAGTGGTGTGATTAGGGACCTTATTCTTGGAAAAGAAAGCAGTAGTTTTATAGTCAGACAGATCTGGACTAGTAGCTTAGATCTATTTCTTACTTACTAGAAATGATCTTGACAGGTAGCTTAAATGCGGTTGGTTTTCCATCTGTAAAATGGGTACAGTAGTTCCTGCTTTACAAAATTCTTGTGAAGATGAATCTGATTGTGCATCTCCTTCCTTCTTGCCTTCCTTTCTTCCTCCTCTCTCTCTACATATTTTTCACTAATACTGCACAATCCAGTTGTCCACAAAGGATTCCACAGCTGAGTCATCCTTGGGTCTGCTTAAATCTCTTTTGCTCTAGGGAAGGTACATTTGCCTGTTTCTGCCCTAAGCAGAGCTGTGGATGAGGAGGGGTGTTCATGATGAGACAGTCCCTGCGTGGAGGCTGGGCTGGTCCTCGCTCTCAGAGCAACCACAGTGCTGTGCGTTGCCAGCCCAAGCAAAGTCACAAAAGCCTTGAAGGTAGAAGCAGGAGTAAGGGAGCCTGCCTGACAGATACCACACTGAGCAGACCCCTTTCTTGTCTCTGCTACCATGGCCTGGCTCAAGCTCTCTTTTTTAAAATATTATTTTTGTATTGACAAATACAAATTGTATATATTTATGGTAAACAACATGGTGTTTGGAAATCTGTATACATAGCGGAATGGCCAAGTAGAGCTAATGAACATATGCCTTACCTTATACTAATCGTTGTGCTGCAGGGGAGGGGGCGGAAGGGAAACGTGTAAAATCTACTCTCAGCAACTTTCAAGTACACAAAACATTCTTACTGTAGTCACCATAGTGTACAATAGATCTCTTGAGGTTATTCCTCCTAACTGAAATTTTGTATTTTTTGACCAACACGTTCCCAATCCCTCCCAAATCGGATGCTCTTATCACTAGCAGGATCCATGGCTCCTCAGGCCTGAGTCACATGCCACTGGTGGGCAAAGACATGACCAATGGCAAATGGACATATTCTTCTCTTCTCTTCTCTTCTCTTCTCTTCTCTTCTCTTCTCATTTCCTCTGCTCTCCTCTCTTCTCTCTTCTCTTTTTTTTTTTTTGAGATGGAGTCTCACTCTGTCACCCAGGCCAGAGTACAACGGCGTGATCTTGGCTCACTGCAAGCTCCGCTTCCTGAGTTCAAGTGATTCTCCCTCATGAGTAGCTGGGACTACAGGAGCGTGCCACCATGCCCAGATAATTTTTGTATTTTTTAGTAGAAATGGGGTTTCCCCATATTGGCCAGGCTGGTCTCGAACTCCTGACCTCATGATCTGCCCCCCCTCAGCCTCCCAAAGTGCTAGGATTACAGGAGTGAGCTGCCTTGCCTGGCCTAATTTTTGTATTTTTGTGGAGACTGGGTTTCATCATGTTGGCCGGGCTGGCCTCGGACTTCTGACCTCAGGTCATCCGCCTGCCTCATCCTCCCAAAGTGCTGGGATTACAGGCATGAGCCACTGCACCCAGCCTTCTTTTCTTTTCTTTCTGTGAGACAGAGTCTTGCTCTGTCACCCAGGCTGGAGTGCAGTGGCACAATCTCCACTCACTGCAGTCTCAACCATCTGGACTCAAGCCATCCTCCTGCTTCTGCCTTCCCAGTAGCTGGGACTACAGGCCCATGCCACTACGCCCGGCTAATTTTTTATTTTTTGTAGAGACGCCGTCTTGCCATGTTACCCAGGCTGATCTCGAACTCCTGAGCTCAAGCAATCTGCCTACCTTAGCCTTTCAAAGTGATAGGATTACAGGCATGAGCCACTGCTGCCCACACTTTTCATTTTAAGAATGTGGCATTTTTATGCATATATTAGGAAAAAAATGAGGTGGTGGCTATAATGGTACAATAGAAGCAACATAAAATGGTTTAAAAATGAACTAGCATAAAGAGAAATGCTATGTAAGAAATGGTTCGAGTGGTCCCTGGTAGATCATGAAGGAACAGGGGAATGACTGAAGTGTGGGGCTCCTGCCCTATCCCCTTCCATCCATCTTCTAACTCTGACCCAGCCTCGGTCTCTTCCACAGTGTGCCCCTGTCCTCTTCCCACTATGGCCAGAGAAGTCTGACTAGAAGGAAACCCTGACAGTTGCATCCTTCACTACAGGGCAGTCACCTTAGGGAAAAGTCTAGGTCTTTCCTTGGGGAGGCCTCAAAAGCCTTCCAGGATGGACTCTGCCCATCTTTGCAGCTTCCCATTACCTTTGTCTCTTCCCATTTTAGTTACCTGAACCCTGAACTTCCAAACTAAGCTTGATGACTGAGCCTCTGAGTCTTAGAGTGTTCTATCTCCTCTACCTGTGATGTTCTTTCTCCCTTGTTTGTCTGAAGGACTCCTATTCAACCTCGACAGCCTTTTTAGGGGCCCTTTCCTCCGTGAAACTGTCTGGATCTCTTTGTAAAGGGTTAATCCCACCTTCCTCTCTATCTTGAATCACACGTTTAATTGAATCATGCATTTAATCATGCAAACCCCAAAGCCTCCTGTTTCCTTGTCTGTCTCCTTGCTGAGGTGGTCTCTGAGGGCCTGGCATGTATCTAATTTAGTTCAGGATCCTGGGTTCTTATGCAGTAATTGGAATAGGACAAGTGCTCGGCACTAACGAAGATGCAATTGTTATAGCTGTTGTTTATGAAGTGCTCTCTGCACATCACCCATTCAATCCTTACATCCACTCTAAGAGGAAGAAACTTTTGACACACATCTTTTAGGCATGAGAAAACTGAGGCTCAGAGAGGGGAACTCATTTGCCAACAGTAGATACGTGGAGGAGCAGATTTGAACCCTGGCTGCCTGACCTTTTGTCCCAGGCCCTCACCTGCTCATTTCCCACTTTCCTGAGTACAAAGCTGACCCCTTAGCGGGGTGTACAGGTGACCCCTCAGTGGGGTGTGCAGGTGGGCGCGGGCCTCACTGAGGTCAGTGGACTCCTGGGCACCAGGTGGAGCAGTACCCTCATGCCTCGCTACAGACCACCCGATCCTGTGGCTGCCCTTTCAAGGTTATGGTGTTGGAGAGGGGAGTGGGAAACAAGACAAAGGAGAAAATATAGTTGAGCCAGATGCCCTGTGGAATTTCTGGCCTTTATTGAATTCTAAGAAGAGAAAAAAAATGGCTGTGCTTATTCCAAGTATGTCAAGATAATAAGGAGCTCTTTACTGTTTATATGCAAAAATGTCTGGCAGCCAGCACCTGCAAGCAAGAGGCCAGGAGTCTGTGAGGCCCAGGCACCCTAAGCTGGAGCCCCAGGCTCCACAGAGGGGCAGCGGGGCTAGCAAAGTGAGAAGGGAAGGGATGGACCCCTGTCCTCAAAGCCCCTGCATTTTCTGCAGCAGAATTTCATCCCTAACCCTGGAATGTGGGCGAGCCCTTCTTGCATGGAAAGAGAAGTGAACTGGCTACCTCCCTTTGTCCTTCTGGCACCCCACTCCTTAGCTCTCCAGACTCATGAACCCCTTTTTTTGGGAGCACTGGACTGTCCAGTAGTAGAGCCTCATTCCTCAGCAGCCCTCTCATCTGAGGAGAGGCCCTGCTGGCTCAAAACTCTGCAGAAATACATTGAGTTGGTTTCAGAATCCCTGAATCCCCTATGCTACCCCTTGTTCAGGGCAGATACAATTGAAGTCAAAAAAGCAGAAGAGACCCAGATAATAGGTAATGGCATGTTTTGGGGGGATGGGGGTGGAGGGCCAGTGATAACAATGGCTTCAGGCTTCCCATTCCCATTCTCTCTGGAATGCTATTTATTTATGCAATCTCAGACATCTGAGTTGAAAATTGAAAAAAGGCAGTCAATTAGCTCTGTCCATGAGTTTAAATGCTCATGAATTCAGTCAACAAACATTTGTTCATTCATTAAATGTGTGCCCTGGGGCTGGGTACGATGCCAGGTGTTGAGTATTTGGAAATAGCTGAGAATGTCGAGACTGATGTTTCTCACTAGGGAGGGGGCACACATAAGAATCACATCCTCAGGTGGGCCCCTCTCAGGACCCTCCTCCATCCAGCCTGATAATTAAGAGTTTTGGGAAGGGGCCTGGGTATGAGGACTTAGAAAAGCTCCCCAGCTGATAAGGATATGAAGCTCTGGTTCAGATACAAGGACCAGACTGGAAGTCTATTTGTCCAAATGTACCTACAGTCCTATTTCTCTGGGGAGGTGTGGGCATAGTCTCCTGCTTGGATTCATTAATTCGTTCATTCATTCCAGTGGAATTTTTGAGTTCTTGCCAGGTGCCATGCCCTGTTCTAGGCACTGGGTTGCAGACCCTGCCCTCCCGGAGCTCTCGCAGGACACCACTCCCATTCACTGCAGTGCTCTCGTTTCATTCTCATAAAGGTCCAAGGCCTTACAATGAACCAGTGACCAGGCTGGTACCCGCCCGACCTCCTCTCCCCCTACTCCCTTCTGCCCTGCTCCAGCTGCCTGGCTCCAGCCTGTTCCTCCCACAGACCTCTGCTAGTTGCTGCTTCTGGAATGCTCCCCGCAGAGGTTGCCCCTAGCTCACTCTGTTGAGAGCTACGACCTCCCCAACTCCCCAGCAATGCTTTATCTGTTCTTAGGCTTCTGTTTCCCTAGCATTTATCATTTTATTTTATTTTATTTTATTTTATTTTATTTTATTTTATTTTTAGATGGAATCTCACTCTGTCGCCCCAGGTTGGAGTACAGTGGCGCGATCTCGGCTTACTGCAACCTCTGCCTCCCGGGTTCAAGCAGTTCTTCTGTGTCAGACCCCCTGAGTGGCTGGGACTACAGGCATGCGCCACCATGCCTGACTTTTTTTTTTTTTTTTGTATTTTTAGTAGAGATTTCACCATGTTGGCCAGGCTGGTCTCGAACTCCTGACCTGGTGATCCACCTGCCTCGGCCTCCCAAAGTGCTGGGATTATAGGCGTGAGCCACCGTGCAGGGCCACACTTATCACCTTTAACATGCTCTGTCATTTTGAGATTTATGAGTCCATTGTTTGCTGTCCTCTACCTCCCCCACTAATCCTCTGGAATGGAAGCCCCTGGACGACAAGGTCTTTGCTTTGATAATGGATGTAGCGCAAGCATCTAGAACAGTGGGTGCTCAATAAATATTTGTTGAATGAATTAAGCAAATAATAATAAATAATAACACAGGTAAGTGTAAAATTACACCTGTGGGAAGTGCTGGCTACAGAGAATGAGTAAAATTAACTGAGCTCCTCCCAGCTCATCAACTCTATAATTTTTACTTTTGTTTTTCTTTGAAACATCATGCTGTGTTTACAATTATCCAGTGTGGCCAAGACCATTCCATTCTATTTTTGCGATCACTGTGCTTTTCCCACGGCCCTGGCCTCAGGAGAAGAGAGTGTGTTGAAGTCGGAGGAGCAGACTTTGGGGAGCCCGCAGCCCAGGGCTCTCTGGCATCCCCGTGAGTGAGGCCAGCAGGAGACGATTGGTGGCCAGTCACGTATTCAGGCAGCACGAGACACTGAGCCTGTTCAGAAGGCTGAGATAATGGGATTTCAGAACAATTGTAAAAATACCTAACATGCCAGCAGGGAGTTAAACAGCAGATTCACGAGATTCTGACCCTTCACGGAAGCCAAGGGAGAGAGAATTCCAAGAGCATGTTACAGCATGTTAGGTATTTGGAGGGGGTAGTGCTTGTCATGGGCTGATCACAGCAGCCCCATCCCCGGGATCCCAGCAGGGATGGGAAAAGTCACCACTCTGAGGCCAAGGACAACCACATCAAAGAATTAGCCCATCAGAGAAAAGATGTGTCAGTTAGAGCCCTGAAGGAAGCCAGACCTGTCCCAGCCCGGCCCAGAGGGCAGAGATAACAGCAGCCTTAGCCCAGCCATCTGGATCCCACACAGTCCCAAGGATGGGGCAGGGGTGGTAGATTATTGTGGTCTAATGCTGCCAGTCAGGCCCCTTTCTTCTGTCTCCACACTCTCCTCCAGGCAGCTTTTGGCATCTGCCTATTGGGAGTGAAATGAGCATCCAGTATCCTGGTCAGGGTAACCCTGAGGGTTAGTCTCTGGTTTGGTTGAATGTTTCTCTTTCCCCGAAACCAGGGATGGGCTCCAGGAAAGCTGGGATGGAGAGCAGACTGCGCTAAGGAAAGAGTGCTATCCTGTGTTCTCTGGAGTAGGGGGGCACCTGCCAGCATTTTCCTGATGCCCCAGCCACTGCTTTGTGCCCCAGAGGCACCACCCTTCTTTAAAGGCACTGGGGATAGTCCCTGGTGAGCAGAAAGATGGGGGACGCAGATGGCTTAGCTGAGGAGCCTGCAGTGAGCACGGGAACAATGGAAAGAGCCTGGTGCAAGGTTCTCAGTGAGGACAATGTGAGGCTGTCCATAGGAGTTTGCAGGGGAGCAGAGATGACAGAGATGCCAGGCCAAGGAGGCTGCGGGAAAGGAGGTCAAGGCAGGAGGTGGCATGGGCTGTGTCAGAGCTGGCACATTGCAGCAAGAGTGAGTCGAGCTCCCAGGGAGGAAGAGATGCCTGGAATCCCTTCTGCTGGCAGTGAATCCAGGCTAGAATTGTTTGTGAATTTGATTTAGTCATCCCTGTCTCAGGTACCTTCTATGGTTCTGACACCCTCAGATCCCAGTCCAAATCCCTCATTGCCTACAAGGCCTTTACCACCAGTACTGATTTCCTTTCTTGACTTCTTCCAAGCCTCAGGACCTATGATCCCTGCACTTCCTGTAACCATGACTCCTTCCTTTATGCCTTTGCTCTTGTCTTTTGTTCTTTTCCCACCTTTCCTTCACAATAAAACACGACCGCTTCCTGGAAGCCTTCCCAAAACATGCTGGCACGCTTGGTGACCCAGAGCAGCTCTTTCCTCTGGGAATGTCCCTTCTTGAGCCACAGGCACATCAACATAGGTGATCCAAGGCCTCAGGTAATGTGCATGGAATCAAGAAGTCTTTTGTGAAGGCTGGAGGTCAAGGGAGCTTAACTTCCCCATTCTCCTTCACCCATGCTCATGTAAGCCTCCAATTAAAAGCCAATCTTCCCAAATGCAATTGGAAAATCAAAAAAGGACAGTGCTAAAGTCAACATACAGAGAGCATAGAGCAGGGAGGCCTCCAAAATCCTGTCTCTGACCCTACAGTTCAGACAGCAGGCCCCAGAATAGGCTCCTTGGAGACAGCGGATCCATTGGGGATGAAAGGTGTCCATTAGGGACAAAAGGAGAAAATGTGTCTCTCCATGTTATATACGCCTTTCATCCGCTGTTACATTAAAGGTTCTGAAAAGTCCTGCAGAAAAGTGCCTGTTTGTGTAGCGTGCGACACCCATTAACATCGCCCAAAGCTTTGGCATTGGACAGCCTTGAACCCCCTTCTCCTCTGGTGTGTCAAGTTCCTTGTCTGCTCTGAATCTCAGATGCCTATTTGCAAAATAAGTTATTATGTGGTCAGTGAAAGCAAAGCACTGGCTTGGCTGAGGTCCTGGGAGGACAGGATAGCTCATATAGGAAACTCTTGTGGTTCTAACTGTGTAGTATGGTCCAGGGCTCACAGGACAGAAGCAAGAGTGAGCCATTTGGAGGGCATTATTCTGGGTTGTATACACAGGACGCTGGCAGGAGCCGCATCCCCCTATCCAGTCGAGGGACATCTCACCAAAAAGCACCCTGCCTGGCAGTAGATGTTTCCTGGAGCCCATGCTATCCTGGCCACTCTCTCTCCAGGCCTGTCTTGCACCACTTGGCCCTCCACTCTCTAGCCATGTAGAATGTCTACTTTTGGCCCAGTGCAGTGGCTCACGCCTGTAATCCTAGCACTTTGGGAGGCCAAGGCAGACAGATCATGAGGTCAGAAGATCAAGACCATCCTGGCCAACGTGGTGAAACCCCGTCTCTACTAAAAATACAAAAATTAGCTAGGCATGGTGGTGCATGCCTGTAATCCTAGCTACTAGGGAGGCTGAGGCAGGAGAATCATTTGGACCAGGGAGTTGGAGGTTGTGGTGAGCCGAGAACTTGCCACTGCAATCCAGCCTGGTGACAGAGCGAGACTCTGTCTCAAAAAAAAAAAAAAAAAAGGTCTGCTGTCCTCCCTGTACCTTCCTTTCCCTCGTGTCACCCAGGCTCATCCTCCTTCTAGCCTCACTGTCCTTCTTTAACTGGCCAACTCAACCTGTAGGCCTCAGCTGGGATGGTCTTCCTCTGAGATTTTCTGGCTGCCCCTAGATCACAGGTCTCTGTTCCTGGAACCTCTGCTTCCTGCTTCATAAACACCTGCTCCACATATTATCAACTTCCTATCATCTATCTCCAGCCAGCTTGAGCTCCTCCAAGGCAGAGCTGCTGTGCCATCTGTGCCCAGCACAATATTATAGGAGGGGCTAAAAACAATGCTTGGACATATGATTCTCTGTTCCCTCTTGTCCCCTGGACCTGCTCCTGGTATCCCCCTCCCTCCCTTCTCCTGTGGGGAGCTGTAGATTGCATCATCCTTCTGTTGTTGAAAGTAATGAATCACTTCTCGCCAAGTCCCCACGTGGTAAAAAATCTCCCAGGAGTGCAGGGGAAGTGCCGTAGATTATGGGTTGGTGTGGTCATAGGGAGCAAGTGGGGGGTGGCAGGGTGCCTGTACAAGCAGGGAAGGGTTAAGGATCCCAGCCCCTATCCTGTGCACACTTTTGTTTTCTGCCATCTGGAGCTGTGCAAAGGAGTGGCAATGCGGCCCTCACCTGAGGCAGGGCCTGGGAACCTGAGCATCCCTGGAAGCTGCTGAGCTGGGCAGTGGTGGGGATGGGGGAGGATGGGGCTCAGAAGCACAACCCAACCCAGGCTGTCTAACAAGCAATGGGGACGGGAGAGTCCCGGATAGCTGGTGAGGAGCCAGGGCCCAGGGTGGGCCCTCTCCTTAAGCCCGAGGTAGGAGGCTGGCAGCAGCACTGACGCAGGTACAGGTGAGGGCAGGGCCCAAAATGTGGCCCTGGGGCCTTCCAGCTTGGCCAGACCAGCCCAACGAGAAGCCAGGGCTGGGAGGGCCAGGCAGGTGGGGAAGGCTTGCAGGCCAGGCCCAATACCTTGAGAAGCCAATGGGCTTCTAAAGGGTACTTCATTCCGGGTGAGGCCCAAGACATAGTGGCCACACTTCCTCCTATGCCTGGGGATTCTGAGTCTAAGCAAGCCTGAGCCTGATCCCTGCCATGGTCACTGCCCAGCAGGGAATCTCCTGGAGCGAGGCCCCAGGGTGGAGCTGCCCATGGGCAACTTGCCTGCTCCCACCCCTGTCTGTCTCTCCCAGACCTCTTGTAGGTCATTGTTGAGAGCTCAAGGTCATAGCTGCCAAAGAAATACCACAGGGCATAGCACTGTAGGCCTTGGAGTGGAGGATGGTGGGGAAGACAGGGTGAGTCTACAATTCTTCCAAAAATGCTAATCTCACCTTGCCACGCCTTGCTTGCAACCCTTCCCTGGCACCCTGCAGGCATTCAGGACAGCATTCAACTCTGGCCTTGGCCTACACAGCCCTCTGGGATGGTCTCAATTCCCTCTCCAACCTCATCCTTCCCTCTTCTCCATCTGGTGGGTCACTTTCCATTTCCCTCTGTCCTGGGTGCCTGAGTGCTTGGACCTGGTACTCAAAGGCCACCCCAGCACCCAGCTAAGTCCTGCTTACCCTCCACTTGCTGTTCTAGCAATGAAGTGGCTCTGACTCCCATCCAGACTAGAAGTTACTCCCTGCCTGCAGCCGCACAGCTCCCACCTCTCCCCTGCCAACCCAGTGTACCACTGAGTAGGCCCAGATGCAACACTCCTGATAAGTCACTGAGGGTATCACTGTAACAGCCTCTACCCAGCAATTTCCTTTTCAGCCTGCAGGGTCCTCACGCTCACCAGTCTGGTGACAGGGTTCACCCTGTTCTGCCAGCGGCCAGCTCATCCAGCCTTCCTAAGTGTGAATCCTGGCCACCCCAGTCCTGAGAGTCCACTGAGCCTAGGTGTGGGACCTTGGTTACTGTGGGCGTTATGGCGACGTCCAGGCCAGTGCTGAGATCTTTCCTGTTGCTAAGAATATGAGGGACCCTGAGTCCTTATTCTCTCTCCTGAGTCCCCTCACCTGTGGGTTCTTCTCATCCCAGGTCCATCACCTCCCTGCATCCCTGTCCTCCCTGCTCTTGGCTTCCTCTGCTGGGACACTCCTGGTGAGGCTGCCTGGCCCAGATTGTTCCTCCCAACTCCCTGAGCTTGTCTCAGATCAGGCTTTCTGGATCTGAGTTTGCTGCTTGTCCTGCGGCCCTTTTCCGAGATCCTCTCCTCCAGTCTCTGGGGCTGTTCTCACCCCAACATGCACTGCTGCCCCAGAGTGCTGCTGCAAGCTCCTCAAGCGGCCATTCATTCACTACCAACTCCTATTTGCAGCCTCTGCCCTACACCAGGCCTAGGCTGGAGCTGGGGCTGCAGTGTGAACAAGCCAGGTCCTGTCTTCAGAGCCTTACAGCATGGTGGGCAAAGAATTCACAGAATCTTGTTATCTGTCACTGCAGGAGGCAGAGCAAGGTGCTGTGGAGGATGGCAGGTAGATGGGATTCTGTCTGGCAGAGCATCTGGGAATATGTATTTGAGTCTTGGGAAACTCTCCAGCTATTTGACCTCAGCTACTTACCTGCTCACACCACCTCCTGATAGCTTCTGTGGTGCTCACTGATCTCTGACCACGGCTTTAGGTACAAGTGTCCAAGAAATTCCTTTGCCTTGAGCTGACCACTTGCTCTTGTGTGCAGCTCATAGGCTCCACATGGCCTGATCTCTTGGCTGCCCCTGGATTGGGGGCCCTTCTGCTTGGTGTACCAAGCCCCTGAGAAGGTGCCTGTCACTCAAGGACTGCTGTAGGAAAGAAGGGCTCTGATCCCTAGAAGGAGGCCCCCTCTGGTCCTGCGCAGCTGAGAGGGGCTCCACAGAGATTCTCCTCCTCTAAATGCTCTGTTTGCCTCCTGTATGAACCAAAGGGCTCACTTCTTGTTGCTGCTGCTTTTACAATTGTGAGCAGATATGTTTTTTGCCAGGGCAGCTTGCTCCAGGATCTCACAGGAGCAGAGGGCATGGTGCCTACAGCAAAGCCAGTCCACCATGGGACTGCTGGCCTCTGCCTGCTGCTGAGTGGGGCAGGCAGGGTGTGCAGAGGGGCTGGCCTGATCCCACGGTCCTAATGACAGGGCCAGCTTCGGAAGAAGGCTGAGCTTGTCTGCATGAGGGAGCTCCATTCGCACCTGCTGACCCCCTTTAGGTGAGTGTCTCAAGGTGCAGGGTGAAGGCTGTAGGTAGAAACTAGGTAACTGCCTTAGCATGATGTAAGCAGCCCTCCCAGTGCCTGTGTCTCACCTGGTACACCTCTTCCTACAAGTATGGTGACCCTGGTTGCACCCAGCTCCTCAGCAACTGTCCACTACTGTCATGCTCTCAAGCCTGGTCCACAAGGCCCTTCTGATCTGATGCTGTCTCATTCTCCATCTGAGTCCCAGCCCCCAGGAAATGCTCTGTTCCCCAGTAGTGTTGTGTCAATCCGTATCCTGTGCCTTTATACACACTGTTACCCTCACATCCCAACAGTCTCCTGCAACTCCCCACAGCCCTGCACTTCCCCATCCACCCCCGCCCCACCACTAGTGAGTCTTACCTAAGGCTGTGGGTAGGCGCCTCCTCCTCCTGTGAGATGTTTGTGGACTCCCCTAAGCAACACGGAGCTTGCCTGCTCTGCACTACGACTGTGGCAGCCCCCATCACCTGCCTGTTGTTTTCTCTGCCACTACAACATTTCAGAGGAAAGGATCCATGTCTTCTCTGTTGTATCTCCAGGGCTTGGCAGGTAGAATTGCTCAATAAACGTTCAACAAAGTGTCTGTCTTGGTCAAGATTCCTTTGGTTACAAGCTTCGGCAAAAAGAAGTTTCTCTGGGAAAGTTCTCATAACTGCAGGAAGAGAAGGGTGGGCCTCAGAGACAGCTGGAACCAAGAACTGACACCGCACCAGAATTCACTTACATCTTCTGCCCTCGATCCAGTTCCTCCCCATGGTGAAGGACTTGACTATAAATGGCTCCAGCACTTTCTGACTACAAATCCAAAGGGGCAATAAGCTACTTCTTTACATTCTCACACTGAAAAATTTCAGGGAAGAATGCTGACTGACCCAACTTGAGCCAATTGCTCAACCTTGGACCAAGCACTGTGAAGAGGGTATCCAGGAATATGGCATTTCCCATTCAAAGTTTCTGGTCAGAAAAGAGTGAAGAGTGGATCCCGGGAGATGGAGGATGCTGCTATGGGCAGACAAAATGGGGTTAAACATTACAAGAGGGAACGATTAAGTAAATGAATGAGCCAAGAGCTACACATGTCCTTACAGACAATGGCACAATTTCTGGAGTGTTTGCAAATAATTCTCACTGGTTCTTACTGTAGTCCCATGAACCCACATCTCACAGATGAGGAAAGCGGGTCAAAGTTACAAGTGAAAAAAATGCAGCCAGGATTCCCACCCCCTGATGGCATATTAGATGTGTGTACTTGGAGTTTTTCCTCCCACAGAAGTGTAGGCAGATAGACCTCTCCTGAGCAGTCACTGGAGAAGAGGGCAAGCATTTGTCTGTGAGGGAGGGAAAAGGGACTCTGTCAAGGGTTAGCTCTAAGTCCATTTGTGTACCAACCTCATGTTGGGAAACATTTTCTTGCCTCAGTCAGCATGAGAACGTAACTGCTTCTTTGGGGATTTGAGACCATGCCATCCTTGCTTTAGGGTTAAACTATGATTATTTTAGCTTGTATCTGGAGCCCTAAGGGCCCAGGACATGGAGGTCATTATCCAGAACCAAATACGGATGAGAGGTCCTTGACTTGGGACTTAGAGGGCAAGTGGGCAACTCAGTTTTCACTTCCTACTAGCTCTCTGCTATACACACCAGGGAATTCACTGCTTTCTTCTGTGCCTTTATTCTAACACGTGGCACTTGCTGCAGTGCCTAGTCAGGGGGCTAGACTTGCTTCTTAAGGTCAAGGCTGGATCTGTTTATCTTATCCTCCCAGAACTTGAAGTCTATGGTAGATAGTTTGCAAAGATGGCTTCAGTAACCCCTCCCATTCCTATGTGCATGCCCCTTTGCAACGTAACTCTGCTACTTCTTCCTTGAAAAGGTCGAGTCTCCTTCCCTACCCCTTGAATTTGGGCTTGCCTGTGACTTGCTTTGACCACTAGAATGCAGCAGCTTAGTCCTCAAGAGGCTTTGCAGCTTTAGCTTTTGTCCTCTTAGCATCTGCCAATCTACATGTGAACATGCCTGGGCTAGCCTGATGGAGCATGACAAGCCACGTGGAGTAGACAAATGCCATCCCCGTTGAGGCTCATCAGACTGACTCACTACTGCCAACACCAAGTGTCAGACATGAATATGACCATCTTGGACCTTCCCTTTCAGTCAAGCCACCAGAAGACTGCAGCCCCACTAATGAGTCCAGGGGAGACTAGCAAAAGAATCTCCCAGCTGAGCCCAGCCCTAACTGCTGACTTACAGAATTATGAGCAAATAAAATGGTTGTTTTCAGCAGCTAAGTTTTGAAGTGGTATGTTACACAGTAATAGAAAATGGGTACAGGGTAGTTCCTGGCTGTAGTATGTTCAACTGTCTCTTCTCAAAAAATATGCTCAAGTCCTAACCCCTGATACTTGTGAAGGTGACCTTATTTAGAAATAGGGTCTTTGCAGATGTAATCAAGTTAAGACGAGGCCATACAGGATTAGGGTGGGCCCTAAATCCAATGACTGATGTCTTTATAAGAAAAAGGAGAGGGAGATTTGGATACAGAGACACAGAGGAGACAACAGGGAAGAAGGCCATGTAATGACAAAGGTAGGGAGTGAAGTGACTCAGCTATAAGCCAAGGAATACCAAGGACTGCCAGGAGCCATCAGAAGCTGGGAAGAATTCCCCCTTAGCATCTTCAGAGGGAGCATGGCTCTGTGAACACCTTGATTTCAGACTGCTAGCCTCCAGAACTGTGAGAATACATTCCTGCATTGTCACCCAGTTCGTGACCATCTGTTATGGCAGCTCGAGGAAATTAATACACGAGTTCAGAATTTTGCTTAGGTAGGAAGTGCCAGCTGGCTGAATGGAGAAGCTGAGAAGTGGAGGATAATTAACTTGCCCTTTTGGCACCTCGCCCCTCCATTGACTTCAGTCACCATGCTGCTGGGTCACCATCTCCCAGGGCTCAGACACCTGCATCTTCTGCCCAGCCCTCGGGAGTCTGGCTCCAGGTCTGCACATACACAGGAACCCGGGCACAGTGCTCAGGGCATTCTTTATGTATGTGTATATACGCACTTTCTTTTCTCCACATAAAAAGAGTTTGTGAAAATCTAAATAAGCTTAGAAAATATAGCAAAGTAGGCTGGGTGTGGTGGCTCACGCCTGTAATCCCAGCACTTTGGGAGGCTGAGGCGGGTAGATTACTTGAGGCCAGGAGTTCAAGACCAGCCTGGCTAACATGTCAAAACCCCATCTCTACTAAAAGTACAAAAATTAGCTGGGCATGGTGGTGGGCACCTGTGATCACAGCTACTTGGGAGACTGAGGCAAGAATCACTTGAACCCAGGAGGCAGAGGTTACGGTGAGCCAAGATCATGCCACTGTACTCCAGTCTGGGCAATAGAGCAAGACTCTGTCTCAAGATATATACACATATAGCAAAGTAAAAAGAAGAAAAAAAACCCATAACTTTATTTTCCAGTGATAACCACTGTCAACATTTCATTTTTAAATAATTATAGTCTTTTCATTTATACAAATATTGGTATATGATTTTTCAAAGCAAAAAATGGGATCAAACTGTTGATCCCACTGTGGTGTTTTGTATCCTAGCTTTTTTACTTAATCATATGCCAAGGACATTTTTCTGTGTCAACTATGAATCTGTTTATTCAGTGCATATTAATTGAATACCCACTATGTGTAAAGCACTTTCCATAATGTCAGGATGCAATGATGAATAGAGATAGTGCATTCACAGTCCCTGTCCACATCCTCATGAAGTTTATAGGCTCCCAGGAGGGGGCACAGGCATCTAGCAAATAATTACACACATACCTTTTTGATTTTTTTCAATTTTGAGATCATTTCAGACTTACAGAGGAGATGCAGAAATGATACAGAGAGCTTCCACATACCCTTCACCCAGCTTCCCCAGAGATTAACATCTTACATAACTATACAGTACGACCATTATGAAAACTAAGAAATTAATATTGGCATAATGCCATTCAGTACAGATTTTCTTTTCTACTTTTTTTTTTCCTGTTCTGGGATCTGATCCTGTGACTCACTTTGAATTTGGTTGTCATGTTTCCTTAATCTCCTCCAATCTGTGTCAGTTCCTCAGTCTTTCCTTGTCTTTCATGACCTTAAGGCTTTTCTGAGCACTGGGCAGTTGTTTTGTAGAATGCCCCTCAGTTTGGGTTTGTCTGAGGCTTTCTCATGATTAGACTGCGGTTATGCCTTATTGGGACAGATACCACAGAAGTGACGTGCTTTTCTCAGTGCATCCTATCAAGGGGTGCAGGATGTCAATGCAACTTATTACTGGTGATGTTAACCTTGGTCACTTGGTTAAAGTGAAATCTGCTAGGTTTCTTCACTCTCAAGTTACTATTTTCCCCTTTGTAATTAATGAAAATTTGTTTTGGGGAAAATATTTTGAGACTATGTAAATATCATATTTCTTAAACTTTCACCCACTGAGTTTAATATCCATGGGTGGATCTTGCCTTCAGGGGCATCTGGTATTCTAATGGTGACTTTGTATTTCTTTCTGTATTCACTGAGTGGACTTCTTCTGTAACGGAGAGCTGTCACAGACATTTCTTTAGTGAGAGTAGTGAAGAGTTTTACAAGGATGCAAGAAGAACCCAAAACAGGATGACCCAACTCACTATGTGGTAGTTGGGGAAATTTTCCCTGAAGAGGTGACATTCATGCTATTTTTTGAAGAATCAAAATGACTTATCAGGGCACAGGGTTGGGGGTGAAGAGGAGAATGTTCCAGCCTCAGGGAAGAATGTGCACAAGATCTCTACGCGTAACTGATAGATACTGACATGAAACTGCATGAGAGACTGGGTGGGTAGAAACCTTGGCCACCTGGAGGGACTTCCTCATCTGAAGGACACAGCTGCTTCTTGCTGCAGCCAGAGTCATGTCAAGTGGAAATGAGGGTCTAGTGTTGCCAGAGTTTTTGGTGTTGAAGAGAAGCTGGACATCTGGATTTTTTCCCATAAAACTTCTCAATCTTTTTAATGTTCGCAAACAATCCCCTTCTCCTTCATAGCCAAACAAAACCTGTGAGCTAATTTTTTTTTTTACCTCTGCATGGCTGAACCACAATTTATTTATTTGTCTCCTGGGGCTGGACCTTGAAGTTATTTTCAATGGTTCCTTGTTATAAACAATTCTGTAATGAACATCCTTGGACAGACAGCTTCAACACCTTCTCTAGCTATGAAAGTTTGCACCAGACAGCCACTTGTGGCCTCACAACCGCCAGACCCTGTGGCCTCTTCAGGCCCCATCCTCCTTCTCCCTTCCTCCCCTACAGGCCTTCACATCCCATTGGTGCCCCAGTTCTCCTACTTTTCTAACTGTTCTTTTTTTTTTTTTTTTTTTTTTTTGAGACGGAGTCTCACTCTATTGCCCAGGCTGGAGTGCAGTGGCCGGATTTCAGCTCACTGCAAGCTCCGCCTCCCGGGTTCACACCATTCTCCTGCCTCAGCCTCCTGAGTAGCTGGGACTACAGGTACCCGCCACCATGCCCGGCTAGCCCTTTGCATTTTTTTTTTTAGTAGAGATGGGGTTTCACCGTGTTAGCCAGGATGGTCTCGATCTCCTGACCTCGTTATCCGCCTGTCTCGGCCTCCCAAAGTGCTGGGATTACAGGCTTGAGCCACTGCACCCGGCCTTCTAACTGTTCTTTTCAATTTTCTTCAATGTCTTAGTCAGCTCCACCTATGGCTGCAATGGAATCCATATCATTAGTAAGGAGTCTATGAGGTGATCTGGGCTGTGGTCCCACAGAAGCTCACCTGGGCTGAGAGCACAGCTGGTTGGTCTTGGGGGCATTTCAAGCCAAAATCCTGGCCTGGCTGGCTCTGCTGCTCTGCTTCCTGGAAGGGAAGGGCCTGAGGCTGGCTCAGCAAGCACACTGGTTGCTAAAAGACCGGCAAATACATTCTTGGTATATTCTGCCTTGCTCTTATAAGGCAGGTATGGAGGAGATGAGGAGCTAGAAGTCTGGTGCCAGAATCCAGAGAGGAGTTCCCACCACACAGGAGAGAAGAACCAGGGATCCTCTTAGAGCTGGCAGGCAGGGCACCCAGCTCTCTGGCTGTGCCCAGCTTTCTTCCTATGGTGCCCTCTTGCGCCATGGCCTTTGTGTTGTGACTGGACTGTCCTTACTGTGGGCATCAACAGCCAGCCTGAAATGTGGTAGGGAGACAGAGGGTGAGAGGGAGGGCAACTTCCCTTGCCCTCAGGGCTTTTATTCAGGGAGAAAGAAAAGCTTTCTTTCCTCTTTGTCTTGAAGCACTCCTCATCTGTGCCCAGGTAGCAGGTGAGGGTGGTGCCCAGCCAGCTGCTCCTGGGGAGCACCTTGTGCTCTTTGGGTCTTGGATTGACTCAAGTGGTACCTACTGGAAGAGACTGCCAGATTTTTGAAGTTATGAATAAAATGAAGCTACAAGACAGTCTGGCTGTCAGTGGACTTCCTTCTAAAATAATTGTAAAAATAATAAAAGCATAAAACAATAATAAAAGTTAGCATAAAACAAATGTACTGAACACTTAGTCTATGTTGAGCATCATGCTAAGGGTCTTCATTCATTATCTCATTTAATCCTCATGCCAGCCCCCAGAGTTTAGATTAATAGCTGTGATCTCAGGATGAGCTTAAGAAACCTGCTTAGAAGTTGTATTAGGATCATACCTGTCAACAGGGACAAGCTTGACTGCCACAGGGTCCACAGATCCCCAGACCACAGCAGACAAGACCCTGCTTTCCACAACATACTCTGCTTTCCACAACATACCCACTCATCTGTCTTATGTTTGCTCACAGCAATCCTAGATCATATGTCACCACCTGAGACCTTGGCATGTTTCCTTAGGCTGGGGGGACCTGCATGTGGAGAGAGGGCCCCAAGTCCCCATAAGCTTCCACCTCTCAGTCTGGAACCTAAAGTGAGACACCCTTGACTGTAGTGGAGCAAGCCACCCAATGCCCCCCCCCACACTCAGAAAGGGCTTCATTCTGAGTTTGGGTTTTTTATAACCTCCCTTGATTCTACAGTTTATGTGGATTATGCATACTTAGACATTTGTGATAATATGATGGTCACTATTCCTAGTGTGAACTCTTTGGAGGCCCGTGAGATCCTGTGTTTTATAGATAGACTTTTTCATTCATTTGTTGAGGTTCACTGAGCACTCTCTGTGCCTGGCATTGCTAGAGGGAATGGGGACAATGTAGTGAGCAGGGGCAGATGTGGCCCTGCTTTCCTGGATCACATTCTTGTGGGAAAAATACTCAATGAAATAGTAACATATATGAAAGAGTATACTCTATGACTCAATGATGTTTATCCCAGGAATGCAAGGTTGGTTTAACATCTGGACATCAATATAATATACTGTATTAATAGAATTAATGACTAAACCACATGATAATTTCAATAGATGCCAAAAAAGCATTTAAAAACATTTAACACTCTTTCAGGATGGAAACATTCAACAAACCAGGAATAGAAAGGAATTTCCTCAGTCTGATAAAGGGCAACTATTTTCTTTTCGTTTTAAAAACACCACAGCTTAACGTTGTATTTAATGGTGAAAAATTGAATGCTTTACCCCTAAGATCAGGAACAAGGCAAGGATATTTGTTCCCACCAATTCTATTCAACATTGTACTGAAGCTTGTGGCTAGAGTACTTAGGCAAGAAAATGAAATAAAAAGCATCAAGATTAGAAAGAAAGAACTTAAACTATCTCTATTTGTAGATGCCATAATCTTGCAGTATATAGAAAATCCTAAGGAATCCACTAAAAAACTATTAAGACTAATAAGCAAGTTCAGCAAGGTGACAAAACATGAGATCAATATGCAAAAATGAATTTTATTTCATGTACTAGAAATAAAATATGAGAAAATGAAATCAAGAAAACAATTACATTTATAGTAGCATTACTAAGAATAAGATATTTAAGAAATTAACAAAAGTGTAAGACTTATACATTTTTCCCACTACATTCTAGTGGCAACAGTTGAGAAAATGGAGGGACATCAGCCTGGCCAGGCCACATTGTCAGGGAGGTACAGGTACACCCAGCAAGAATTCTCTGCCACAGCCTTGGGAATTCATGCCAGTTTGCAGCTGCTCTGCCTGACTTCAATGCCCTTTTGCCCCATTTAGGAAGGTGGCCTTGGCTGTGATCACAGCCCTGCAATTAATGTCTCTATTTCAAGTTATGTAGGTGATGGGAACTCAGTGGTACAAAGTCCAGAATGGCCTCTTATTTTGAGAAACTTTCCAGGGATCGTGGCCTCTTCAGGCCTTATATACAGGCTGCACCTTGGAATGTTGGTTATCTACTACTTCCTGTTGCTGGCAAAAATGCAAGGTTTAAAAAATAAGTCTATTATTTTAGGACAGTTTTAGATTTGCAGAATCATTATGAAGATAGTATAAATAGTTTCTGTATACCCTGCACCCAGTTTCCTCTATTATTAACACTTTTACATTAGTAAAGTACTTGTAACACAATTAATTGTACATGTATCACAGCTAATTGTCATTAACTAAAGTTCGTGGGGTTTTTTTTTCTGTTCCAGGATCACATCTAGGATACCACTGTACCTTTAGTTACCATGTCTCCTTAGGTCTCTCTTGCTTTTGACAGTTTAAAATGCAAGTTTTAGCTTCAACATGATGGTGTTGAGAAAGTCTGAGATCTGCAGTCAGATAAGCCCTGACTCATATCCCAGCTCTGCCCTTATTAGCTGAGGACCTAGAGTAATTTATTTAAGCCCTCTGAGCCTCAGTCTCCACATCTGTAAAACGGAGGCAATAAAATCTAACTTGCAGGGCAGTATCTTGCAAGATAATACATGAAAAACACCCAGCACAGTGCCTAACACGCTGGTGTGCTAAAAAAATAACACTGTTCATAATGTGTTCCCTGCCTCACCCATCCTTCCCAGCACTACAATCCCTCCTAAGCCGCTGCCCTCTTCTCCTAGTCTTTGCTGTGCTGAGCAAGAGCCCTGGCCGCTGACACACACTCCATAGCTCTGGTGCTGCATAGACCCAACCTAACTCACTGGCACGGGAAAGCAACACCTACTAACACTGGCTGTCTCACAACAGCTGGATTTTCCCAAGTCTTTTCCAGTCAACTTTAGGTCCCAGCATGTGAGCCAGTGCTCCTTGTCATGGTGACCTACTTGTCAGGAACGCACAAGGCTATTGGCTCCTGACCTTCAGTCAGTACCCAGAAGCTCTGAGTGTACTCCTACCCAGACCTGATCCCCACCCTGGTCTTGCCCTTCTGACGGGCCTGGTGGTGAGGAAACAAGCCTGCGGCCTGCTCCTTCAGGGCTGTATTGGTGGGGCCACCAGGACACATGAGTGAATTTTGTCCCATTCACCTGTGTGCCATTGACTGCAGATGCTGGGTGTTTGCTCAGAATAGAAACTCTCCTGTAGGAAGAGTGAGTCCATGTTCAGGCGACACATGAGTGCCTGCCTGAGGGGTGTGTGTTGGGCATGGGTGTGCATTCAAGCCTCCAAAAATGTGTATGTGTGTGCACGTGTGTGTATAAGTGTGCATGCCCATATTGTGTACCTGGAGGCTTATGCTGGGTTTTTGTGGCAGGTGTGCATGTGGACAAGCCCATGAGTGTATGTCATGCCTGTGTGTTTGGTGTGAAAGTGTTTTTATGCATGTGGTGTGCATGAGCAGGTGTGGAATTGCATTCAATGGAGGAAGGAATCTTCATCCTGCCGCATCTCCTGTGCCATATAACCTGGGCTCAGATGCAGAAGCAAGTCAGATGGATGGAACCTTCTTCACAGTCATGGCCCTGTGCCTATAGATGCAGAAGCAGGACTCAGACCAGCTCCTGGGTTAAAGCACCTCTTGTGTTCAAAGCTGGAGGTAGATGCGCTGAGCACAGCAAACAATGTCATTTTATTAAAAGAACAGCCTGTGTTGTGAGTGACCCACATATCAGGTGTTGAGAGCTGGTTTGTAAAGAAAGAAGGTTCTGAAAGGAGAGGGGAGACCAGGTAGAATGTAACTGTAGCCCCACTCAGGATGCTGGTGGGCCTGGGGTGATTTGGGGGGCCTTTCCTTCACATGTGTCCCTCCTACAATGCTCCTTTGCTTCCTGCCCCTGCCCCTCACCCCTCGGGGGGCTTCAACCAGTCGAAGTTCAACTTTCCTTTTATTAAAACTTCTATCTGGAATGGGTCTTTCTCAGTTACACGCATGACTCACTCCCTTACCTCCTTCAAATATTTGCTCAAATGTCACCTTCTTAATAACTCCTCTTTAAAACTGCAACTCTCCCGCAGCCCTACCACCTTGCTTCAAACTTCTCATCCCTCTCGTCCTTCCCTGCTTTCCCCCAAAGCTCTTGTCACCTTGGCACACAGTGTGGACCAGCACTGCAAGAGGACACATATACAGAAATTGAGGGGATGCATTTGGAAGCTTCTATGCCATAACATCTCTAGCTAGGGGATCTCTAAATTTGACATTGCTCAGAAATTCAAATGCAGATGGAAAAAAAATCAACTGGTTTTTCACCAGAGAGAGTTTAAGAATTATTGTTCTCCCATACTCTGTAAAGTTTAGTTTCCTGTTCGTCTTCCCCCACCCCACTCCTGCTAGAATGAAGTTCCATGGGGCAGGGATTTTGTCTGCTTTATTCCCCACTGACTCCCCCCAGTATATAGAATGGATGTGGCACATGCTGGGTCCTTAACGGCTATTAGTTGAGTGAGCACACGTGCAAGGGAAGGTCTGAAAGGTGAATATCTTTCACTGGACATGGGGTGGGATGGCAGCAAAAGTTCAACCACAGGCCCCTGAACTGACCACACTGTTCCCAGGACCAGGCCTTGATGGTCCAGCTGGGGGGCTGCAGGAAAGAGGCGCAGGCCTGGAGCACAGGCCTTTGAAAATGCTGCCCCAAGTAGAGGTACAATGACAGGTGTGAGGGCCAGAGTCTTTCTTGTGGCACAGGACAGGTCCTCCTTTCCCATGAACTTGGGAACAGAAGGGGCAGGGACTGGGAGACAAATGCTTCCACTCCCCAGAAGGCATCACCAACCTCTCCCCCTCCCTTTATTGTGGTGCTCTGGCTTCCAGGGAGGAAGGGGAGGGAGGTTGGCACCTGGGGATGGCATGGAGGCTCTGGGAAAGCCTTTCCCTGGACCTTGCCTGGCTCAGATCTTTGTGGCCTTGATCGACAACCCCTGTGAGTTATTCTAGGGACCCAAACACTACAAGGCATGGCTGGGAACTGCTGCCCTGATAACAAGTGTTCCACCCCACCCTACCCTTGCCGCTGCCCCTGCCCCTATCCTTTCCCAGAGGGAGCCCAGGGCTGTCAGGGCCAGGCAGGAGAAGCTCCAGGCAGGTGCGGCCCTCCTAGGGGTGGAGAGAGTTCTGATTCCGCCTGCCGTTCCCATGACTGGGGCTGGCTACTGCCCACGTGGCAGTCAGCGCCTGGGCCTGACTCAGGGACCAGCCATCTGGCAGGGCCAGTTCTGGGCTCACACACCCACCTCCACCTCCACCTGCTCATCCACTCCGCTCCCCAAGCCCTCGGGCACAGCTTCTCCTTCTCTGACCTGAAGACTCCACCCACAGAGTCCCTTTTACCTTCTCCCACCTCTCCCACTTTCAGTGAATGGCGAAGGGGCATGGGTGCCTGGCCAAGGAGGAAGGGCTTGAGACCTTTGGTCAGAATATCCTACAGGGCTACTGTTCAAGCAGGGCCACCTGTGACACCAGCGCAAGGACAAGAGTAAACACCTGTATCATTGAAAAGCTCGGTTATGTCTTTTTACCTGTGGCTCCTTCTCACCCAAGAGGGGTGCGACATTAAGACATGAGTCTTAATGTCTGCTAGCAAGAGCTCCTCCATCCTGCACGCCCCAGCTCTCCTCCCCATCATGGTCCTGTGGCAGCAGAAAGGAAGCTGCAGAGGGGCGACTGCCGGGAGGAAGTGATGTTCAAGCTGGAGGAGAAAAGAGATGAGAAAGGCATTGCGAGGAAAAGGATTGGGATGTGCAAAGGCCTGCAGTTCAAAGAGGCCACAGTGCACTTGGAGCCACCCCTGTGTGGTTTATATGGCTGGGCGTGCACAGAAGCCTGGTGAAATCCGGAGCCCCTGGGAAGGAGGCCTATTTTTCTTTTTTGAAATGAAAGGTCTCACGTATTTATTACAGAACCCAGTCAACCAGCATGTTCCTAACAGATTCAGAGAGAAAAAGCATACTCCCAAAAAAACACGTCCAACTGTCCAGACAGTGGTGACATTTTCAGCTTGACATGGTAACACGATTGTGACCTTCGGACAGCATAAATACGTGTGCCATCTCGTGTGCAATTCCTTACAGACCCAGCTTGGTTCTTCTCCAATGTCTCCTTTTGGAGCTGTACCTGATTTTATTACCAGTTTTCATCCGAATCCACTGGGGAATGGGACGATTTTGCTTTTGTTTCTTGGCTAGGAATTGCTTAATCTTGAAAGTCTTGTGAGAAGACATGGTGAGAGGCGGAGCCAAACACACACTACGATGGTGGAGAAAGAAAGAGAGAGGGGCCTGTTTTTTTTTAAGTTAAAAAGGGTTATTGTAATTTTCAAGGCAAACCTAGCTGTGGTTTTTGTAGTTAGTCACTCTATGGTTGAGATTTTGGTATTTTTGCCATAATGCAACATGCTCTGAAGATTTCCATAGTACACTGTGTTGAGCAAGCAAAGGCTTCAGAAGAGAGACTGGGCAGGGCTCTTTTCAAGGCTCCTGAAGCTTGAAAAGAAGGCCAACTTGATGCAAGAAGAGACAAACCTGTGCAGGGAAATAACCAAATTATTGCCCAACACATCTGGAATGTGCCCCCAGGTAGGAGCCTTTGGACTTGCAAGAGGCATTTATCTCAGGACAGATCATGACACCGGGCTGGCTCAGATTCAAAAGCTGACAGGCCCACAGACTAGAGTAGAATGTGTCCCTGTTGCAATCAAGTGCAAGTGGCATGGCTCTCCAGGGCACTCCGAGAGCCAACTGTCAGATATGCCCCACTCCCACTCCCGCTGGGGGCTGGAGGTTTGGCTGGTGGGTGAGAGCAGGGTGCACATGAGAGTCAATTACAGTTTGGTCCTCAGCGAACTGGTCAGCCCTTTCGTCCAGGCTCTGCGGTGATACCCCCTTCATTCGCCTGGACCCCAGGCTCCCTTTATGGGTACCTCTGCCCTACAGAAGGGGCTGTTTTTAGTGGACATCCAGAACCAGCCACTTCATCTGCAGAAGAAAAACCAACTTCATTGACTTCCAGATCCAAGCCTCACCTGGGAGAGACAAGGATGAACCGAAGTCCTGGGCACTTCCCAGAGCTCCATTCCCATCAGGGAAACACAATGCCCAATGCCCAGGCAGGCAAAGATTTACTGTGAAGCTAATGAACCTTGTAGCTCGGGTGCTCACTAGAACAGGCCCCTTCCAAAACTCTAGACCTAATTTTGTATTCACCATTTTGCATTCTTTTTCTTAAAGAAGGTCCTCCAAATTATACAAGCTTCAGACCTCACAAAATTGGACCCACCCCTGCCAATGCTCCTTGACTCCGGAAAACCTTAGCAGACATGGGTGCCTCAGGGCTCACGGGCCTCCCTTCCAAATCTCAGGACCTCCACCCTGGCAGCCTAGGGAATGAGATGTGGGAGGCTCCAGCTCAGAGCAGATAGTGTCCTGGCTGCAGCCCAGCAGAGGTGCTCTGGGGCTGCTGGGCCCAGGATAGGTGAAAGGGGACTGTCTGCAATAGAAAGTTCAAAGTGTCAGCCTAGGAAAGAGGAGCCGACAAGTGTGAAGGCAGCAGATCCAATAACACTTCTAATTGTGTCCATATGGCCCACTGGTGGCGCATTTGGTGATGACCTGTGGTTGACCACTGGCTTAAAGTAGATGCTGTGATACAAAACACCACTGAATGATGCACTTCAAAAGGGTGAATTTTATGGTATGTGAATTCTATCTTGTTTGGAAAAAAAAAAAAAAGATGCTGAGTGTTCAATTGCTGTGGCACTTCTCCCAAGTGTTAGATCCAGGCATGGCACGTCCAGGAATGCACTGCTGGTTGCGGGGGTTTCTGGACCACCTCCAGAAGGGTCAGTCACTCCCAGCAAGGCCTGCTGAGGGACGACTTCATCCTGGCCAGCCCCTTACTTGTGCTAGGAGATGGCAGAGTGGTACTGCAAGCTTTCCTGTGTAGCTGGAGTTCTGTGGGGGCTGTTAAATGGCTTTGGCTATCTCTGGGTGACTGGGCCCCATTTTTCTGCCCTTGTCTTGGCATATTTTCACCAAGCTTGCTGAGCCTGGCACATACTTATGCCAGGGGAAGAGTTAACAATTAACCAGGAGGTGAGAGAAGTGAGAGAGGCTGGGGCAGCCACTCATAGGCTGCCCTCCTGCCCTTGGAGCCATGGGCTGCCCCCGAGTCACATCCCCAGCCCTGTTGGTGGAGGCACTGGGTGGAGGCAGGGCAGGCAGGTTAGGGCTGCCCCTCAAAGGGGAACTTGGGCTCCAAAGGGCCCCGCTGAGCCACCTGGGTTCCGGCCCAGGCTCCACCCCTTCACAGGTGTTAGACACAGAGGGCAAACACCTCCCCTGCCAGGGCCTCACCATCCCTGCCACAGCCTGCAGCTTCACTAGGTCCGGAACTTCATCAGACTGCATTTCACAGGGCACCGAGCCGCTCACTCATCCCCTTTCCTGAGAGGAAATGTCACTCAGATGCACTGGTGACCATGTGGCTGGAGAGCACCCATGCCCTGCGGGGACACTAGCCAGAAAATATCGGTGCCCCTCACACCTGTCTCTGGGACACATGGTGAGGCACGCATGTGCACACATGCACACAAATGCACATGCACGTACATGTGCTGGGTACACTGGGACTGATTTCCTGTTCTCCTTGGTCTATGCCAAGGAAACATTAACGTGACTTTCCACAGACTGGATCTCACAGAAGGTGCAGATGCTTTGGAAGCCCCTGGCCAAAGGTACTGGGGTGAGATGGCACTGTTGTCAGGGCTTATTGTTCACAGGTCTGAGTTGCCAAGCTGTCCTTTGGAACTCCCTGCCGCAGGCACTGACATTTTGTTTTGGACAGCAAGCCTCAGAAGATGTAGCCATGGGCTGGTGTGGCCCAGGGAGGAGCAGTGGTGGGAGGGTGAGGAGCCCTATTGTTCAGGCTGCCTCCACGGACCAGGCCTGCATCTCAGGTGAGTAACCTGACTCCAGTTCAGGCCTCAATGGGAGGAAGGCCGGCATAGATGCTGCCTCAGTGGCAGGAGGCAGGCTGGAGGGTTGGGTGGAGGTGTGGCCATGGGGTGGGTCTGATGCCTCTGCATGGAGAGCTCCTCATCCAGTGGGGCCTATCACCATCTGCAAAGTTGCTGAAAAAGTTTTTGGATGTTTCCAATTCTTCCACCTGCTTGTCTCCATACTTGTGGCTGGTAGGCTGGCTCGGGAAGACACCTTCTTTAGGATCTCAACTTAGTTACTCATCAACATGGCTTCCGAGTTCCCACACTGGTCCTGGAAACACTTCACTCACCGCCATGGTGGGGAACCATTAGACATGTAGGCTGTCTGGTAGCCTGCTGCTGCCTCATGGCCAGCGGACTAATGGCCACATTCTGACGGGGAACCTCAGTGTCCTGCCACACTTGTAGAAGCACAAGGCAGGTATTTTGTTTCTGATACAAGAACAAGCAAGACTGAGAATGGTTTTCTCTTTTTTTGAATTGGAGCAATATGCTTTCCTGAGCATCAGGAAAGAGTGGTGATGTCACAGCAAAGGAGGAAGGCAGTGGCTAAGAACACACCACGTCCTTGAATGTCCTCTGCATGATGCCTGGCCTTCTGGACGGTTTCGGACAAGACTTTATATGCTAGGTGGGAGTGGGAAAAGGAGTAGGGGAAGGATAAAGCCATCTTGGGACACCCACTCCCACTGTGGATAACCACAGCATGTGGCCAAACAAAGCTGATTAGAACAGAGAGCTACTTGGGGAGGCTGCCATCTGGCAGGCCCTCCTTCCCCTCCCAGTCTTCAAGAAATGTTACCTATGAAAGGGGAAAAATGCCAACCATATCCTCATTCCAACTCTGTCCTTAATGCAGCTTCACAAAATTCCTAGATTCTGTTTTGGGTCCTTGAAGAGACTGGACTATGACTTGGGTGGCCCCCCAAAATCCTCACCCTTTCCCTTCCCTCAGTGCAAAGTCTCACCTGTGCAAAGACATCACTTTTAATTATTTTTTTTAATTAAAATACTGTTATACCCAGTGGAATGCGGCAGCAATCCTGGTACAGGGTGGCATAACAAAACAGCCATGTTTACATTTTAAATATTTACGATAACTTAAACATACAGACACACATCATGGTCTTTGGCAGAAAACGTTCACAGCACAAAAAATACTTTAAAAGAAATACCAAATATTAATCCAAAATATATTAAGTCATTTTTTTTTCTTTCACGATATTTTTTGCCTTTTTTTCTCTTTTTTCTTTTTGCTTTGTAAACAATGCACATGAACCAAATGTATTTTTCAGCTTTAAACGGGGGTAGGGGAATTTTAAAAAAATATGCAATTGTCCAGCAAATGCAAATGTTTAAAAAGGAAACTTGAGGAACCATGGAAATAAAACAACACATACCAAACCTAAAAACGATAAAGGAAGAACACAAAGAATCAAGGAGAACTAAAAACGGTAAAGACAAAACTGCTAAAACCCACCAATAGCTCCTGGGGCTGAAGTGAGGGATTCTCTAAGACCAGAAGTCGGAGTCACTGCTGCTGGCAGGCTGCCATGGGGGTGTTCCACCCCAATTCCAAAGCATCTGGTCCTGCTTCAGGGCGCTGGGCATGGGTAGCTTGAGGAGCCAGCCTCCTGGGCACTGTTTTGTGATGGGGGCTCCATTCAGATGACTATTTGACTCTGGTAGCTCATTAACTAGTTTTCAACCGCTTTGCTCCTCTCCCAAACCCTCCAGGTGGGAACAAAGACACTCATTTATGCGGACAAGACAACATCTCCAGTTTCTCAGAGAGAACTGGTACTGGGGAGGGCCACTGCAGCCCACCTGGGGGTACGGCAGGTGTCTGTTCAAGGTGGCTCATTTCATCTGGCTCAGGGTTTATGACCAAACTGACAGGATGTCCCAGGGACAGGAGCTGTGGAGCCATTCAAGAGGCTGGTGGTGGGGGTCCCGTGGGCATTTATAGGGCTCAAGATGGAGGAAAAGGCAGCCGAGATCCTGGGAATCAAGCAGCTTTAACATCCACGGGCCAGGAACTTGAGGAGGAGGCATAACTGGGAGGCCAGTCAGAAGTTTCAGGAACTGTGACAGTAGGAAGAGGGGAGCACAGCCCATGGAGACACGTCAGAACCTGCAAGCCTCAGTCTTCTGTTCCACAAGAAAGGGAATTATATACAAACTGCACACTGTCTCCCAGTCCACTTAATGGCCCCTAACCCACAGCAAGTGAGAAGGTGAGGCTGTGGCTTCTCCAAGACTAACACCCTTAATAGTCGCCAAAAGATTCAAGTCTTAGTATCCCAGGAAGGCAGTGAGGAACTGAAGAGCAGATGAGGTTGGCTGGAACCAAACTTAGCCAGAGAACAATATGGCTGACTTGATTAGTGAACCAGTCTGCCTGGTGTCCACGGGCAGCCGTCCTGGGAAATAAGTCCCCCAAACCAACACAGCCCCTCCCTTCCTGCCTGACTGACAACTGGCAGGGCAGAGGGAGCTCAGCTCCTTTCTGAGCTGTCAGTTGCTACCCCAGTAGCAGGCCTTGGGCAACAAGTCAAGGCTGAATCCTCATTCTCCATAAGGCCGGGAGGAATGTGGGCTAAGAAGCAGAGTCTTCTGGGGGTGCTGGTGCTCTCACAGTTCTCCTCTCCCCTGGGGTCCTCCTCCTGAGCTCCTGGGACCAGATGGTCAATGGGAATGAGAGTCTGGCTGGGGAAAGGGACAAAGCAGCGGCTGACAGGCTGCTGAAATGGCTGAGAGTGGCACAGGGCAGAGGAGGGGAGAGAATGGCTCAGAGTCCTGAAGCACCACCTCCTTCAGATCAGTATCTCCACCATGTCTGACAAGTCCTGGACTCTGGATGTAGCTACAGAGTCTGGAGAGAGACAAGAACACAGGCACATGCCAATGAGTGTTACTAGATTGCTTTTAAAATCCTGGCACATTTTAAATACAACGATCTTTCTTCACCAACTTTTCCCACCTCTGCTGCCCAGGTTCCCAGAACTTGGCCAACCAAGCACAATGCTCTGCACCCTCTCAGTGCTCAGCCCAGCCCACCAACCTCCGATGTGTAAGATGCATTTGTTTCTAACTTTGAACTGGTTGGAGGGCTTAGACAGAGCAATGGAGAGCCTGAGGGAGGGAGGCTGCAGCATTCTTTTCATGCCTGTGGTTTTCTGAGATCAGGAGGCACAGGCAAATATGCAAAGGCCAGTGTGAAAGGGGAGTGGAAAAAGAAATGGCATCTTCTCAGATTTCTCTTTCCCGGACTCTCAACAGGCTTCCAGAGTGCCATCAGCATGACTTGCAAGCTCCATTCTCTTGGATAATCAAATTGGAAATTAACTATGTAGGGAAGACCATGAAAGAGGAGCTTAAGTGCCTCCCATCTGGTTGCTTTCTTTCTGAATTCTGGATCTGCCTCTAATCAGGGTTTCCAATTTCCCTATTCATGCAGCCAGCCACCCTTCATGTTCACAGTGAGGTGGGCCAGGCACGCTGCTCACCTCTGGCTATGCAGGGCTCCCTATGGAGTACAGGCAATGACCCAGAAGGGGCTGGGAAGAAAAGGCTTTGGTGTTCCAGTTCACACCCCAGTGCTCCCCTGGCCCTGCCTAGCACAGAAGTGGGGTCAGGAGGACTTACCCAGAGAGGCTGCTCTCTGGCTACTGCTGCACCCCAGAAGGCTGTCAGGCTCCGGTGGCAGGCAGGTGGAGGTGCTGTCTGGGGGGCCGTCAGTCTGGGTGCTCCCATCTCTGCTCCCGTGTTTGGCATGGGCAGCAGGGGGAGATGTGACCACTGGCTCCTCTGTGGGTGCCCTGTCTGCTGGGAAGGTAGGTGGATGGTTATTGCCACACCTGTAAGATGTGGCCCTGGTGAAGGACACTGTAAGTTAACTGTCCTTGCTGGGGATTCAAGGTGGAGTGGGCTGCTCTTGATCTGCAAGAACTTTAAGACTAAAAATGCTCCTATTTTAAAATGGGAATGACTACCAGATTGGATTGGCTTCCAAATGTTTTGGGTGGTGGGACCCTTCTTTGTAGATTAAATCTTCTAGAGTTTCTGTGGCATCTGCTTAGAAGGAAGAGTGGAGGGGGCTTGCATAGAAGGTGCATCTGCACAGGAAGCTCTATTTTTCTCAGTTCAGTGGCTGGGGCTGAAGCATGATGGAATTTACGGCGATGGGGACTAAATACCCCTCTTCACACTGGCAGGAGAGCCGTGGGCTGTAGAGTCACTGGAGGCAGAGAATAAGCCAGCTCCCCTGGGAGACAATCAGGAAGCCCTGGCTCCCATGAGCCTCAGTTCTGGGAGGAAAGGTCTGGCAATCTGTGTTCAGGCCCAGGAGAAACTACCTCTCAATCTATCCCAGCAGCAGCCTCCTCTTACCTGTAGTTAGCCGAGCAGGGGCATCTGCTGCTTGTCGCTCACTAGAAGAGAGCCCTTGCCAGCCCTGGGTTCCTGCTGCCGCAGCCACGAAGACAGATGGCACCGACTTGGCAGGCCGTAGGGAGCCCTGGGTGGCCTTGCCAGGGTCCCTCCTGGAGCGCTGCTGAAGGACCTTGATCACTGCATCCTTCTCCAGGATCTGGGCATGGAGCACCTTTAACCTGAGGGGTGAGAGGCCATGCCCACACTGTCAGACCCATAGATCCAGCCACCCTTCCCGCCTCATAGGAGTTAGAGGAAAAGCACCCCCCCTCCCCTAACCCGGCCAGGCTGGATCTTTCTGTGCTTGTAGCAGGGACCTAGAGGGGGCTTAGAAATGGTACCACAGCTCTGGCATGTGATGCTCTTAGAGCCCAGGCTCTGAAAACCACCAGTGCATAAGGCCCTGGGCCCTTCCCACACCAGGAAAGGCAGGCCATCAAGGGTGGGTTCCAGAGTCATCAGATGATAGCGGCAGCACAGCCCTCATCCTGGAGGGCAGCACTCCGGAGAGGGGAGGCAGGGCCCAAGCCCTAAACGGCACCCAACACCTCCACAGTAGAAGTCTCCTGGGTAGACCAAGGACTCGGTATTTCTAGGCAAATGCAAGTTTACAGCGCCTGGTGTGACAAGCATGCAGGTTCAGCTCAGAAGCAGGAGGGACTGCTGAGCTGTGTGGGGAAAGCGGCTTGTTTATCAGGGATCAAGGGCAGGGCAGTGACTGGACATTGCCACCCGCCTCCCAAACCTCAGGTGCCTGGCCTGCAATGCCGAACCTGCTTTCCATCTCCTGGTGCCTGTGGCCACCAGTGAGCAGACCCTCATTGAAGCTGCTACTGGGCGAGGGCTGTGGGGAGTGTCGGATGAGAGTGGTGTCACGCTGGGCAGCAGCCGTGGCAGCCGCATCCATGGCAAACTGCCTCATGGCACGTTCCTCCAAATACTTCTGTTCCCACTTGGTCATGTCGGCCTCCAGCGCCAGGATCTGCTCCTCCTTCTCGCGCAGTTGTTCTGACAGCCGAAGGGCGCTGAGCTCTGGGGACCCGCCACTGCCACTGCCACTGCCACCACCTGTGGTGCCTGCCTGTCTCTGCAGAGCAAGGAGTGGAGACCGTGGTCAAGGGTGGAGGTTGGGGTGCGGCAGCCACTGGTCTTCGCCTCCACACAAGGACTGTCACTCTTACATGTGCGTGTTCAGCCGTACACAGCATACATTTCCCCATCCTTCCTCTACCGAAATGGGGGTACAGCACAGGTCCCCATACCCCTGCCCTGAATCCTATGGCCAAGGGCATAGAGACCAAACAAATAATCCTCCAAACTGGCAAAGGGGGTGCTATCAATAATTATACTGGGAAAATTGGTGTAAATTAGAACAGAACTGGGCAAACTGGGGGTTCAGCCATGCTAACTCTGTCACAAGGGTAGGTTTGGGAGTGGAGAAATAGCTATTTGGTTTGTAAACACCAAGAGTTGTTTACACAGAAGTCCAAAGTGAGGTTAAGCACTATGGATTAGGGCAACCATCTTTCCTCCCAATCTCAGGGAGGCATATAAAAGCTGGCTGGTGGCTGGGCGCAGTGGCTCATGCCTGTAATCCCAGCACTTTGGGAGGCCAAGGCTGGTGGATGACATGAGGTCGGGGGTTCAAGACCAGCCTGGCCAATATGGTGAAACCCCATCTCTACTAAAAATACAAAAATTAGCTGGGCGTGGTGGCACGTGCCTGTAGTCCCAGCTACTCAGGAGGTTGAGGCAGGAGAATCGCTTGAACCTGGGAGGCGGAGGTTGCAGTGAGCGGAGATTGCGCCACTGCACTGCAGCCTGGGCAACAGAGTGAGACTCCATCTCAAAAAAACAAACAAAAAAAAGCTCGAGGGCCTTCTATATCCAGGTTCCTAACTTACTTTCTCTAGAGGTCAAAGACAATATACCCTGCTGCTGCCGAGGACAGGAGTCCCCTGAGGCTGGATGTGGGCCAGGTGGCAGGGCCTCTGCTAAGACAACAAGTGGAAGGGAGCACGCAGCAAAGGTGGAGCAGAGAGCAATCATCCTTGCCGCCCCGCAAGGGGCCTGCAGCCTAGATCTAACTAGGGGCTCCTGGGGCCTCAGCCCTGGCCTCCAAACCTACAGTTCCCAAGGACGAAAGGAAGCTGACATCCTCAGATCTGCCCTAGCCTGGACACCTGCACAGGTTTTCTCAGCTCACCTGCTGTGCACGCAGGGCCTTGAGTTCCTGCTCCAGACGAGTCCTCAGACGCAGCTCCAGCTGTTCCCGCTTCTCACAGGCTGCCTGCAGCTGCCCGAGGGCCTGCTGCAGCCGCTCCACTTTCTCCACATAGGCCTGCTTCTTGCGCAGCTCCTCTTCGGCTCGAGCCGCCCGGCCCTGCGCGTTGCCCAGAGCCTGCTCCAGCAGCTCGGCACGCCGCCGCTGGTCCTCGATGGCACCGCGCAGCAGTGCCATCTCTCGCTCCAGCTTCTCTTGCTCCTGCTGCTGCTCGTAGCCTGTAGGGAGAGAGAGGCTTGATCAGTGACAGTGACTACATTGGCTGGTGCCATTGCCTCCTGGGCTCTGTGCTGACCACTGGATGAGCACAGTTGCTTCTCATTCTCTCAACAGTAACACGAATAAGGTACCCTTATTAACCCTGTTTCATGGAAGAAGAAACCGAGGCTCAGGTTTAAGTCAGGAGTAAACAACTGGGCTACCCTGCCTTTCTACTGGGACACACTGCCATGGGACAGCCCCAAACACCATCCACTTGTGCCAGGGGCCACCATGTCTAAAACACATCCACAATATCCCTTGAACCTTGTGACGGCTAGAGACTGCTGAGGTAGGAACTGTGATGCCTGTGTACAGATGAGAAAACAGAGGCTCAGGTGGGCTGTGACATGGTCCTCCTTCAAGTGGGAGAATGAAGGAAGAGGGAACAGAACCACCATCTGCTGTCCACACACCAGGCACTTACACATCTTATTCCATGAATCCTCCAGCCCCTCCAGGTAGGATTTGGGATCCCCAACTTATAGCGGAGGAACATAGGAGGTGAATGGTGCTGCCAAATGGAAACCCCAGCTGGCCACACTACAAAGGCCCAGGCTGCCTCTGGCTATGTGGTGAGGCGTTTGTACTTAGAGGCCACCCAGAGCTCTGGGGCTCCTTCTGCAGACCCAGGCCGAGAGGTCCGTTGAGGGCTACATTTCCCTCCATGGTCTGAAAAGATCACTGAGATGCAAGCAACCAGGCTCAGGAAGAAATGCAAAGTCTGCAGCACAATGAAAATGACTATGGCACAAGGATTAGTGTGTAAGGGTCCAGCTATCCTGACTTTTGTATCATTTTGTTAATTACCCAAAGAAACTCTGCTCAGAGGCCCTCTCAGCATGGCCAGGAAAGGCCCAAACCAGACCACAGAGCCCTCCATCTGATGCTCTAGCCTTAAATCCACCTCCCAGGCACCTGCCCCTTGAGAGTCCCAGGCTGCCCCCTGAGGAGTGGGTCAGCTGCCTACCTTGCTGGAGAGCAGGAGGCGGGGCAGGGCTGTGGGCCCCCGCTAAGGAACCTAAAGGCACTGTCTCTAGAACAGCATTCTGATTCAGTGGAATTTTCTGCCAGAGTGGAACTGTTCTATACTGCACCCTCCAATGCAGCGGCTACTAGACACACGTGCTACTGAGGACTGGAAATGTGGCCAGTAAGATGGAAGAACTGAATTTTAAATTTTATTTGTTTTCATTAACTTCAATTCTTGGGCCACATGTAGCTAAGCACCTATGATATAGGACAGTACAAGTTCTGGAACAGAAGAGTGAAGGCTTGAGACCTTGGCATGCGGAAGGGAGGATTCATTTACTCAGGGCCCTGGGGCAGGGCAAGGAGGACACAGAGGCAACTCAGGTTAGCTCTTGGTTCGTTTTGGATTTTTGAAGGCTGAGCCCAGGACGGTATCATTCTGTGGCATGGAGGAAAATAAGGGGAAGTCCAATAATATTGAAACGTATGTGTTCATACTTCGCTGGCTTGACATCCATTGAGTGGGGTGGAGGAGCAGCCAGGTTTGGACTCAGGCAGGGAGGACCCTCCCCTACTCCACCTGTGCGTTCACAGTTTGCCCAGGGCCTGCATCTCATTTCAGCCTTAGCGTGACTCTGTGGGGAAGGACTGTCTCATCTTATAGCTGGAGAACCTGAGGCGCAGGGAGAAGAGAAACATTCTCAGGGGGGTGGAGCTAACAGGCCGGCTTCAGGCCTCAAGGCCAGATCCCCAGGGGGAACGGCTGGCCTAGAGGGGCCAGAAAGGCAGTGCTAGGGGGCTGCGTGGCTTGCCTAGGAGGAAAAGCAGATGGCATTGATGATAATGGCCACACTTTCCTAGTGTTGACTGACCCCAGATAAAAGGGAGGTCAATCAGACACATCTTTCCTGCCTTTGCAATAGCTACTACGGAGCAAGGAAGAGCTGCTTGGGTTTCCTCAACCCTAGGGGAGGGAGGAGGGGCCAGCGGACCCAGCCTTCTGCTTCCAGAAGCTTCCTGCAGCTTTGTCCAATCTCTAAGGCCTTGGTGGGGGCTGGGAGGCTTTGGGCTCTGGCCATCCCCTGCCAACAGGACCCTGATAAAGCCCTGGGCCTGTGGGATCTCGGGAAGGAGAGCTCCTCAGTAAGAAATAAGTGGCCCGGGTGCCAGTGGGAAGAGGACGCCCGGAGGCCAGCGGAGGCGGGCAGGAAGGCAGGCGAGGCGCCGAGGGGACCCGGGATGCGCCCTGGGCAGCGAGCGAGCCCCCACCTCCACGTTCCAGGCTCCCTTTGTGCTCACCCTCCCTCCTCCCAAAGCCGGGCGAAGGGCGCCAGGCAGCGCGCACCGGAGGGAGCGGCGGGGGGCGGGCCGGGAGCGGAACAGCTCGCGGCTCTGGAATGCCAGGCATCCAGGTCACCCGCGGCTGCGAGATTAATGGCTCCAGCGAGGAGCCAAGAACAGCCCGGCGCTCACTCGCTCCCCGGGGAGCGGAAACGCCTCCCGGCCGGCCCCCCTCTTCTCACCCCCTAGCAAGCTCCCAGAAACCCGCCCCATGGCTTCCTTTCTTTGGCAGAGCCAGGCCCCAAAAGTCCGCCTTCCTCCACAGGCACCCTAATCTGCCTTGCCCTTGCAGCTTCTCCTCCCCAGACTCCTCAGGGAAACCCCAGGGCTGCCCCATCCCCTTTCTCCCTCATTCCCTTTGACTCCTTCCCAGAGACCTTAAGCCGCTGCCACCTCACCCCACCCAGCCAGTAGACACCAGCCTACCTCCTGCCCCACCCTGTCAATTCCTTCAGTGCTGTGTTCCCCCATTCCCTGCCCTAGTCTTTGAACCCTCTTTGAAGGAAGATAGGGGTGCTGCCAGCCAGAGCTAAGTCCTCAAGCTGCTCCTCCATTTCTGCACCCCACACTACTGTTTGTGCCATTCACAGTAGAGTTCCTGTGAAGCCTCAAAGCCACGTTTACCCAGCTACCAACCACTCCCATTCCACTTCTCTGCAAACACCCTGAACGGCAGTAAAGCTCCTAGTAGGAGCTCAATAAATAACTGTTGTTAGTCTCTTCTGATTGCTAGAGCCTCCTGCTGCTGAGCTCAGGGCTCCTTTTGCCACCCACCCCATGTACCTCTTGAACGGCCCAATAACTCCTTCACCTCTGGCTGGCTCTCCACCCCTGCCATCCCCACGGAGCCTCTCTCTCAGGCCACTGGGGCTCCTAATCACCAGTTTCTAGGACCACCCCCCTTGTTCTTTTCAATCTGTGGGAAATTGCTCCTTTCTTAAGCTCACCACTTCTCTCCTGACCTCCTTGCCATGGTACCTTCCTGGGCCTGCTCCCATTCTCTCCTGAACATCTGCCAGATGCTCAAAACACATCTGCTAATTAATGAATGGACTAGTCAATGAACTTGCCCATTCTTCAAAGATGCTTAGACCACCCCCTTTAGAATGCATCTGTTGGTTAAGGTCTAGGATCCCATTTTTGGCTGTCTCAAGTGCCTCCACTTGGCTTGCTATGCCCCAGTTCCATCATGCCCCCTGCCTCTCACATTCCCGTTGCACACTTCTGACCTTTCTGCTGCCTGGAACTCCCTGGGAAGCTCTCAGACGACCTTTCCTTCTTCACCTCACCTGTGTTCAGCGTTACCTTGCCTCCCGCACTGCCCAATGCACTGCACTGATGGTCAGCACGGAAGCTCAGCAAATCACTGCTCCCTGGCTTTCCCTCTAGTGTCAACTGATCTTCTTAATAGATACACAACTAGATCCTATTCTTCTTTGGAAGCCACTTCTCCCCACCATCCCCAGATCCAGTCTAGTGTTGGGCACACAGTAGGCAGTAAACCTGCTCCTAAAGTACTGCTTTGCAAGGGGGAAGGCCAATCTTCCTGGTCCAGAGGGTGTGCAGCAGTCCCATTGCCTGCACACAGGCCAGGATTCTTAGTGAGGCCCCTACTCACTCTGAGCAAGCAGCTTGGCCACCATGTCCTGACTGCCGGCCTGGGCCTCCTGTGTCTTGCTTGCCAGGCGGCGGTTTGCAGATTCCAATCTCTCTGTTTCAAGGGAAGGAAAGATGTTTTAGTGTCAGGTGAAGCTGCCAGCTTGGGATTTTTCCTGACATCCTATCAAGATGGGGCTGCATCCTCCACATTGCGGATGGGCCATGAGGAAACCCCGGCTCAGCTCAGGGCCCGATGGGAGGGAGCCTCCTCTGTCAGAAGCCATCATCCGGGCCACACGATGGGAGCTCCCTGAAGGGATTCGAGACCCAGTACATAGAGACAAGCATCTCTGTATCAGGGCAGCTCCCGAGGAGTCTCAGCCTGGCTCTCTGAGTTCATCTGCACTTTTAGCAGATAATAGATTCCCAATTTTTCTCTAGAACACAGGAAGTAAGCCCTCTGCAGAGGCTCTCCAACCTCCACCTGTGTGACTGGCTCTCACCTCTAAGATCCCGGTTGAAGTCTTGCAGCCTCCTCATTTCACTGTCCATCTTGTTCCTCATGGTCTTCTCCAGGGCCTCACGCTTGGAGGAGGCTCTGGTCAGGCTCTCATGGGCCTCAGAGAGCCGCTGGATTTCGCTTTCCAGCTGCAAGAGGCAGACAGCAGAGCTGAAGGAAGGTGAGAGCTCCTAGGGAGTGATTCCAGGCTGACCCACTACTCTCCATCAGAAAAGGTGACAGATGAGAGGACACCAAGCAGGAGCAAAACCTCCAGGTTTTGGTGGGATGACTATGGTGGGATGATCAGAAGCTTGTAGCCTCCAGAAGTAGGCTGGACTGCTGGGACCAGCAAACAACGGTCCATCAGCTGCCCCAAGGACCAGATGCTGAGTGAACCTAGGGCCAGGTACTTTGGAAGTAGCTGCCTACAGGGTGACTAAACATAGCTTCCCTGTGCCCAGTGTCCAGAAGGAAACATTCTACTTTTGGCTGGCTTCCACCAAGAAACAGTACGGTTGGCCAGAAGTGGGCACCAAAAGACTCCAGCCATGTCGGGGTGGTTGGACCTAACTTGGACACCACAGGACAGTCAAAGGAGGCCTAAGGCCATCTGCTAAAACTGAGCCTCAGCAGAAAACTGGTAACCCTTCACTAAAGAAGCAGGCACCAGGTCTAAGCCTGAGCCACCTCTGCCTGGTCCCCCAGGCATCACCGTCCACCCAGAGGGCCAGCTGGGCCCCGGCTGCTCCTCCCACTTGGCTGCTGGCAGGTTCCGCACGTGCTCTTAGCTGGCCTGTGATTCCAACAAGTCTTTCCAAGAGGAGAAGTTTTCTTTTTCGCCAGGGCTGGCCTGGAACAGACTTGCTGTTGTGTGGGGGACACAAAGGGCTCTCTGTGGGAGGTGTCCATGAGAGGGGGTGTGTGCAGGGCAAGGGTGCGAGTGTGCAAGGAGCTGGTGAATGGGCTCTTTCTAATCACCACTGGCCAGCAACTGCTCATGCTCCAGGCCTGCTCTGCCGGCCTCTCGGCTGTTCCCCAGCTGTCTGGAGTCAGCTCAGGAGGGTGCATGAGGGGTGAGGGAGGTGGAGAACAGAGGGATGGGGGAAATCAAGCCAAACAGTTTTCAGGCTCCTCTGTCTCTCCTTGGACTACCCACTCCCCAGGTAGCCCCTCGGGGTCACTTTCTGGTCTGCCCCTCTGAAACCCCAGCAGGGCCTACCTTCTCAATTCGGCCGGCCTTCTCTGCAGAGCTCTCCAGCTCCCTCTGCAGCCGCTCATTGTCCCTCTGCAGCCTGGCATTCTCCCTCAGCACGGCCTCCATGTGGGCCAGGTGGGCACTGCCCGAGGTGGCTGAGGAGGCCTGGGCACTCACTGGCCCCTCCACAGCAGGTGGGTTGAGGGAGCTCAGGGGGCCATGGCCAAGAGCAGCTGGATGTGGGGGAGGGGGGTGCTCCTGGGGTTGCTGCAGGTACTGGTACTGTTGCTGCTGTTGGAGGAACACAGGCGGCACCTGGGCCTGCAGGATCCTGGGAAACAGAAGAGACGGTGCTCAGAGACAGCACAGACCCTTATGGTTCCCACCCGGAGCAGCCCAGAGTCGCCCCATTCCTAGGCATATTGGGAAGATGGTTATTATTCATAACTAATATATTATTAAAATTGCTGCAGATAATTATTCAACCCTCCAGTGGTAGGCAGGGACCAGTGGGGAAGGCCTTTTCCAAATGTTTCTGCCTGAGGCTCTCAAGAGTCAGACAGCAGAGCTGGAGGGGATTAATGTCAGCATGCTTGTTTCATACCCGCCTCATAGTGGCTGGGGCCTTGGAGATCAGCCTGAGCAATCCTGGGCCTCCTAAGCAACTAATGCTTAAATACGTCATCTTGAAAAATGCACCCTGACACTTCTAGTCAATGGAAAGTTCTTTTTGGGGCTGGAGGCCATGTCAATCATGACTGAGCATATAACCTTCCAGGCCCAAGGACAACTTGGTGGCTGGGCCCCAGCAGCAACCTTATGTCTATTACATGAGTGGCCAGTTTCAAGACTGCCAAAGCAGCACTCATTTTCTCCTTTCTATTTCAAGTCCTGCTACCCCCAGCCCCCATCCACCCAGAATCATTTTTAGAAGACTCCAGTTAAGGTTAGAACAGTGAGACAGATGTCAGGGTAAGAGTCTGAGCTCTAGAGTCTGACAAATAGGGGTTTAAATCCCTGCTCCAGTTGTTTAACCTTGGGCAAGTGCCTCAGCCCCACAGACGGGGCATTGCTCTGTTGCATCATGAGGGTCTCCAGCCTCGCCAGGGTTTGTGAGGATGATGCTATGTAAGGCCTGGCAGAGTGAGGGGCCGGTGCTGGGTGGGTGGCAGGTGCTCCTGTAGTGGTGGCCCATCCTCCATCTCTTCTAGTAGGAACCTCGGTTTACCCTCAGTTTAGAGAATAAATGTGGCCCAAACTCTGGGTTTCCTTGGGAGTAAGGGCTGCCTCTGGACTACTGCAGTTGTTGAGTTCAGGGGACAATGTTCTATTGGCCTCTGGCACTGGTGTAACATCACCCATAGGGCTCCGTATTGAGGGAAGGAGCAAAGGGCGAGAGGCACGGGGAGTCCAAGAGCCTTTCTGGGACCTTGTGATTCCCAGCGTCACAACTGCCTCAGTTTCACAAAGATTCTTTCAAGTCCCAGAAGCCCCGCAAAACCCAAATTCTCCTTCTAGGTGCATCATGTCAGCACTCATGCACACCCAGCCTGCCCCTGCCTCCTGCCCCCATACAGCCTATGGCCCCCCTGCTCTTCTCAGGACCCTAGGCTAGGAGTCTAGCCCCAAGTTCCTAACAAATAATCTTCATCGGATCATCCGAAAGCGGATATTGGGCAGATGTATTTCTCCTACTATCTAAGATGGGGCTTCCAGTAAGAGCTGGGAAGGGGGTCCCCACTGGAGTGCTTAAACTCTCCATTCCACTGCTAAAATGGCCATTCTCAAGGTTGCTTCAAGAACTTGCTCCCCCCTGCACTGGGCCAGGCAGACACAACTGGCATTCTTTGGGGATGACTTAGCTCTGAGAAAGAATAGCAACTCCTTTCCCTTCACACTTGCTTTCCTTTCTCCTTGTCCTCTCCCTCCCCCGCTTTTTGTTCTCCTGCAAACAGTCTACTTCCTTGCCACGATTACTATCTTTTCCTGACAGACTTCAATAAGGCTGGTCCAAAAGAAGAAACCACCACTCAGCTTCCGAAACTCTTCCTGATCGAGCCCTGAGAAGGGCGATAAGGTGCGAGTCTGGAGGGGGTGGAGGCTGGAGAAAAACCAAGAGGCTCCATCCTCTGGTTCCGCCATACCAACCCCATCATGTCACACATTTCTCGAGAGCAAGGAAAGGCCGGACGGTGGGAAAGTGGGTGACTAAAGGAAAACTCAGCAGGCATGAAGAGAACCAGACTTTGACCTTGGGCCACCAGAGGAAGAGTCTGAAATCCTTGGGGTCCCTTGGTGGGGTTTCTTGGACTCCCACAGGGGGAGATGCAGCAGTGATGGCTGTGTCTGCTTCTCTGAAAAGATGCGGGCCAGATGAGAAGCCTGAGGTGGGGCCTTGTTTCTAGGAACACTCATTTCTCCAAACTCTCTAGACTTCTTGCCTCCCCCAAGTCTTCCTGCTTCCATTTTGGCCCCTCACAAACCATGCTCTGCATGGTAGCCAGAAAGAGCACTTAGAAAAGGAAAACCAAATCACATCCCCCGAGGGCCTCCCAGCATACTCAGAATCAAACTCTAAGTCCCTGCCCTGACCCAGCAGCCTCTCCTGAGCCTCCCCAGAAAGAGGCCCACCTGGACCCAGAATCCTGTCCCACTGCAGGCTGCAGATGCAGGGAGCGTATGGCAGTAAATGGGGAGGAGAGACAGGGAAGCTCCTGCCCTGGTGTAAGATGCAAAGACGTCTCTAATGAGGCCACCGGGCCTTTCCAGCTTCTAGTTAGGAATGCCTCCCAATAATCATAGAAGGAAGTTGCTCACATTTTCTTAAAAAACCTCCAGAGAAGGAGGTCCCACCGTCTTCCTACTTAACTTGGAAACAGTTTGGCAATGATTCCCAACCTTGCCTTTAGGAAGTTATTTCTGAAATCTAACCTTTAACCGCCTGTTGCGATTTGTGTCCTCTGGGGACGGTAGTTACTGGAATGCTAAAGCTCAGCAGACGATGGTGCCTATCTCTGAACTAAGGCAAGGGACGCCACTAACTTCTTAGGGGACCTCAGTTACGTCTCTCTTCTCTGCCAGGCAATAGCTCTCCCTTCTCAGGAAGGCTGGAGGTGGGGTGGGGATCTGGCCAGCTCTGACACAAGCTGTGATCTTGAGGCTCTCCTCCCTGACAGCCTGTGCTGGAGGAAAGCCAGGAACTGGAAAGCCCAAGGTGGGGAGAGTTACCTGACTTCAGCGTGCTGGAAGTGCGGGCTGCCGCGGGCACGGTACCGAGGGTCAGTGACAGCAGTGGTGGTCTCATGAGCTAGTACAACGTGAGGGTACTGAGGTGGGGGTCCTCGGGACTCTGGGCCCTCAGGACGGGGGCCCCTCAGTGGGGGGCCCTGCTGGCTGCGGGCCAGCTGTGGGAAGCTGTGGGAGGAGCTCATGTGGCTGGGGGCCCGGGCGCCGTTCCTCTCCAGGGACAACTGCAGGAGCCGTTCACTCAGGGAGCGCACGTGCCCGTGCCTCAGCTCCCGCAGGGCCTCATCCTGCCTCCGACTGCCTCCGGGGACCCCACGGGGATCTCGGTCCCCTGCATGTGGCCGGGGCCCCACCTGCTGGGCCGCATAGTACTGCGAGTGGGCTTTGGCCTCCTCATAGGTGGGCAGCTCCTCTCCCTTGCTGGGCTGTGGGCACAGCCGGTAGAGGGTGTTCTCTGCCAGGTGGTTCTCACCGCCCTGGTGCTCCTGGCCCTGGGGCTCCTGCCTGGTGGCTTGCTGCAGCACCTGACTATCCTCTGGTGCCAGGATCTCCAGGGAGGCCTGGGGGCTCCCTGTGCCCCCAGTTCCTGCCCCACCCCTCAGGGCCTGCTGCTGGATGGCTAGGAGCGTGCGTGTCTCAGTCAGGTTGCCATAGCGCAGCTGCTCCTGGATGAGGCGGTGCAGGACTGTCCCCGAGGAGTCTTCCAGTGTCCTCATGCTTCTCTGGCTTGCACACAGCTGCCTGGACAATGGCCGGTGGCACCTGGCCCCAGAGCACCTAGAGGAGGCGGGGGAGAGAGAGAGACAGAGAGAGAGAAAAGCAATCAGTGGGAGTCCATGGGAAAGGAGCAGGTTTTCCAGGATTTCCATTATTACTCTGGTGGAAAGCATAAAAGTGAAGAGCAGGGGTGGGGCGGGTCACATAAGCTTGGATTCAAGTACCAGTGCTGCTATCAACTGATTAAGACAAGTTATCTAACCTCTGAGCCTCAGTTTCTCCACCAGAAAAATGCAAAGAATTCTGCTTGACTCATGGAGATGAGAATAAAAAGAGGCAGTGGCCTGTGAGCTCCTGGTACAGTGAAAATCCTGGTAAACAATGACTGTGATAACATTCATGGTGACTTACTATTCCTGGAGAGAGACAACAGGAAACCAGAAGATAACCCACCAGGAACCACCGCCCGTACAGCCAGCTACACATCAAACAGCCTGATGGGCAATTCCAAGGCAGGCCTAGTTCAGATCTAACCACTAAGCTATTCAGTCTAGGGGTGGATGGGGCCCCAATTTATTGGCAGGTGATAAAAAATGCATGCAGTCCAGTAGAAAAGCCCTAGGCAAAAGGTCCCCAGGACCCTCTACACTGAGGCATGCCAGAGCCCAGCCTTGGCACAGTCAACCTACCACCCTCTAGCCCGCTGAACCCCTGCCCACTTTTTTCACTCTCCCTGAACCAGAGAGCTCCTGGAGGATGGGCCTGGGCTCTGCTTCATCAAGCGCTGCTGACAGAATGAATCTGGGGCTCCCTGTCATGGGATGACCTTGGCAGTCACTCCACAAGGTTAACAGGAAGAAGGAGGAATTGCACCTGAATTGGTGAATAAGGGATGAATAAAAATGCTCCAAGAGGACAATGGTATTGTGAGATGAGGCAAAAGGGTACCACCCATTAAGGTTAGTGGGTCAGTCTTTGTGCTGACAGTAACTGCAAGAGAGCTCCAGGAAAAAGGATGGCATGATGTCTTTGATTTTATGATTATCCACCCCAACACACACACACACACACACACACACACACACACACACACACACACGCTACTTGCAAAAGCCCCCACTGGTCCTCTAGGCACATAGGGGACAGGCACTCAGCATCTTTCTTGACATCAGTGTCAAGGAAGCCCATCTTGACTTGGGCTAACCGGAGAAGTAAGGGGAGGTTGTTGGTTGAGAGACCTGGGGCAGAGGAGAGGGGACTGTGAGCCTAAAGTGCTTGGAGATAATATCAGAGAAAGGATTTCCCTTCTAAGTCTGGGCTCCCAGTGGCTCATGGACTGGAAAGCTGCCTGCCTCTCTCACCCAGCTTCCTTTCCACAGCCTCTTCCAACACAAATCTCTAAACTGGGTTCCAGGGAAAACTAAACAGAATCCACACTGCCACAGGTCCTGTGTGTATGGGCAGCGATTGGGGGGTGGGTGGGAGGAATGTGGCCCCTCCTCTGCCACTAAACTAGTCCTAGTGTCCTGCTTCAGTTTGGGCTATGGCATGTTAGCAGAGCAGTCATTCCCAATCGTTCCCTTCTCCCCACCCCAGGACTACAGCTGCCCAGAGGTGGGGAGTGGGGGATGAGTCTGGAGGGCACCTCTGTACCCATCCTTCCTGGCACCGAGTCATGCACTCCCCCCCCGCCCCCGCACACAACGAGGGGTAGATGTGCAAGACTCCGGAGCTACCCGAGGCAAAGCAAGCAAATGGGATTCAATTCGCATGGGATTCAGTTCGCCCTGGAGTTTTATCTGCGGGCATTTCCTAAGATAATCACTCTCTGGGCCGACTCCCACAGAGGCAGGGGAGCGGCAGGAAGGAATGCGGAGCCTTCCCGACAGATTCCAGGCGCTCCACAGTGTGCCCGGACTGGGAGCAAGGAACACTTCCAAGGCCTCTCATCGCGAATTTGTCCCGGCCAAGCCCCTCAGATTCACGTCCTTTCAGACACCAAACGCCTGAGCCTTTACTAAAACCTGCTCCCGCGCCCCCCGGCCGCGCCCCTCTGCTGCGCTCTCTGAAGGCCGCCTTTCTAAGCCAGCGCGCGTCTCCAGCCTTGGCCTGGGGTCCCGCTCGCCTAAGGAACCAAAGTGACAGTCTCCAAGCTAGGAGACTCTCGCACCCCAGCCAGGGCTCCCGCCCCACCACGAGCCCGGGCGGACCTGGAGCACCGAAGGTCGCTGGTACGCCTGGGGCGAGCCGGTGAGGGTAGCCCGAGGCCCGGAGAGGTCTTTAAGCATCGCGGGTCCGCCTCCCTCCCTCTCGAGCCCTCTTTGTTTTCCAAATACTCTAACGCTGACGTCACCGGGCTGGACAGCAGGCTGCATTCTTTCTAAGTGAGAGCCAATTCGTGGCTCCAGAGAGGATTTTCCAAGGAAGACAAAGAGGAATTCTTGGACTGGTTGGGGGCAAAGGCACCTGTAACCCCCACCTAACCAAATCAGCCCGCAAGACCCTGCAACTTGAGCTCCAAGCGGCGCCTCCATCCCTGTCCCCCGCCACCCCCACCCCAGCCGACCCGCAAACCGAAACACCGTCGCTCTTCTCTCCGGAGTCGGCCCGCTCCCCTCTCCCCCAGCCCCAAGGGACCCGCGCGCTTCTAGAGCCCCGCAAAGCCCAGGGCGCTGGGCTCCCCGCGTGGAACGGCTCTTGCCCAGCACTGCGGTTGCCTCGAAAGGGCGCACTGCGCCCCGAGGACGCTGGATCCTCGGGGCTCCGACTCCCAGCTTTGGCTGGGACACGTTTCTGTGGCCTCGCGCGCTCTTCCGAGCGCGGAGCAGCCTTCCTTACCGCTGCGGCCCGAGGGTGCCCGGCGCAGTCAGACACCACAACCTCCGGGTCGGCGCGGCTCAGCTCGGCGGCGGAGATGTGTTCTCGGCCGTGGCGCCGACGCTCTGGCTGTTCGCGCCCCAGCGCGCAGCCCCAGGGTCGGCCCGCGCCGGAGGCGGCTGCTATGCCAGGAATGTGAGAGTTTCAGGTTCCCCCTCGGGATCAAAGCGAACCACAAATAACCTCTCAGCGCGCCGCCCTCCTCCGCCCTCCGCCTCCTCCCGCTCCCTCCTCCCGGCCCCCGCCTTCCTCCGGGGAGGCGGTGCTGCTGGCTGAGCGCCGGGCCGGCCCCCGAGCTCCGTTCCTCCTCGCCCAGCGCCCTCCAGGCCGCGCTGTGTTCGCCCCTGCCCCCACGTTTTGCCTTGGGAGCTGCTGGAGACAATTTAATCCAACTCGGCTTATTATCGTCTCTACTCCCAGTCGCCGACCCGCTCTCACCCTTCATCCCTAAACCTATCGACGGGACGACAGCAAGGGCTGTACCACGCGTGTCCCGAGGTTGCTGCGGGAGGGGGCTCCGGCTGTGTGTGTGTGTGTGTGTACCGGGGGAGGGGGGAAAAGGAGGAGGGACTGCAAAGACATCCATATCCTCTGGGCTGGGACAGTGCCCCGGGCGAAGTGAATGCTTCCAGCCACCCAGCCTCTTTCCCCTAACCCCCGCTGCTTTCACCCCCAGCGGCAACTTTTGAATTGCAGTTGTGTTTACAAACACCTTTGCCAGCTCTTTTACGACCTGTCTCCACAGGAAGTGTGAATCTGGGTTGGAAAATCCGGTCAATTTGACCCACCTACCCAACTTAATCACCCGTCGTCAGGCGCTCTGTCCAATTCTTCCCCAAGGTGATAATAGGCGCCCCTTTACTCAGAGCGCAAGGTGTGCCACCGTTGGCTTTTCGCCCAGTCATCCGATTCAGCCCTGCCAAGCACCCTTCAACGGCGTTCTGTTATCATTCCTGTGTTATAAATGAGGACACCAGGGCTCAGAGAGCTTAAGCAGCATGTCCAGAGTCACACACAGCGAGAACCAGGTAATCAGCCACGGGGCTGCTTGGTTTCTTATTCTCAGAACCCCTCCCTGGCTATCAGAATCCAGGCTCCCTAGATGGACAGGGCAGACGCTGGGAGCCCTCCTCTATTCACCTGCCCTGTCCTTGTTTTAGTCTCTTTTTTACCTCCCCATACACCCCTGCCAGCCAGGGGGTTTCCCTTGTACCCACTTCGGTGGCTCCTGCGTGGAATCCTCTCCTCTGCCCCCAGGACACTTCCTCTGCTAGGTGGAAACCCCTTCTTCAGAAAGCCTGCTCTGACACACTCTCCCCGTTCCCCACCACACAAGGCCTCTCTACAAGTCAGTAGGGGTGAGGTGGGGGCAGTCGGGCCCTGTCCACCAGGATAGTCAGGGCTGATTTCTACCCCTGGCTAGGTCCTCCCCTCAATATGGAGTTTGCAAGTCCCAAATTCACTGGAGGCAACCAAGGACAAGGAAATTCTGCAAGCTTAATTGCCAGGGACATTGTTAATTTTTAACGAAACTCACAAAAAGTGTGTGTGTGTGTGTGTGTGTGTGTTTTACTTAGAAGCCAAATACTGTGTTTCAAATAGTGATTGAATCTGAGATGATTGAGCAAATGGATCATTTGTGCCAAGCTAAGGGATATTTGGCTTTCCAAGGATCCCCTTACAAAGAGAAGCTGTGATCAGTATACCACTGTAGGTAGGAATTTTAGAAGTGAAAGGAAAGAGGTCTCTGAGTGGCCTTACCTTATGGACAGTATAACTGGTGGAGGCAGGGGAGTGGTTGTGGACATATGAACTCTGGGGCTGTAAAATCGGGGGAAACACAGCATGGTACAGTCCTGTCTTTCAGGCATTTGGGAGGATGCCTGACAAAATGTTTGACAAATATTCTTGAGATGGTTGCAGAAAGGCATCAGTTCAAGGCAGCTAGAGTGAAGGAGGTACACCTTGGAGCCGACAAGCCTGCTGCGGAGCCACACAGGCACCCATGATTGCTAATTTCTGTCCCCAAAGGGACAGAAGCGGGAGAGGGATCCCAAAACCTAAATGAGAAATGTGCGTGTACTTTTAGTTTTCCTTTCCCTTTCTCTCTGCAGAAAGAACGGAGGGCACGATCTCTCAGGCACGGGCTGCTGGGAGGCTCCGTGGAACCTGCCTAAGCTGGTGGCCATCCCAGCTCTGCAGGGTGGTTGGTTGAGAAGGTGACCACCGTTGAGATGTGCCAGAGGCAGGTATGCACAGGGGACACTGGGTGGGCCAGGCTGCTTGCCTCCGAATCTCTCTTCGCTTACAGCAGAGGGGAGAGAGGCTTCTCAGTGAGCCAGTGCTTTCTTCTTCGACTTTTGTCTCAGTCTACTTTGTCCCTTTCTCCTTTACCTCCTCTCTTCCTCCTGCAGGTTATGATTCTTCCCAGATGACAATGTGGCTGACTGGGTCAGGAATCCTACCCAGGAAAGATGCGGAGGTGACCTAATTCTCAGAGTAAGCCAGGCTGGAGGCCTTTGCTCTGGGAAGTGTAGCTCCTTGGGGTGTGGCTGTATCATAGGTGTGTACATGGCTTAGCAAGGGATTCAGGCACCCACACCATCGCCTCTCCCTAGCCCGGGTCCGGGTCTGTGCCTGGTTTATGGCCTCAGTCTGGCCCTGCAGCTGCATCCCACTGCACCCAACCAGAATATGAAAGTGAGCTCTTGGTGGGACCCTAGTAGCCTCCTCTCATACAGCTGGGAAGGAAATGTTCCCCTTACTTCCCAAATGCTTGCTTAGTGGAGGAGAGCTCCAGGGTGCAGGTGGCAAGATCAAAGGATGACTGTTAGTTGTGAAATTCACTTTTCCAGCTTCCTCTGGACACTCCCTCTGACAGGTTATGGGAACAAGAAGCCTACTGGAGCACGAAGCAAATTCATAGGAAGAATCTGAACTTTAGGATGGAAGTTCTAGTGCTCCAGTTCCAAGAGCAGAAGACCCAAGTGGGGGACTTTCTTCTCTTTGTCCTCCTGCAAACCCCTGTCCCCCCTTCACTCCCTTCTCCACCCCTCCCTTCATCACTCCCTCTAGGTTTTCTCCCCCAAGTCTTCTCCTTCCACTGCTGCCCCCTCTCCCTTTCACTCTCACGCTTCAGGTCTGGAATCTCCATTAAGCACAAAGGGCCTCACGGGGTCTGTGTCTTTAGGGGTTAAATCCTCCGGAGTTGGAGCATTTATGAAATTAGGCCCCACAATGGTTTAGGTAAGAGAATATTGTCCTAGAAAATGAAGAAGCGGCCAGGCACGGTGGCTCACGCCTGTAACCCCAGCACTTTGGGAGGCCAAGGCGGATGGAGGTCAGGAGTTCGAAATCAGCCTGGCTGACATGGCAAAACCCTGTTTCTACTAAAAATACAAGAATTAGCCAGGCATGGTGGTGGATGCCTGTAATCCCAGCTCGGGAGGCTGAGACAGGAGAATAGCTTGAACCCAGGAGGCAGAGGTTGCAGTGAGTTCAGATAGCGCCATTGCACTCCAGCCTGGGTGACAGGCAAGACTCCGTTTCAAAAACAAAAACAAAAACAAAAACAAAGGAAGAAGAAGCCCTGCCTCTCCAAACCGCACACATTCCTTGAGTCCCTGGCCTTCCTCTGTGGCCCTTTTCTTCCTTCTGGTGCCCCTGCCGGCCCAGGGCTAAGAGGATTCCTATGAATGGTGAGGTTACACAATGGGCAGGGAGCTCTGAACCATGCTCCCGTTTCCTCCCCTTTTTCTAGGGTGTGTAACTGCCCAGGGCCTTCACAATTTCCAGTCCTGCATGGAAGACTTGTCTAGATATTGGCAAATACTTGGATGAAATGCAGGAGCGCACACTTGAGTTTATTTTTGTGTGGGTAGCCATCAGACTGGGAAGGAATGGGGTGAGGATCCAAGAATGGGCACATTCTGGCGGGTGAATAAAGAAAGACCATTTTCAAATATCAGTGTAACCCCAGACACCTGCCTTTTCTGCAAAGTTACCTTATACTGAGTGAATACTGATATTGTGGATGTGCCATTGCTGCCTGGAAAGATCCTCTGCTCTTGGCAAGAGGCAGCAGGGAATGTGAAGAGGCCCCTGAGTTTGCAGGAAAGGGCCTAGGGCAGGGTTTGTGCCTGCTGGGGCAGGGCTGGTGTGATGGAAGAGTGCCCCCTAGTGAGTCACATCTCCAGTTGCTGGGGTCAGCTCAGCCCAGGGCTCCCTGGGTGGGTCTTGGGTCTGAGGTTGGGGGTGAGGGTAGGGGGAGGGGAAGGGATGTTTGGGACAGGATTTCATCCTGGGACAGGTGTCTCTCAGACCTCTCCAAGAATGGACTCATGGCTCCAGTTGTGTTTCGGCACTTTCCTCCCATTTCAGCCTCTGCTGGGTTTTCACGTGGTCTTTAAAGAGATACCATCTTTAATATAAACAGCCTCATATCATTGACATGGGAAAACACCTTGCATTCACTCACCCGTTCACCCTTCCATATATCTATTCTGTCATGTATTTTATACCTTCAATCAACAAATATTCCCTGCGCACCTGCTCTGAGCCAGCCCCTGTGAGTCAAAGGGGGCTTTCCTTCTTGCAGGGCTGGGAATGCCCACTGGGTGCAGGGGAAAAAGAAACAAGTACACTACAGAGTGAAGAGTTATGCCTTGAAGGAAGGGAGCATGGGCACAGGGAGGTAGTCATGACGGGCTTCCTGGAGGAGCCATTTCTCAAGCCGAGTGCTGAAGGCCAAGTTGAACAGTGAGGTGTTTTCCCCAGGCTGGCATCTGGAGAACCTGCACTAGAAGCACAGACCCCTGGCTCACTAAAACAGTGAACTGTTGAACCATTCTTGGATGGCAGGAACTGTTGAACCATTCTTGGATGGCCATTGATCTCCAGTCATCCATATGTCCCTGCCTAGGAGTAATCCTGGAGGGAAGGAGGACTACAAAGGCACATGGAAACTTGAGTAGAGGGTGCTGGGTATGTTTACTCTCTTGACTGTGGTGTACATATGACAAAACTTACCAATCAAACTGTGCATTTTAAATAGGTGAGTTTATTATATATTAAGTATACCTCAAAAGGGGAAAAAATCAAATAGTTCTATAATGTAAGAAAGCAATCCTCTGTTTTACTCTTCCCCCCTCCACCAAATTCCATTCCAAAGAGACAATTGCTTTAAACATTTTTAAAATTTTATTTTTATTATTATTATTTCTTGAGATGGAGTCTCACTCTGTCACCTAGGCTAGAGTGTAATGGTGCGATCTCAGCTTACTGCAACCTCTGCCTCCCGGGTTCAAGCGATTCTCCTGCCTCAGCCTTCCAAGTAGCTGGAATTACAGGTGCCTACCACCACGCCTGGCTAATTCTTATATTTTTAGTAGAGATGGGGTTTTGCCATGTTGGCCAGGCTGGTCTCGAACTCCTGACCTCAGGTGATCTGCCCACCTCGACCTACCAAAGAGCTGGGATTACAGGTGTGAGACACCATGCCCTGGCCTAAACTTTTTAAGATGTTCTATGTTTACATTTGAATTTCTATAGAATATTCTTATTTTTCTTCTCTTAGTATGTTTCTGCTTTAGGTGTTATCTACCTCATTCCTGCTATAGAAGATTAGGATTGTACACCACACACACATCTTTCCTTTATCCTCTTGACATGGCTACACAACATTTTTGGTTAAGTTACTATCCAATGTTTATATTATTGTGACTATGTAAACATTGTTAAGAACAGAATCATATACTGTGCTGTGATTAAATTTTCTTTCTTACACAACTTTTGTCTTGATTGAAGTTAAACTTGGCCTCATTTTTCATCTGCTTGGTGTTCTACATATTTAGCATTAAGTTGCGCCAAAATCGACACACATAACTCTAAGTTTCCCTCAATGAATGTAGACCCACTGGTGTTGTATCAGGTCTATCTCTCGTGGCATCCCACCTGGAGAATTGGGATGATACACTCTCTGGTCCTACCAAACAGCTTTCATCCTCAGATCGCCCTCCATCTTCACTGTGGCCCTTCCTCTCAATTCTCTTCTGTGTGGTTCCTCATTTCCTGGGTTCGTTTTCTCCCTCTTTCTGGGTTTACTTGTCTAGTCGCTTTCTGAGAATGGATCTGCAAGAGGCAAATTTTTAAAAAACCACTTGTGTCTCAAAGTGGCTTTATTCTACCCTCATACACTGTTGATAGTTGCCTGGGTATAAAATTCTAGGTGACAAAGAATTCTCCCTCTGTATTTTGAAAGAGTTGCTTCATTGTCTTCTTGCTTTTGGTGTTGCTATTGAGAAAAATAATGTACTTTTGACTGATAATCTCTGGATATAAACTGTTTTCTCTTTCTCTGGAAGCTCACAGGATTTTCTCTGCATGCCTGATGTTCTGAAGTTTCCCAGTAATGTGCCTTGATATGTTTTTATCCTTTATTCTGAGTCTTTGGTGAGCCCTTCAATCTGGCATCTCATGTCCCTAAGCTCTGGGAAATTTTCTCAGATGATTGAGTTGTTACTTTTCTCCAATTTATCAGTTCTCTCTTTTGGAACTTCAGTTATTTGGATATTAAACCTCCCCAAATGATTCTCCAACTTTTAATTTTTTTCCTATTATCTTTTCTTTTCTGGGAAATTTCTTCCCTTTTTAATTTTAACCCTTCTATACTTTTGCTGTCATTTTAAATTTTCAAGAGCTGTTTCTTGTCCAGGGTTCTTTTTTATAACATCATCTTCTTGTTTCATGAGTTAATTATCTTCTCTTATCCTTCTGGGGGTAGTAATTATAATGAAAATTATTTTCTTATTCCGATCTTCACATTTTCTCTGTTTCCTTAAAGTTCATTTTGTTCTGTTTGTTTGTTTTGGTTTCTGTTTTTTTGTAGTTAAGGCTTTCCTGAAATGACTTTGATTCTTGGCTGTCTGATCCTATTTAAGAATGAGGCAGTTAGCAGCTGACAGAAGCCCTGTGTGGGAGCAGAGCTGGATTCTTGGAGGGTTTCACAGAAAAAGGGTGGGATAGGATTCTGGCCCTAATATTGGGACCCCAAAGTAGCAGAATATGTAGGTCGTTTCCCTTGGGCCAGCAAGATTTCCAGTGAAGAATCCTGTGAGCCTCCTGCCTGGAGGCTGGCAGATGAAGCAGAGTGAGGAGGGGGCGATGAAGGGGGTTGGAAGGAATATGCGTGACCAGGACCCCACCACTGCCATCCCTGCCTTTAGGCTTTCCAGATGGTAACTCTCCAATTTGGCAGCGAGGAGGGATACGGAGTAAGGGGTTGATCTTCCCTTCATGAAGTGAGGGAGAGGATCTTGGAGCGTGCTACCCTTCTTCAGGTTCTTACTCACAGCCCTGTTTTGGATCTCACCCTGGCCCACTTCAAAGAGGTGTCTGGTGCCTCCTAAGCTTGTTGGAGATTCTTCCCTAAACGTTCAGCAGGGAGAGAGGAAAGAATCTCGTTTTTCTGCTTCCTCCTTTCCAGAATTTTGTTGACATCCCTCTCCTGCTTCTCCTCTCCTGCCTTCTTTCGCCGAAGGGTTTGGCTTTTTCTTTCATCTCTTGCCTTCCAGCAGGCGGAGTTTGGGGCAGAGCCAGGGTGAAGGTATTCACTCCTCGGTTTAGCTTCCTCTTTCTTTTTCCCACTGAGGTGGCTCATTCCAGGCCTTGTCAGGACTGGTGTGGGCACCTGGGCCAGGAAGCTGGCAGGCTCAGGGCTGTTCATCTGGTTCTGCCACTTCAGGGCTTGCTTTCCATGCTGCGGGCTGGGCTCCCATACATCCGCCAAGGGTAAACCCAGGGGTGGGGATGCTTCTGTGAAGGCAGTACACTGGATGGACTCTGTGCTTCAGCACTCCAGGGCCAAAGCCAAGACCTTCCAAAGAAAAACTTGAGGTCCTGGGTTGCAGAGGCCCAGGGCTAATCCTAGGACCCCAGGGGGAGCATGATGCTCCCTTCAGACACCACCTTGTCTTCACCAAACCTGCTTATCCAGGAAAAGGCTGACCCAGAGCTGCCTTTGGGTGTAATTGGGTAACCTTTCCTCTTCGTATTCGTAGGAGAAGGCGGTGGGAGAGAGCTCTGCCTACTCCAGGCCCACCTTTTGCTGTCTTCTGAGGGCACAGCTACGCTTCAGCCCCTTTGGGAAAGTTCTGCTCTTTGACCTGGCAGGGTTGGGGCTGGAGTGTCTCTTAGGAGATATGATAATGTCTGCTTATTTTGTGCAGAAGCCCTCACAGTGTGTTGTATGGGCACTGGTTTTAAATACCAAGGAGATTCCATAATCAGTGTTCTTCTTTAGAGATTCACAATGACATCGATCTCTATGAAGAGGCTGAAAATTCCTGCAGGAAAGAAACCACATATTTTGTTTAAGGCACCCACATAAGTGAAGACAGACTGAAATAAATTAGATGATCTTAAAGGATATCAAGCAAGAGACAAACTGGAGTACGGAGCCTAACATCCTAGTAGAGAATAAGATGGCTCCAGTGTTGAAGACCACGAATAGTGCAGTCTTAGTTAAGATAGTCATTGGCTAAACTCTGTTGGGGCTCTGGTGTTTCCTGGTTCCCCAGCTTGCTTTCTCAGACCTTTTTGGCAGGACCCATCTTGCTCACCCCAGCACAAATCCAAAGTGACTGGCGCAGGAGGAGAAATGGAATCCAGCACTTGCACAGAGGGGTTGGCCCTGGAGAGGCACACAGAGTTTTGTCCTAGGAGTCAGAGGGAAGTATCAGAGAGACGTAGGCTAGGCAGAGATGAGAGCACAGGAAGATGGGAAAGACAGGGACCATGGAGTAAGAGCAATTATTAGTGTTTCTTTTTCTTTTCGAGACTGAGTCTCGCTCTGTCACCCAGGCTGGAGTGCAGTGGCGCGATCTTGGCTCACTGCAACCTTTGCCTCCTGGATTCAAGCAATTCTCCTGCCTCAGCCTCCTGAGTAGCTGGGGCTACAGGCACATGCCACCATGCCCAGCTAATTTTTGTATTTTTAGTAGGGATGGGGTTTCACCATGTTGGTCAAGCTGGTCTCAAACTCCTAACCTCGTGATCTACCAGCCTTGGCCTCCCAAAGTGCTGGGATTACAGGCGTGAGTCACCGCACCTGGCCGCAATTATTAATATTTTTGGATGGTGTTGGACCTGCATTTTTAGTAAGCTGTGACAATATAAAAGGGTGTAATAAAATTCAACCATTTGGGTGTATAGTTTGAGAAATTTTGGTAATTATATGCAATTGTATAACCGCAACCATAATAAAGATTTAGATCATTTCCATCTATTTGTTTATTTATTTTTATTTTTTGAGACACGGTCTCACTCTGTCACCCAGGCTGGAGTGCAGTGGTGTGATCTCGGCTCACTGCAACAACCTCCATCTCCCAAGTTCAAGCACTTCTCTTGTCTCAGCCTCCCAAGTAGCTGGGATTACAGGTGCGCATCACCATACCCGGCTGATTTTTTGGTATTTTTAATAGAGACGGGGTTTCACCATGTTGGCCAAGCTGGTCTTGAACTCCTGACCTCAAGTGATCCACCTGCCTCCATCTCCCACGGTGCTGGGATTACAGGCGTAAGCCACCACGCCCAGCTTCTCCATCTATTTAAAAGTTTCCTTGTTACGCTTGCAGGCAAGCTCCTTCCTTGACCTCCAACCCCGCCTCCCAGGTTCAAGCGATTCTCCTGCCTCAGTCTCCCGAGTAGCTGAGACTACAGGTGCCCCCCACCACGCCTAGCTAATTTTTGTATTTTTAATAGAGACAGGGTTTCACCATGTTGGCCAGGCTGGTCTCAAACTCCTGACCTCAAGTAATCCACCCACCTCTGCCTCCCAAAGTGGTGGGATTACAGGCATGAGCTACTGTGCCCGGCCCAGACTATATTTTCATTTATTTTTGTGAATAGTTTGGAACGGAATTGCTGGGTATGTGGAAAGTGTATGCTTAACTTTGTAAGATACCACATGATTTTCCAAAGTGCTGTGCTGTTATACATTCCCATCAATAATGTGTGAGAGTTTTAGTTGCTCTTCATCTGTCAACACCTGGTATTGTCAGCCTTTTAAATTTTACCCATTCTAGTGGGTAAGTAATGGTGTTTCATTATGGTTTTAGTTTGTAACTCTCTGATGACCTGTGATATTGAACATCTTTTCCTGTGGTTATTGGCCACTCACACATCTTCTTTTATAAAATATCTGTCCAGGCCGGGTGCAGTGGTTCACATCTGTAATCCCAGCACTTTGGGAGACCAAGATGGATGGATCACTTGAGGTCAGGAGTTCAAGACTAGCCTGGCCAACAAGGTGAAACCCCGTCCCTACTAAAAAAATACAAAAATTAGCAGGGCATGGTGGTGTGCGTCTGTAGTCTCAGCTACTCAGGAAGCTGAGGCAGGAGAATCGCTTGAACCCGGGAGGTGAAAGTTGCAGTGAGCCAAGATCGTGCCACTGCATTCCAGCCTAGAGGGCAGAGTGTGACTTTGTCTCAAAAGAACCCCAAAACCAAAAAAAGTATCTGTCCAAATGTTTTACCCATTTTAAGAAAATTGAGTTGTTTTGTTTTTAATGAATTGTGAGAGTTCTTTATATATTCTGGATGTAAGCTCTTTATCAGATGTATGTTTTGCAAGTATTTTCTCCCAGTCTCTGGCTTGCCTTTTCCTTTGGGTTGGAGATGGGCCACTTACTCTCTGGGCGACCTTGGACAAGTGACTGCGACTTAGCTTCTCTAAGCCTTGTTTTCCTCATGTGTAAAATAAGAATTTAAAATGTTGCTTAGGGGTACCAGCAGCTCAGGAAGCCAGAGGAGCTGCAGCAGCCAGGCAGCCCTGCTTCACCAAGGCTCTTGGCACCACTTGCTGCAGGCACCTGGCACACACCCTCTCCACCACCAGGACACCCAAGAGGAAGGTTAGCTCAGCTCAGCCAAAGGGTGGTGACGGAAGAGCCCAAGAGAAGACCTGCAAGGTTGTCAGCTAACCCTAAAGTGGAAAGGAAGCCCAAAAAGGCAGCAGGAAAGGAGAAATCTTCAGACAAAAAAGAGCAAACAAAAGGGAAAACAGGATGAGGTGGCTAACCAAGAAGCCAAAGAAGCTTTACCTGCAGAAAATGAAGAACTAAAAAAATGAGGAGAGCCCAGGCTCTGATGAAGCCCAGAGAAAGAAGCTGACTCTGATTGATATTATCTTCCCTTTCCTAGCAGTGGTCTCTGTCCCTCTTCTTGTACAATCCAGAGGAATATTTTTATTAACTATTTTACAAATGCAAGTTTTTTAGCAGCTCCAGAAACACTTTCAAGAAGGAGGGAATCCCTTCTCATTCAACCTCTAAGTGTAAACGCTTTTTTTTTTTTTTTTTTAAAGGTAAAGTAATTTGCTGATTGTTTATTTTTCGGTATGGCCAGATAATAGTGGCATATTGATTACAGAGGGCTTTGACTGTCTTGGTTGTCAGCTTAACATTCCATAGTTGGGGATGGGTTGTCTATACCCTATAATACAAAGCGTCCAAAATGCAATTTGCAGTCACAGTCGTGCATTTACTACTTTTTAAACATTTTAAATTACTTCTATTCCCACGTTGTTTATAAGTAGAATTGTTAAAGAAAACCGCTCCTTGATGATGGCACTCTGTGTCAGAATAGTGTGTGCTCGGGAACATCTTTGGTCACGGTAGTCCAGTTTTCCTGATAACTTTGGTAATGTGCTGTGAAAAGTTGACAATTTGAGTATGTGGTATAATATTAAATTATAAATTTGCAGAAATTATGAGGTAACATATTATCAACATTTGAAAATATTGATAGTTGATATCCTCTTAAGGAATATTTGCCTCTAAATTTTAAGCTGGAAAGTCACTGGAATAACTAATAATTTTATTTCAGAAGTTTAAATCATTGCAAATGATATAATATTTAGTAAAAACATTTAAAAATAAGGCTGTTCAGTTGCTCTTTTAAATGTATCATAGGGAATCTGAATATCATCCCAATTTAATACCCATCCATATGCTTTAGAAAAACAATACATGAAGGAGTTCTTTTTAAATAAGAATCAGAAATTCTAGTTAGTTCTTTTTCTCCTTGAAGTTGTATTTCTATTCTCTTCCCCCATGAAATTTTTTACTCTTTATATGTATAAATATATATAATTTTTTACTCTTTATATATAAGTATATACACTTTTTTACTCCTTATATATAATATTACATTATATAAATAAATAAAATATATATGTGTATATATACATACATATAATTGCCAGCCTGCCCTACAGATTTCAGACCAATCAATCTCGACGACTGCGTGAGCCAATTCCTTAAAATCTCTCTCTCTCCCCATTTTATTGGTTTTCTTTCTCCAGAGAACCCTGATTAATACAGTGGCCAAGCTTATATTAACTGTTTTTTCACATTACAGGCAACATTCTCCTAGGATTTTGGTGAAAAAGGAATACATTTCTTTTCTTTAAGGCCCTGAAATTTTGGGGTCTGTTTATTACTAGTCTTACTCCATGCTAAAACATGTATTTACTCTGTGAGAGATATTGTCCTGGGCACTGGGGCTGATAATGTTCACCTCCAAGTTTTGTTGTGAAAATTTAACAAAAACTTATATGCGAGAGCCCTTAGCTTAGAGCTGGCATGTAGCAGGTTCTGTGTGTTAATAAGCTAGTTTTACAAGTGTCCTTATGTGTGTAAGCAGCCATAAGAAGCAGCCATATGGGGATGGCTGTGGGTGGAAAGAATGTGCCACTGGACTGATCAGGGGCCACGGACAGAGGGGAGACCCCTGGGCATACAGCCTGCAAATGTGGTAAGGATACCCTTAGCAACTTGCTCTTGGTTTGGTTTCCTCTCTAACTTCTCTTCTATACTGTCTCAACACTCACCTTCTTTCTGTATTAGTTATCTACTGCTGTGTAACAAACTATCCTAAAACTTAGTGGCTAAAACAACAATAAATAGTTATAGCTCGCAGACTCTCTGGATCAGGAATTTGAGAGTGGCTTGGCTGGTGGGGGTTCTGCCGTGGGGTCTTTCAGGGGGTTGCAGTTGAAGTGTTGATTGGAGCTGCAGTTATCTGAAGTATTCATTGGGGTTAGAGGACCCACTTCCTAGGTGGCTCACTCACATTGCTAGCAGGTTGGCGCTGCTGGCTGTTGACTTGAAGCCCCAGTCCTTTCTCCTCTTTGAACATGCATCTTTGGGGAATGCCCTGAGTCGCCCCTTTCTTTGCCTGGGAAGCTCAGTGTATCCTTAAAGTCTCAGCTTGGTGCTCACTGGGAGGAAGTCTACTGAACTTTTGGAAAAGCCAGCTGCCTGTTGGGAGTAATTCCATTTGCTGAGTTCCTAAATAGCTTCAATGACAGCTTTCAGGTTGACTTAGGAAATGTCGGAGCCCTTGGCACACACTAATAACTTTCATTCTGTAGGACCCCGCTGGTCTCATGGGTACGATCCACCAGCATGGCCCTGAAGCTAGCTGCAGGAATGTCATCTGCATCTGCAATAGGTGGAGGCTCAGAAGAGACCAAGCTCTCTCCACAATCTCCCTTCCCTCCTGAAATGGAGTTGATTCTTCACAACTGGGTCCCCTGTGCCCTTGTAGACCTCTGTCTTCACACCCAGGACAGGACTTCAGTGATCTTGTTTCCTTGACCAACTTCTTACTAGATGCCTTGCAAAGAGGGGGTTGGGCCTTTCTCGTCTCTTGGCACCCAGCACTTAGTAGCTGTCAGTAAAGACTCATTTTTCTCTACCCCTATTGTCCCCACCCTGGTCCAAACCACCACTTTCTCCCTCCTGGCCACTGCAATAGTGTCCTCACTCATTTCCCTGCTTCCACTGTTGCCACACTTCAGCCTGTTCTTTGCATTGTAGCTGGAGTACTCTTTCAGAAACATGACTTAGATTATACTGCTCCTCTTCTTAAAAACTTCCCAAGGCTCTTGGAATCACATCCAGAATCCACCCATTTCTGCACTTCTCCTACAGCTCTCTTGCCTGGTCACTGGGCTCCAGCCACACTGGCCTTTTGGACCCAGACCTGCCAAGATCCCGCCCACTGCAGGGTTTTTGCACCTGCAGTTCCCAGCCTTAGGACTCTGGCTCCACATCTTCTCATGGTTGGTGCCTTCTCTTCCTTCCTGTCTGATCTCACACATCGCCTCCTCAGAGAGACCCCCATGACCACCCAGCTTAAAACACCTCCAGCCTCGGGCACTCTCTGGCACACCACTCTTCCTGTTCTCTGCATAGAAACAAGTCATTTCATCAGTAACTAATTATTTATGTGAGGGATTGTTTCTTTATGGTCAATCTACCCTCAACTGAATGTCAACTTGATTAGGAGGGACCTTGCTTTGTTCCCAGTGCCAGGCACAGTGCCAGGCATGTAACATTGACATAAATATTTATTGGATCAACGAATACAAAGCAGAAAGGGAGGCAGGAAGAGAAGAAAGGGAAGAAAAGAAGAAGATGGAGGGAAGCATAACAGATCAGGAAGGGGCAAATGGAGGGAGAGGCTCTTAACCGCCACAGTGGTGAAGAGCCAGGGTCATTGCCTCAGTCAACCCTGGTGGTGTGTCATCTCGAGCGTGTGATCACTCACGTCTCTGTGCCTCAGCCCCTCCTTTATGAGATGGATTTTCCCTCACAGGGCTGTTACGAAGATGAAACAACATAACATATGTAAATACTATCCTGGTGCCTGGCACTAAAAAAGCACATGATTAATGGGGAAAGAGAAAGAGAAAGAGAACACAGTCTCTTCCCCGCACACTTACTGGGGAATTCGTTTGCTCTCCCTCCCTCCCCGCCATTCAGGGGACTGGAGCCCTGGGGAGCATCTAAAACCCAGGGTCAGCCCTAGTTGTATGTCTTCATGTCCTGACACATGCTGGGGTCCAGTCTCCACCCTGTACTGGTGGCTGTCCTGTTTATAGCCAGCAGACTGCAGTGGCTGAGCAGTCAGACTCCAGCTGGGGTTCCCTGGGAGATCTAATGTCCGCAGCACATTCCAGACCTGCTCCCTTGGGAGGCGGTGCCAAGACGGCATCTTCCCTGCCGCCTCATTTCCATGAGGAACAATGGCTAAGGAAGGAAGGCCGGGGGATGGAGAGTGAGTTGGGGGGTAGAATGGGATGGGGGAAGGGGAGAGAGCCCTTGGTGTCTGCAACTGCAAAGCCTTTAATGCTGGAGACCTGGCCGGCTCATTTCCCCCTATACTTGCAGCTGCCACCCATCCCTGGGCCCCCAAAGCCCCTCTCAATGACATAGTCAGAGGAGGATGAATGCTCAGCCCAGGGCTCCCAAGAGGAACCAACTCTTCTTAGGGGTCCTTTCTTTTTACTTCTGAGCTGAAGGTACTCTCTTCTATTCCTACTATTGCCTGCAGGTTAGTCTGATAAGCAGTCACTGGAAATGGTGGGATGGGTCTAGGGTGGGGGATTGTAAGGTGCTGAGAACAACAACTCAGGAAAGCTTCTCTCCTCTCTTATTGGCTTTTCCACCTGGAACAAAAAGATGAGCCTCACTCTCATCTTGTGCAAAATAAGCATCGTAATAGAACTTAGCTCATAGATAAGATTGTTGTTTCTAATGGTTTCCAGCACATGCTCAATAATTACCTTCTCATGGAGCAGTTCTTTAAATTCTCACCTCTCTTCACCACAGTGGGACCTCCCATGTGCCAGGTTTCCCTCACTAAGACTCAATGGCAGTTCTGAGCCAGCAGCACCCTCTGCCAAAGCTGTTCATGAGGATGAGTCATGTTCTCTGGGAATATCTCCTCTTGCTTTAGGATGAGAAGGTTGAAGCTTTCTGTCCCTGTCTTTGTCTATTATTCACTCCCTTGGGTCTTTTATCAACATCATCCTTTAGCACAACCTTCCCTGATCACCTTATTTAAATAATAACACACTGTAGTACTGTCCTTTTTCCCCATTTATTTCCTCCACTGACTTACTACCATTCTACCTATTATTCATCTCGCTTATTTATTGTTTTGTTGTTTGTCTTCCCCACTGTAATGTAAACAGCACAAAGTCAGGGAGTTTTGCCTGTTTTGTTTGTGTCTGTGTCCCCGATGGCTAGAATAATGTTTGACACATAGTAAGTGCTCTATAAAAATTTGCTGAGGGAGTGAAATGAACTCTTGGACATTTGTTTTTGTCATGGGTGATCCATATAACATTTTGTTTGGTGGCTGCCTACAGGAAGCCACTTCCCCCACCCCCCAACTCATTTAAGGTGCCTATAAAGTACCCTAGCAATATCCCTCTGAGTCTGAGAAGCGGGCACTCACAGGATATGCATGTGGCTGGTCCCGGTCTGCTAAAATCTTCTGTGGTCTGATTGGTCCAGTGGTCTCATATCTTGCAGTACGGTAACACTGTGATTATTATCAGTTGCAGGGGGAATGCAATCCAGTGGCTTTAACTGGGGTGAGGTTAGTATCAAACAATCAGTGGGTTTTGCAGATGTAATGTCCTAAGCCTTGGGTGAGGTTAGTATCAAACAATCAGTGGGTTTTGCAGATGTAATGTCCTAAGCCTTGTATATTAGGAATCATGTTTGGCTGTGAGTATTGGACACCACACTAAGAGTGGCTTAAACTTAAGTTAGGGATTCATTTTTCTTCCATAATGCATGAAGTCTGCAGGTGGGTACTGGGACTGGTGTGGCAGCTCCATGGCATCTTTAGTGTCCCAGGCTCTTTTTATCTTTCTGTTCCTCCTTTCTTTGCCCACAGCTTCTAGACTTAGCCTGATGGTTGTTAAGATAACCACTGCACTTCCAGCTATCAAGTCAGCCTTCAAGCAGTAAGAGGGCCAAGATTAAGCAGAGCAGGCAAAAGGGTGCCCTGAGTTAGTCTCCTTTAAAAAGGACCCAGTCTGGCAATCTTTGATTTTAATTGGGACATTTAGCCCATTTATATTTAGTGAAATTATTAATATATTAGGGTTCAAATCCACTATCTTACCATTTGTCTTTTATTGATTTTATATATTTTGTTTTCCTTCTTTCTTGCTTTCTTGTGGATTAAGTATTCTTATTATTCCTACCCATTTAGATTATTAGTTATAGTTTTCTTATTTTTTTTCCATGGTCACTCTAGAGATTATAACATGTAGCCTTGACTTATTAAAGTCTTAGCCTATAATCCCAGCACTTTGAGTGGCCACAGAGGGAGGATTGCTTGAGCCCAGGAGTTTGAGACCAGCTTGGGCAATACAGGGGGACCTCGTCTCCATAAAAAATTTAAAAATGAGCCGGGTGTGGTGGTGCATGCCTATAGTCCCATTTACCCAGGAGGCTAATTGGGAGGATTGCTTGAGCTCTGGACTTGGAGGCTGCAGTGAGCCGTGACTGCACCACTTCACTCCAGCTGGGTCAGCAGAGAGAGAGCCTGTCTCAACAGCAACAAAAAGTCTAATATAAATTAATAATTTTGCCACTTCCAGGGCAATGTAAAGACTTGAGAATACTTTAACTCACTTCCCTCCCATCTTTTCTGTTCTTGGCATGTATTTTAATTTCATATATATTTTATTTTATTTTGAGACTGAGTTTTGCTCTCTGTTACCCAGGCTGGACTTCAGTGGTATGATCTTGGCTTACTGCAACCTCTGCCTCCCAGGTTCAAGTGATTCTTCTGCCTCAGCCTCCCAAGTAGCTGGGATTACAAGTGCGCCACCATGCCTGGCTAATTTTTGTATTTTTAGTGGAGATGCAGTTTCGCTATGTTGGCCAGGCTGGCCTTGAAATACTGACCTCAAGTGATCCGCCAGCCTTGGCCTCCCAAAGTGCTGGGATAACAGGTGTGAGCCACAGTGCCCAGCCTAGTTATATATGTATTTTAAACCTCACAAAATATTATTACTATTCTTTTACATATTGTAATGAGTAAATCATTTGGAATTACTCATCTATTGACCCACTTTATTGCTTTCTATTCCTTCCTACATCTCCGTGCTTCCATTTGGGGTCATTTCCCTTTTGCTCTGTGTTTCCTATATCTAGATGATAACAAAAGCTTCCCATTTTTGTTGGCTGGAAAAGGTCTTTATTGCAACCTTCTTCACCGTTTGCGAAGAACCAGAGTACCATGGGTTCCAAGGTAGGACACTGTGAAGAGCTGGAGGATGTGCGCTGGATGGAAAGTTCACATTCCTTTTTTCCTGGGCATGAGAGGCATCAAGTCAAGCCAGTGTTTGGCCGAAGTCACAGGCAGCTATTTGATTCTGACTTGGACCAAAAAGTCAGATCTGGCTCTGGTCCAATTTCCAAAGGGGAACTGCTCTTGGCTGTTCCTCTTACAAATCAGATTTTCCCCTAGGCAGCTGTGGTGTCAGAATCTCAGTGTCCAGCCTCACTCTGAGCATGGTGGTGTGGAGAAGGAGGATCAGCGGGCCAACCCAAACTCTGCCTTCTCACCTACATGATGGAATAACTTTCTAAGGCCTATGTTTTTCCAAGCGCAACTCATTTGGAAACTGCTCTCTCCATGTATTCCTCAGATAAGCCTCAGGCCTGTTTGGATAGAAGTGAATGGTCGTCAGTGTCCCTGGCTCTGACCATCTCTGGGCAGCTAGAGCGGTCCTGGCTGGATTTCTTAGACCCCTGTTGGGGTCTGGCCCAGTGTGAATGGGTGGACCCAAGGATCCCAGAGTGAGCTGGGCCATTCAAGGCTTCTCCAGCTGGTGTTCCTGTAGCTTGTGGCCCCAGTTCCCCAATCCCTACATTCTCTACTCCAACTCAAGTGGGAAAACCACACCAAGGTAAATGGTAGGACAAGAAGGCATTAGACTGCTTCTTTCCCCACCTCAAAATCACAGAGGTCCCGCCTGCCAAGGTGTGTAACTGCCTATATTGAGGATGTAGGAAAGAAAGAAAACGAAGCACAACTTGTCTCTGAACTCTGACTCTCTCTGTGGGCAGGAGTGAAGTTAGAATGCAGCTTTGGTGAGCTGCTAGTGCTTAGCTAATTTTTTCTACAGGCTAAACAGAGGAGCCAAGAGCCTTTCCTTCTCTAAATTTTGTTTTGCTAAGTGAAACAAAAACTCATTCTAGACTGTTCCTTCTGTCTGTAACACTCTTTCCCTAGATAGCTCATGGGTCACTCCTTTCCTTGCAGGTCTCTGCTCAATGCTGCCTTCTCAGAGGTCTTTCCTCTTCACCCTATTTAAAGCTACAACCACTATCATCCCCACCTCACCATTCACCGTTAAACCCTGGCAATTCCCCAGGTCCCTCCACTGCTTTATTTTTCTCTGTCACTATCTTACTCCATTTGTGCGGCTATAACAGAATACTTTAGACTAGGTAATTTATAAAGAACATAAATTTATTATCTCACAGTTCTGGTGTCTGGGATGTCCAAGATCAAGGCTCTGGCTTCTGGTGTGGGCCATCTTACTGTGTCTTCATATGGTGGAAGGTAGAAGGGCAAGAGAGAGTGAATCCACGTCTGCAAGCCTTTTTTTTTTTTTTTGAGACAAGTCTCATTTTGTCGCCCAGGCTAGAGTACAATGGCGCGATCTCTGCTCACTGCAATCTCCACCTCCTGGGTTCAAGCAATTCTCTTGCCTCAGCCTCCCAAGTAGCTGGGACTACAGGCGCCCGCCACAACACCTGACTAATTTTTTGTATTTTTAGTAGATACGGGGTTTCACCATGTTAGCCAGGATGGTCTGCATCTCCTGATCTCATGATCGCTCGCCTCAGCCTCCCAAAGTGCTGGGATTACAGGTGTGAGCCCCTGTGCCTGGCCTGCAAGCCTTTAAAAAAAAAAAAAAAAGCAGCAGCATTAATTCTTTCAAGAGTGTGGAGCCCTCATGAACTACACACCTCCCATTAGCCCCCAACTCCCTGTACTGTTGTATTGGAGACTAAGTTTCCAATACATGAATGCTGGGGGACACTAAAGCGGTCAACATGCTTTATCATCTGCTTTCACTCATTAGACATCGGCTACATGAGCACTGGATGCTGTATGTTTTGTCCTCTGCTCTGTCCCCAGAGCCAAGAATAGTGCCTGGCACAGAGTTGGCATATGAGTTATTTATTGCTTCATAACAAATTATCCCAAACCTTAGTGGCTTATAACAACAATGTTTACTAACTTACAGTTACCAAGGATCTGAAGCCTGAGGGCCTCAGGTCCTCCCTGAATGGCCAGAAGTCACCCTCTGTTTTCTTTTCTTTTCTTTTCTATTCTTTTCTTTTCTATTCTTTTCTTTTCTATTCTTTTCAGATGGATTCTCACTCTGTCACCCAGACTGGAGTGCAGTGGTGTGATCTTGGCTCACTGCAACCTCCGTCACCCAGGTTCAAGTGATTTTCATGCCTCACCCTCCTGAGTAGCTGGGATTACAGGCACGCGCCACCATACCCAGCTAATTTTTGTATTTTTTTTGTAGAGACAGGGTTTTATCATGTTGGCCTGGCTGATTTTGGACTCCTGACCTCAAGTGATCCACCTGCCATGGTCTCCCCAAATGCCGGGATTATAGGTGTGAGTCATCATGCCCAGCCCACCCTCAGTTTCTTGACACATGGGCTTCTCCACAGGGCAACTCGCAACATGGCAGCTACCTTCATCAGAAGGAAGAAACATTGGGATAGATGGAGAGGAAGAATAAAAACAGGCAGGGGTTACTGCTGTTGAGCAGTGGGTTCTTTCATACACTGGAAAGCCAGAGGACTTGGGCATCAAAGAGCTTGCCTTTCCACTTGTCACATGCTCCATTTTCAAGATTGGTTAACTTCCACTCTGACTCCATCCTCCTCTTTTGCCCACAAATGCATGCGCGTCCATGACATAAAAATGGGAGGACAATTCATTCCTCAGAGAGGTGAAGAAACTGGCAAGCTTACACACTGGGCTCAGAGGTTTGTGAATTGCTTTCAGAGGAAAAGCTGGGGAAATTTTTTTAATTTTGGGAAAAGCACATTTTTTCCCACTTGCACAACTCAAATAAGGCTGAACACTCCCATGCTGGAATTTTCCAAACCTTTCCATTTCTCAGATGGAGAGGAGAACATTTAGACAAAGCAAAGCCTTGTTTCTAAGGGATAAATGAGCTATATCTGTGGTGTACCTTTTGTAAGCTCACATAAACTTGCATTTCAGGGACACAGAAGAGATAAAAACACAGGAGGCACAACCAGGACGTCTGGAGGGACCAAATCAACAGTCAGGAGACCACTGCCTCAATCATGGGGCTCAGACATACTGTGCTATCAGAGATCAGGAAGAGGGTCCACAGGGCTGATGTGGGCAAGGAGGGAGTCTGGAAATGGATGGGTTAGAGTTTCACCTTTGAGTGTGAAGTGTTTGAGGAGGAGGTGGGCATGATAGGTGAGGAACACAGCAGAAGAGGCAGGGCCATGGGAATTTCTGAAGCGTGATCATGTGTGGAGAAGCAGACCTGAATACACAGAAGGTAGAATAATGACAGACTTCTGGATAGGGCCTTTCTAAGGTTAAGAGGTAGGATTAGCAGGACTGGCTTTTGGAAGAGAGATGAGGAAAGTACTCAGTTCTGGTGATATTAGCTCATCTCTGGGCTCTTGGATACCGCTGCCAGGGGAACAACAAAGTGCACCCTGATTCTTTGTTGTCGGCTACAAGATTAGGGGAAAACCATCATAGGAGACAAAATAAGAGCAGGGTCACACTAGAACTTCTGTGCAACTTCCTTCCCTGTCCCTCCCAGCTCTGTCCATACCACTTCCTGTCTCTTTGTCTCCTGTCCCAACTCTATTTTTCTCCACCACACTTTACCGACACCTGAGACATTGTATGTTCACTTATTTGTCTTGCATATGGTCTGTTCTCCTGGCTGGAATGTAAGCTCCAGGTGCCAGAATTTCCAGAGACTACAAGAGTGCCTGGCACAATAAATATCCATTGAATGGAAGAAGGAGTAGATAATATGGTCCAGGCCTGGTTTCAAAGTGACAAGCTCTGTGACCGAGTTTGAACTGGTTAGGAGAACCAGCAGTCAATTTGCTACCATGCCCACAGCCAGCGTAGCTGTGTAAGGTATGAGTGTGTCTTTACCTGCCAAGAATAGCTTGCTCTTGTGGGGAACACCTTCACCTCAGCTGGGGCACTAGGGAAAGCTGCAGGTGACACCGGCCTCCTTCAGGGGTACATCTGTGCTCTTGCTCTGACTCTGCTTAGCGGTGTAACTTCCCAGGTCTCTGAGTTTGGGGCTTCCGCTGCGCTGCACCTCTGCACAGCCTGAGCCTCACCTCCCTGGATGCCCATGGATAACCCCTCTCCCCTGCTGCCCTCCTGCCAGCCTCAATGGGCACCATGGATTGCTTCTGTGTGAGACCCTGGCTGGAAAGGGCAGGCAGAACTGGGGTTTGCTCTTCCCAACACCCACCCAGCCCCAACAAGCACCAAGAAGAAGGGCTGGCAGGGACGTTTCCATGGCTCCGTGACCCCGTAAAGTATCTTTCATTTTTCTCACAAAATGAGCCTCTTATTCTTTCTTATATTTTCATATGGTACCCAGAAGCCCCTGGATTTCCTGGCATTTATGTAAAGAATTCCAGCTATTCCACCCATAATTTTCACACACTGCCCCTGCCAACAGACTTTGGCCATCTGGGGGGCAGCCCACGACCGTGACCTGAGCTTGTGCTCCTGAGCTCTGGAGATCTGGTAAGGACCCTGGCTTCCCCGCTGACCCCTTGTGTACTCTTGGGTATTTTTTAAATGCTGCTGGATCACGAGGTCAGGAGATCGAGACCATCCTGGCTAACACGGTGAAACCCCATCTCTACTAAAAATACAAAAATTAGCCAGGCAAGGTGGCGGGCACCTGTAGTCCCAGCTATAAGGGAGGCTGAGGCAGGAGAAAGGCGTGAACCCAGTGAGCCAAGATTGCGCCACTGCACTCCAGCCTGGGCGACAGAGCGAGACTTGTCTCCAAAAAACAAAACAAAACAAAACAAAACAGTCTTGGCAGGGCACAGTGGCTCACGCCTGTAATCACAGCACTTTGGGAGGCCCAGGTGGGCAGATCACTTGAGGTCAGGAGTTTGAGACCAGCCTGGCCAACATGGCGAAACCCCGTCTGTAGAGATTAGCCGGGTGTGGTGCCACATGCCTGTAATCCCAGCTACTCGGGAGGCTGAGGCAGGAGAATTGCTTGAACCCAGGAGGTGGAGGTTGCAGTGAACTGAGATCATGCCATTGCACTGCAGCCTGGGCAACAAGAATGAAACTCCGTCTCAAACAAACAAACAAACAAACACCCAAAAAACAAACAAACAATCAAAAAACACAACAAGTCTTATTTACTGTTATGGACATAAACCACATATAACAGTTTGTTAATTTCAGCATTTCAGTCCTTCCCTTCCACCCCTCTCCCCCACCCCATCCCCGGGCAATCGCTGATCATCTTTCTGTTCTTATAGATTAGTTTACCTTATTGAAACGTTTATATAAGTGGAATCATTCAGTAGGCTCTTTCTTTTGGTCTGGTTTTTTGGTTTTTTTCACTTAGCGTAATTCCCTTGATGAGTCATCCATGTCGTGTGTATCAATAGTTCATTGCTTTCTATTGCTAGGTAGTATGGCATTGTATGGATGGAGCACAATTTGTTTACTCGTTTCTCTTTTAATGGACATTTGGCTTTTTTTCCAGAATCATTACTATTACAAATAAAGCTCCTAGGAACATTCATGTTCAAGTATTTGTATGGATATATAGTTCCTTTTATCTTGAATAGTCACCCAGGAAAGAAATGACTGGTTAATATGGAAGGCATATGTCAACGTTTAAAGAAACTGCCAAACTGCTGTCTGAACTGGTTGTACTATTTTACATTCTCACCCACAACATATGAGAGTATCACTGCCTCTGCCTACTGACCAATGCTTGGTATAGTAAGTCTTAATTTCAGCCATTCTAAATGATATGTAGTAGTATCTCATTGTGGTTTTAATTTGAATTTCCCTAGTGGTTCATGCTGTTGGGCATCTTTTCATGTGCCTATTTGCCAACTTTACATCTTCTTGGCAAAGTATCTATTCAAATATTTTGTCCCTGTCCCCCTTTAAAATTGGGTTCTTTTTTTTCTTATTGTTGAGTTTAAGAATTCTTTCTGTGTTCTGGAAAGAAGTCCTTTATCAGACACATACTTTGCAAATGTATTCTTTCAGCTGTGGCTTGTCTCTTTTATACTCTTAATAGAGCATTTTGAAGAGCAAAAGTTTTAAATTTTGATGAAGTCCAATTTATCCACTTATTCTTTTATGGACTATGCTTTTGGTGTTGTATCTAAGAAACCAATCACCAACACAAGTCATGAATATTTACTCCTATGTTTTCTTCTAAGAATTGTGTAGCTTTAGCTCTTACATTAAGGACTATGATCCATCTTGAGTTAATTTTTATTAATGGCAAAAAGAGTGACTCCAAGTTCCCCTTCCTTCCTTCTTTCCTTCTTTCTTTCCTTCCTTCCTTCCTTCCTTCTTTCCTTCTTTCCTTTCTTCCCTCCTTCTCTCTCTCCTCTCCTCTCCTCTCCTCTCCTCTCCTCTCCTCTCCTTTCCTTTCCTTTCCTTTCCTTTCTTTCTTTCTTTCTTTCTCTTTTTCTTTTTTGACTGAGTCTCACTCTGTCAACCAGGCTGGAGTGCAGTGGTGTGATCTTGGCTTACTGCAACCTTCACCTCCCGGGTTCAAGCGATTCTCCTGCCTCACTCTCCCGAGTAGCTGGGATTACAAGTGCCCACCACCACATCAGGTTAATTTTCATATTTTTAGTAGAGATGGGGTTTCTCCATGTTGGCCAGGCTGGTCTCAAACTCCTGACCTCAGGTGATCCCCTGCCTCGGCCTCCCAAGTGCTGGGATTACAGGTGTGAGCCACCGCACCTGTCCCAAGTTCTTTTTTCTTCCTCCTCCTTCTCCTCCTCTTCTTCTTTACTGTAGTCTCTATTTTGCATGTGCTTTTCCAATTATTCCAGCACTGTTTGTTGACAAGGCTATTCTTTCTCTACTGCATTACTTTCGAGCCTTTGTAAAAAAAATCTGTTGTTCATGCCCGAACAATTAGGCAAGAGAAAGAAATAAAGGGCATCCAAATTGGAAAGGAAGAAGTCAAATTAGCCTTGTATGCAGACAACGTGATTTTATATTTAGAAAAACACAAAGACTCCACCAAAAAACTGATGAAAGGACTCAATAAATTTGCAGGATATAAAATCAGCATACAAAAATTAGTAGCTTTACATGTGCTGACAACAATCTGAAAAAGAAATCAAGAAAGTAATCTTATTTACAATAGCAACAAAAAATAAAAAATACCTAGGAATCAACTTAACCGAAGACATGAAAGAACTAACTCTTTAGGGAAAACTATAAAACACTGATGAAAGAAATTAAAGAAGACATTTAAAAATGGAAAAATATTCCACATTCATGGATTGGAAGAACTAATATTGTTAAAATGACAATACTACACAAAGGGATTTACAGATTCAATGCAATTCCTATCAAAATACCAAAGACATCCTTCATAAAAACAGAAATAACAACCCTAAAATTTACATGGAACCACAAAAGACCTTGAATAGCCAAAGCAATCCTGAGCAAAAAGAACAAAGCTGAGAAATCAAACTAGTTGACTTCAAAAAGCTATAGTAACTACATCAGTATGGTACTGGAATAAAAGCAGACACATAGATAAATGGAAGAAAGTAGAGAACCCAGATATAAATCCACGCATTTACAGCCAACTCATTTTTCACAAAGGTACCAAGAATATAGAATGGAGAAGGGACAGTCTTTTCAAGAAATGGTGCTGGGTAAACTGGATAACTATATGCAGAAGAATGAAAGTAGACCCCTAACTCTCACCATATGCAAAAATCAAATCAAACTGGATTAAAGACTTAAATCTAAGACCCGAAAGTATGAAACTACTAGAAGAAAATGTTAGGGGAAAAGCTCCATGATATTGGTGTGGGCAAACATTTTTTGTGCAAGACATCAAAAGCACAAGCAACAAAAGCAAAAATAGACAAATAATAGTACCTCAAGCTAAAAACTTTTGCACGGCAAGGGAAATAATTAATAAAGTGAAGAGATAACCCAAAGAATGGTAGAAGCTATTTGCAAACTATCCACCTGACAAGGGATTAATAACCAGAATATATAAGGAGCTCAAACATCCTAGTAAAAAAACACAAATAATCTGAATAAAAAATGGGTGATATCCAAATAGATATTTCCCAAAAGAAGACATACAAATGGCCGATAAGAATATTTAAAGATGCACAACATAACTAATCATCAGAGAAATGCAAATCAAAACCGTAATAAATACCATCTCACCCCAGTTAGAATGGCTTTTATCAAAAAGACAGGGAATAACAGATGCTGGCCAGGATGTGGAGAAATGGGGAACCCTCATACACTGTTGGTGGGAATGTAAATTAGTATAGCCACTATGAAGAGCAGTAGGAAGGTTTACCAAAAAACTGAAAATAGAACTACCATGTGACCCAGCAATTCCGCTATTGGGTATATATCCAAAAGAAAGAAAATCACTATATATTGAATATATCTATTCCACTGATTTATTTGTTTATCTTTGAACCAATGCCATGCTGTTTTGATTATGGTAGCCTTATAATAATTTTTGAAATCAGATGTCAGTCCTCTAACTTTTAACTTCTTCTTCAGGGTTATTTTAGGTATTCTAGGTCCTTCCTATTTCCATATGGATTTTAGGATCAACTTGTCAATTTATTTTTTAAAAAATCCTGCTGGGCTTTTAGGTAGGATTGCTTTGATTCTGTAGCTCTTAGCTATTTTACTTTACTGCTTTCCTCAGTTCACTCCTCTGCAATGTGGAGATGTTAATTTCTGAATTGCAAGGCAATTGGGAAGTTCAAATGGGCTGATACTGTAAAAATTCTGACATAGCGATTGAGCACAGTAAATGCTGAAAAATGTTGATTCTTTTATAACCTGTCAGAATGCAAAACCTTGCATTTTAAATCGAACTTTTCCTATAGATCTCCCTCTGTCACTTTTGGAAATCCACCATAACATCCTGGTTAGTGGTGAATATGACCTTTATCCTCTTCTCTCTTTGAAGTAGTCTCAAAAGTAATGGCTTCAGCATCTGTCTTCAGTATCAATCACCATAACAAAATGTGGGCATAAATTTCTGTCATTATACTGCTGAACTTCCACGAGTCACAATCTCCAGACAGAAATCTTCCTCTCTAGGTTTGATTCTTTCCAAAGTTATCTGAAACCCAATCTATTAGTTAGGAATGTTTTCACTTGCAAGTGACAGAAAATTTGGCTAACGGTAGCTTAGACAAATAGGGTCTTATTTCATTCATGCAACAAAAAGATTGGAGGTGGTTTCTGGTGTTGGCTCAGTTGTTTAGCAATGTGACCAGAATAGGAAAGAACTCCTCTTTTTCTGGTTTGCAATATTTAGTCTGATGACTTTCACCATGGAGCTTGTTTTCTCATGGTTAGAAGACGGCTGCCAGGGCTCCAGACAACACAACACCTTAAGTTAGGAAGAAAGATGTGGGAGAAATGGAAGCGTTCTTAGAACACCTTGCCCCTCAACAGACTCTACTTCTTTTACACTGTCCTGAATAGGCTCACATGGCCACTCCTAGCTGCAAGGGAGTCTGGGAATGCAGGGAACAGGATTATTGTAATCCATCATTCAGGGCTGGACACATTCTCACCCTACACAAAGCCAGGACTCTATTAACAAAGAAGATGTGAAGAATGAATGTTAGGTAGTTAGTGTCATAGCTGAAAGTGGAGATAATAATGAGATTATTGTGGGGATTAAATGAGGTGATGTATAGAAGGTGCTTAGCACTGTGCCTGACCCATGTTAAGTACTGAATCAATGGAAAATATAATTTTTATTACAGATATCTTCCTTGAAAATGCACAAGGAATTCCTTCACTGTCCAAATAGCCCATTTGATCCTCAGCTCCTCACTCTGTGCATGAAATCTTTCCAACACCCTCCTCCATCCCTGACCACAAGGCATTGCTCTAGCAGATGTAGGAGAGAACTCATTGTGTTCTAGAGGGTGGTGCTGTGGTAGAGAACAGGGCAGACAAGGCTCCTGCCCTCATGGGCAACAGGTAATAAATACACAAGCATACAGATAAACAGGGATGAATATAGTTAGTGATGAGGGGATGCAGGAAATACACTGGGTAAGTAGCTGTAGCCACTGCAGGAAGCCTCTTTGACCAGAAATCCTGGGAAGGCCTCTCTGAGGACACATTGTTTGAACTGAATCTTGAAGGATAAGCAGGTGCCCCCAAGAGAAGCCAAGAAAACAGCAACAGCAAAGACCTAGAGCTGTTATGAGGGTGGGTGTTCATGAAGAGGCTAGAAGAGGGTCAGATGGCCCAGAGCCTAACAAGACCGGAGGAGGAGGAGGTATGAAAAGTTGCAGAAAAGGACTAGGAGATGCAGTTTTGGAGGCCATGTGAAATGGTTTGGCTGTGTCCTCACCCAAATCTCATCTTGAATTGTAGCTCTCATAATTCCCACATGTTGTGGGAGGGACCCAGTATGAGACAATTGAATTACAGGGGCGAGTCTTTCTTGTGCTATTCTCATGGCAGTAAATAAGCCTCATGAGATCTGATGGTTTCATAAAGGGGAGTTTCCCTGCACAAGCTCTCTTCTCTTGTCTGCCACCATGTGAGATGTGTCTTTTGCCTTCTGCCATGATTGTGAGGACTCCTCAGCCATGTGGAACTGTGAGTCCATTAAACCTCTTTCTTTTGCAAATTGCCCAGTCTTGGGTATGTCTTTATCAGCAGTGTGAAAATGATCTAATACACTATGAAAGGAGTTTAAATTGTGTTTCAAGTGCAACATGCAGCCATCAATTAATTTTTAGCATAGGACAGATATGAGCTGATTTAAATTTTCAGATGGTCATTTTGACTGCTAATTCATTCATTCAACCACTATTTAATGAGTGCCAGACAATGTGCTAAGCACTAGGAAGAGAAATAAGATAGTGAGCAAAACAGAAAAATCTCTGCCTTTGTGAGTGATCAACCATCCCAGTTTTCCAGGAATTTCTTGGGACATAGTAATTTCAGTGCTAAAATAGGGACAACCCTGGGCAAACTGGGATGGTCACCCAACATGGAGCATACATTATCTCTACTAGACACAGAAAATAAGCAAAATAAACAAGTAAATTGTATCATATGTTTGACAGTGATAAGTATGGGGATCTAAAAGTTTGAGTCAGGGGAGATGTTTTAGATAAGGTGACTAGGGGAAGTTCTCCTCAGAAAGAGCACTAGCAGTACAAGTATTTGGGGGAGGAGCATTTCTGGGAGAGGGAACAGTCAATGCAAAGGCTCTGGGGACAGTGTGTGCCTACAGGTGTTTGCAGAGCCGTAAGGAGGGCAGTGTGGCTGGAGCAGACCATGTGAGGGCCAGAGTATTAGGGAAGGAAGTCAGAGAGGTAGGGGACCAAAGGCAGGTTATGTAGGGCCTTGCAGAGCACCATAAGGACTTCAGCTTTTCTTTGAGATGGCAGCCATCAGAGGTTTGGAGCAGAGGAGTGACACGGCTTGACCTTTCACTCATGAATATTGCTCTGGCTGTGTTGAGAAAAGCATGAAGAAGCAAGTGCAGAAGCAGGGGGAGCAGTCAAGAAGCTACAGCAGTCACCTGTAGGTGGGAGAGGTGCAGAGGACTTGGTCAGGGAGAGGCACATTCTGAAGGCAGTATCATCTGTGTGGGTTGAACGTGGTATGGATGGTGAGGGAGACGGTGGGTGAAAGGTGATCCTTTGCCTCTGGTTTGAGCAAGAGGGTGGAAGGAGGGGCCGCTGATGAAATCAGGCTTGGGGTAGGGGCAGGGAACTAAGACTTCTATTTGAAGAAGTGTGTGAGATGTGCAAGTGGAGATACTGGAGGAAGAGAGGGCTGTGGGAACTCGGGGCTGCTTGGAACTTAGGGGACAGCTGTGGAGTGGAATGTAAGTTAGGGAATCCTTAGCAAATGCATGGTATTTAAAGCTGTGGGGATGGGGAATGTAAAGAAGACAGACTGAAATATTGCTCCCAATTCTTTGCTCCCTGATAATACATACCTTTGCCACTATTTCATGGTGGGAGGAGTGAACATTACCCTCTTTGACTTTGGACTGGGCCACGTGACTTATTGGCCCAATAGGATGTTAGCAGATGTGACGCTTGTGTAGTTTGGCTTGGCAGTTCATGCCTCTGTCATTGTCAGGACACACCCAAGGGAGCTCAGCCCAGCCACTGAATAAGACACATCAACAGAACTGTCCCAGCCACCCCACAAATCCACGTCTCAAGCAGAGCTGCAGCTGGCCTGCAAATGCTGAGCAAGAAAGAAATGCTTATAGTTGTATATACTTCGTGGTTGTTTGCTGTACAGCACAACCTGACAGGCATACCTCCCTTCAACTTCTTGTGCCATTTTCTCCTTAACTCCAGCTCTCCTCCACATTGTAACAGCCTATTGCCTGCCACCTGACAAAGCTTTCATTTTCTTATCCAAGGTCTTCAAATTCTGTCCCTCAGCCCCTGCTAGACAAGGTGAGGGGATGAGAATAGTGCTTTGAGTCAAATCGTAGTAACAGGGGTGCACAGCATTTCAGCGGGCCTGGAACACTTTTCTCATTTGGTCCTAATGAGCTCATGCTACAGGTAGTCTGACACTAGTTTTACTGAGGAGGCAGCCAGTGTTCAAAGAGAAAAAGAGTCTTGCTCTGGGTCCCACAGCTGGCAGGAGATGGAAGCCTAGGCCTTCTTGGGGCCAAGCAGGAACAGAAAAGCAAGCACTGCTATCTGGGAACAGGGTGGAAGGGAGAATTGGTTTTCACTGAATAGCCATTTTTTTCTTTTGAATTCTGTACCAGGTATATATGTTACACACACACACACACACACAGAAAGAGAGAGAAAGAGAGAGAGAAGGAATAATATGTGATATTTACAAATATAGAGAAAGAATCCATCTGCAAACTGAAGGGGATGGCGAAAGGGAAGCAAAGAAGCACATTCCCCCCGCCCCCATTTTTCCAGTTCTGTCGAAGAGCGGAGATCTGACATACAATAAACTACCCATATTTCCAGTTCTGATTTCCAGTTGTGATTTCATCCTCACCAGGCCTCCCTTTGGATAGAGAATTATGGGCTGGAAGCACCAAGAGTTCTAAGGAGGAGTGCCCCAGTCTGCACAGAACTCTGCCCAGCCTTGTGTGAGTGTGCTTCTTGAGATCTGGAGCCTCTGGGGTGCTGGCACTCCCGTTTTTGGTGGCAGGGTCAAGAGACTGAGCAGGAGTCGGGGCTACTGCCCCAGGTAACTCCACTGAGGTGTCTGTCTGGAGAAGCTTTTCCTGAGAGACCAGCCCCAGATCTCCCCCGTTAAGCCCTGACACTTCTCTTTGCATGGAAATGGCTGTTAGTAATAGCTCAAATTGAGTGTGGGTCCCTTTTGTTTTAATCCACAGACAGATAAAGTTCACAGCTGTCCATAGCTCCTCCCATCTTTTGGCCTTGGCTTCCCCATCTATAAAAAGTTGTGATGTGCTTGTTGTTTGTGTGTGTGGCGGAGTGGGGGTTGGTGGGGAGGGCCGGCGAGGGGAGCGGTGCACAGTGAGAGGAGGGAAAGGGTCTCAAAGAGTCTGGAGAGATAGTTACCTAGGAAGGAGGGTGGATTCGAATCACTGCGGAACAAGGTTGTAGTGTGAAAGGCAAGCTCCACAATGACCATAGCTTTGTTTTGTTTTCTTTTCGGTCGGGATATATTAAAACATTTCAAACTTTCCACTGACATGAAAGGAGGGTGTGTGATATTCAACAAATATGGGTACAGACTTCTGGAGGCAGCAGGCTGGATGATGGGACTTGAAAGGGCTGCCTTTGCCATTGCAGAAAAGAGAAACTCTTCTTTCAACCCAGCATCCCAAGAGGCCTGGACAATTGGTATAAATTCGGAAGATCAGACGTGCAGGCAGACAAAACCAACATCTGCATTTGAAACGGGCTCCCGGGGCTCTTCAAGGAGGGGAGCGGCCGTTGCAGGGCTCCTCTAGGCCAGATTATATCCCAGAACGCCCAGGCAGGACGCTCCAGCTCGGATTGTGAACCCTGGGACTCTGCGTCCAGGAGGGGCCCCCAAACGCCGCGCTAAAAGCCGGAGGTCCGGGGAGCAGGCGGATGCCCCCAGACTTGGCTATTTTGCTTAAGGTCACCTCCAAACGGGACTGGAATAAACCCTCCTTGTTTGCCTCTCGCCAGGCCTAAGCCGCGCGTCCCCTTGGGTGTCGTCCAGGACGCCAGGCGCGGCTGCTTACAATGGTTCTCAGACGACAGATGGCGGGCAGGAAGGGAGGGGGCGCGGGGCAGGTGCGCGGGAGAGACGCGCCGGACGCCAGGCTGCAGGGTGAATAGATTTGCAGCCCGCCGGCTGCAGGCGGCGGCCGCCGAGCCCTGCGAACAATAAGGGAATTCTCCGAAGCGACTGAAACCCCCCGGGCTGGGCCACGCGCCAGCCGGGGAGGGCGGACCGTTGTTCTCCGCAGGCTGAAGCTGGCCCATCCCGGTGCGCGCGGAGCCCCCAAGGGCCCTGGGCCGGTGTGGGGGCCAAAGCCGCGTGTGCGATCGGGCCACGCGGCCTTTAGAAAGAAGTGGTGTCTAGTGTTGACTGATGAGCTCAACATCATGAGCCACCCGGGTCTGGGAGACCCAAGCAGGGCAAGTCCTGAGTTGGAGTTGGGAGGAGAGCTGCATCCCGGCCATGCCCTGCCACTCACTCGGCAGGAGGGGTGAGGCGGGGGGCAGTCGATGGGCTCCCTGAGCCGCTATGGAGAAGGCTCACTTTCACCATGTCCCTCTGGTTGTCAGGCTTTTACAACTACTGTGATGGGCTGTATCCCCTCCCTGTGCTTTATGTTCCATTTTAAACGAAATGAGCCAGAACTGGTAAGGCCGGTAGCCTGAAAGCAAGCCCTTTCTGACCATCCCTTGGGCCTGAAGCTTTCCTGAGGCCAAGGAGGCATTCTTGTGAGTCCTCAGCTAAGTGTAGTGTTGGGCCCTCAGGGAAATCATCTGCATCCTCTGGAGACATTGAGCAACTGGGCGAGTCCACTGCAGATGGAGGCAAGACCTCCCGGCACGAAGTGCCAGACTGTGTGTTGCTGAAGAGCCAATGGCAGCCCAAGTGACCAGGGCTGTGAATGTTGAAGTTTTGTGTGCGTCTGTGGCTTTGAGAGGAATATGTGGGCTAGTTGGACCTTTAAGAAGTGCTACAGTGACCTTCCTCCCCTCACCCACACATTGTTGTGTAAATACTACACAGCAAAAGAAACAAACATGCGGGGCTCTTATTTGGGGAGAAATTCCCTCTAGTAAAGGCAGATTGGGCTCCAGACCCTCCCTCACCCAGATGCCTTTGTGGAGCGGTTGCCTCATCAGAGGAATCCCTTATGGTGGCTGCAATTCCTGTCCTGCCTTTCTCTAATAGCCCCATCGCTTTGTGTCCTTGCTGCAATTGCTCGGCCGGACTGTTTTTAAAACATTATACAGTAACTCCTGCCTCCTTGCTTTTTAAAATGATCTGTCTCTATTCTGAGGTCTCTCCATGGCTATGCTATACATATGATATAGATGTACGGCTTGTATAACCATGAAGAAGTCATTAAAACCAGTCATTTAACTCGTTTAATTATGATTATCATCCCTTCTTTTTTTCTTTAAAGCGACGTGTCACACCCTATTAGGAGAAGATTCTGGCAACTGTGCTGTGAAGAGTAATAGAACACCAGAGTTGGAAGGGAAATTTCATATTTTTCTGGTGCAGTGTTCTCAGGCTTTGTCATTCAAACATCACCTTTGTGATTTCTGTAATATCAGGTACCATCTGTAATATTATTAATACTTTTCCATACATCTAATTTCATACGTAAATTTCATTTTTAAAAAGTCACTTTAGAGGTGATTCTGGGGACATGGTAACTGGAATATGGTTTCCTTTCTCTCCACTTCCAAATGAATTTCTGTTCCTCTCAAGCTAAACAGTTGTAGGAACCAGTAGAAAGAACAGAACTAGTAGTTCTTCCCCATTAGGTCTGCAAATACTGAGGCGTCTCAAAGTCTGGGAAGTGAGTGCTGGAGAGAGCTTGGACCCCAGTGACCAATGGAAGGTTAACATTGCACTAGATGAAGATACCTGGACCCCTGGGCCCCATCCAGAACTAAGAAGTTGTTGAACCAGGGGGTTAAGTTCCCTAATTCCTGAGGTTGGGAGACCCTATAAAGCCCAGGTCAGGGAAGCCTTTTCCAGGTGCCTGCACAGGAGATGGGCAGCATCCCCGTATCTCTACTTAGGATGGAGTTTTTCCCCTCCTTTTTCTCAGTAGAACATCTGTCCTTTAGGGTGTTCCTGTCCTCAGACCTGAACCCAGTGAGCTGGCAAAGAGAGGGAGGTAAGGAGGGACAAACAAAACACACATCCAGTGACACAGAGCAGTTGAAAGAGGCAGATGACAACATGAATTTAAAAAATAATAATAAAAAGCACCTGTAGATATGTAAATGGAGGAAAGAAATACTTTACGAAGCTGTAAAAAAAATGTGATTTCCCAGCTAAACAACTCATCAGATGACTTGAAAAAGAAAACGGTCACTACAATGGAGGGAGTCGATTGGGATGGGAAATCAAGGTCAGCACTCAAGGGCAGCTTAAAGCACAGAACAAAAATATAGGGATGTAAATTAGGGAAAAGATCAGTCTAGCAGGGTAGATCTGCTTACCCAACATGGATGAATGATAAGACTTCCAAAGGAGGAAAAGGAAGACATGAAAGAAATAATAAGCATAATAATAATTTTAAAAACCACCATTGTCCTGAGGCAAAGAAAGATTTGAGACTAAAGATTGGAGATTGAAAGAACTTGGTGATTTTCAGGCTGAATGGATTAAGAAATTACCTACGCCTATTTCTAAACTCTAAGGATAAAGAGAAAACTGTTAAAACACACAGACAATTACCTTAACTTACCTAAAAAGATAAAGAATCACACTGGCATTAGACTTTCCATCCAGTGCTAGAAGCTGGAGACTAGTGAAATAGACTCTATAGGACCACACCTGATCAAGTGATTCACTTGTTATGGAAAAAGAAAAATATTGAGGCTAATGCTATTTCACGAAAATATTCAAGAAAATGTGTTCCCCCAAAATAAATGAACCAACCGAGAATAAACTGGAAAAGTAGAATAGAATTTTCAAATTAACAAGGGGAAAAATAGAAGCCAGCAAAAATAAGAAAAAGCAAAAAGAGAGAAGAAAACAATTCCTGTCCATCCTTATTATTCTAGGATTCTGTATTTGTGAATACAGTTACTCACTAAACTTTATTTGTAACCCCCAAAATCAATACTTGGAGAGTACTCATGATCATCTGTGGACATGCACAAGAGCAGCGAAAATTTTGAGTCACTCAACAGGCACTTTCCCAGCTGAGGTTGACAAAGGCAATGCTCCACCTTCTTGTTTCACTTCTCATACTGTAAATTACAGTTCTTTTCTCAGACTGCTTAGTGTCATCTTTGTGTGTTTCTGGCTGGTGACTTCTGTGAAAATTGATTACACAAATTGAGTCATTCTTATCATATGCAACTACTAGGTTCGTGCAAAAATAATTGCAGTTTTTGCCATCACTTTTAATGGCTAAAGCCGCAATTACTTTTGCACCAACTTAATACATCCGCGTTGAGGGGCTGGGGGGAAAAGCCCTCAGGGCACATAGTACCAGCTCTAATAATTGAATTTGCTGCAAGTCCAGTTGCTGAAATAGCCTGTTGTAACTCTAAGACCAGTTTTACCTAGTAGCTGCTGAAACAACCTGCCTTGACTCAAAGATTGGTTTTATCTACCTCCTTCACTCACCAATCAGAGCTTGCCAGTTCCCAAAAGCTTCTCTAGCACTAATGAGCTCTTTTCAAAACAAAACAATAGGTAACATGGCTTTTTCTAGTAAAACCCCCAAACTTCTGTTTGTTTTTCAGACATACGAAGGCCATCCCAGTCTGTGCGTATGCTCTGAATTGCAATTCTGTGATTCCTAAATAAAACTCTGAATTTAGAGATTCATTGCTATGTTTTATTCTGATTTTCACATCTCCTTAAAAATGGCCCCCAAGTGTAGTGCTGAGATGCTATCTAGTGTTCCTGTGTGCAAGAAGCTGTGATGTACCATGTGGAGAAAATACACATATTAGACAAGCTTTGTTCAGGCATATGTTATAGTGTTGTTGGCTGTGAGTTCAATGTTAACAAGTCAATGATATATAATAAATAAGGTGTCTTTAAGCAGAAACACACCCACAACAAAGTTATACATTAATTGGTTGATGAAATGTAACCCAGAAAGTCACAGAAACCTAACCCTCTATTTCCTCTAGGAGGAATGGTTCAACATTCACTATTTAGCATTTTCAGTGACTCTGTAAAACAAAACCACTGTGAATAATGACAATGGGCTGTCTTAAAACACATAAAGTAGGATGGAAGGAAGATTATTAAGTAAATTAACAACTTCCTTAAATGTGGCTGAACTAAATACTTCAGTTTTTTTTGAGGCCTTATAATGTTTACAAGAAATATCTAACACAATGTGATTATAAAATGGTTAAAAATAAGAGTGTCGATAAAGAGGTATCTTTTTGATACCTTTTTTAAGACAAAAGAATGTAATAGACAGTTAATTGGCAATACTAATCAGACAAGTTGGAATTTAAGGCTAAAAGCATAAAAAGATTAAGGAGGGAAATTGTGACAAGAATTGAGCATAATAAACATAAACTAGTGTGCAACAGACAGCATAGCAAGCAGCTAAACAGATAAAAAATGATACGACTACTAAATGTGGTAAAAACACAGATATATATAGAGAATTTGAATACAATTCTCATAACCAAACAGATCAGATTGAAAAATTAATAAGACATTGTCAAAAAAGTATCCAAAACTTGAAAATAAGGCAGACATTTGGTTATCATATCTTTCCAAAGTCATATGGGGCACTGAGCCACCCAAAGGGTATTTAGTGATTTAGGGTGAATATACTTTAGTCAACCCATTCTTTATGATTGCTTAAAGATCTTACACATGGAATGGTTACATTTTAACTTGCATATTTTTGTCTAGTAAATATGCAAATAATTTCTGACTTGTAGAAAAGATAACCTTAACGTTTAAGATTTATTGCCTTGTAGAACATTAACCAGTTTCGTATCTAATCAGACAATCTTACTCTAACGTTCCTTCATTAAATTTCCTTTAAATATCCAGTACTCAAATTTCCTTTGAATCATCTTTCTTTCTTTCTTTCTTTCTTTTTGGAGATTGAGTCTTGCTCTGTCACCCAGGCTGGAGTTCAGTGGTGCAATCACAGCTCACAGCAGCCTTGAATTCCTAGGCTTAAGTGATCCTCCTGCTTTGGCCTCCAAGTAGCTGGAACTATAGGTATGTGCCACTATACCTGGCTGTCATACTTTTAACTTTTTGAAAATTATACTTATTCTTAAAGAGGAATAAACTAATATATTCAATTCCTCAATTCAGTAGCCAAACAGAATCTTCATTTTTTGAGTAAATTACATATATTCATGGAACAATTGCAAAAACTTAGCATGTACTTGATGAAAACTTTAACACATTTTATTAAATACCGGTTTTATGGGCTACATTCTCCAATCATAATTCAATAAAATCAGTCATAACTAGTTAAGGGGTGACCAAAAATCAAATCCATCAGAAAATTAGGAAACATGCTCTTTGAAAATGCTTGTATGTCATCAGGGAACTGCAAATTAAAACAACTAGCTACAAGATAACTGTTAGAAGGGCCAAAATCCGGAATACCGACAACACAAATACTGGTGAGGATGTGGACTAACAGGAACTCTCTTATTCATTGCTGGCAGGAATGGAAAACGGTACAGCTACTTTGGAAGAATTTGGCGGTTTCTTAAAAAACTAAACATACTCTTGCCATACAATTCAGTAACTTAGTATTTACCCGGATGAGTTAAAAACTTCTGTGCACTCAAGAACTTGCACATGGATGTTTATAGCAGCTTTATTCATGATTGTTAACATTTGAGAGCAAACAACTTGTCCTTCAGTAGGTGAATGGATAAATAAACTGTGATACATCCAGAAAGTGGAATACTATTCAGTGCTAAAAATAAATGACCCACTAAGCCAAGAAAACACATGAAAGAATCTTAAACGCATATTTCTAAGTGAAAGAAGGCCATCTGAAAAGACTAAGTATTGTATGATTCCAACTATTTGGCGTTCTAGAAAGGCAAAACCAGAGACAATGAAAAGACCAGTGGTTGCTGGGAGTTGAGGGGAGGGAGGGATGAATACGCAGAGCACAGGGGATTTTTAGGGCAGTGAACTATTTTGTATGACACTATAACGGTGATGCATGTCATTACATATTTGTTCAAACTCATAGAATATCCAACACCAAGAGTGAACCCTAATGTAAACGAGGGACTTTGGATGATAGTGATGTGTCAGTGTGGGTTCAGAGATTGTAGCAAATGTAGCACTTTGGTGTGGGATGTTGACAGTGGAGGAGACAGTCTTGGGGGGGCAGGAATGGCAGGGAGCAGGGGGTATATAGGGACTCTGTATTCTTCTCTCAATTTTTCTCTGCAATTTATATATATATATATATTTTTTTACCCAATATTTCCAATATTTTTCTGTGTGTATATATATGTATGTGTATATATATTATATATACCCAAAAGATGAAGATTCTATTTGGTTATTGAATTGAGATCATTAAATATATTCATGGATTCCTCTTTATGAATAAGTATAATTTTCAAAAAGTTAAAAGTATGACAGCCAGGTGTAGTGGCACATACCCACACACACACACACACACACACACACACACACACAAATATTGGGTAAAAATGATTGAAAGTTATATTATAAACTATCTAGAAAGCAATGATCTATTTCAGTCATACCAAAACCAGTAGAACACAATGAAAGCTTCACTTACAGGAAATTTATAACTTAAAGTACCTTCATTATTTAAGAAGAAAAATGAAAAATAAAGGAACTAAATATTAATGTTATGAATTAGAAAAGCAAAATAAACCAAGAGAAATAAAAAACTGGATCTTAGTTGTAAAGAGAAAAGAAACAAGAAAAAGGGAATTTAAAAAGATAAAAACTGAAATCAATAAAGTAGAAACAAACACAAAAGATGATCAAAGGACAAAGAAACTTCAAAATGGATTTTTTGAAAAGGTGAATGAAATAAACCTTTTCACAAACTTGATCTTAATCCTTAGACCAAAGGAAGGAGAGTGCAAAACCATGACTAAGAATGAGAAAGGAAACATAACTGCAGATGAGATTAAAATAATTATAAAGAATATTGGGGCTAGGCACGGTGGCTCACGCCTGTAATCCCAGCACTTTGGGAAGCCGAGGTGGGCAGATCACCTGAGGTCGGGAGGTCGAGACCAGTCTGACCAACATGATGAAACCCCATCTCTGCTAAAAATACAAAAATTAGCCGGGTATGATGGTGCACACCTGTAATCCCAGTACTCAAGGGGCTGAGGCAGAAGAATTGCTTGAACCTGAGAGGCAGAGGTTGCAGTGAGTCAACAGTATGCCATTTCACCCCAGCCTGGGCAATAGAGTGAGATTCTATCTCAGAAAATAAAATAAAATAATTATAAAGAATATTACACATAAATTTTCAAGAACACATTTAAAAACTTAGAGAAAATCAATAATTTTCTGGAAACAAATGTCCAAAATTGGTCCTAGAAAAAATATAAAATTTGAAAAGACCAATTATCGTGATAGGAAATGTGATAAAAGATCTACTACTGAAGAACATACTAGTATCAGATGGGTTAATGGCTGAGTTTTTGTGTTTTTCTTTTTGATCTTTACAGAAAATCAGCCCATTGAAAAAGAGAGAATGTTTCCAATTCATTTAATAAAGCTGGCTGTATTAGTGAGGTCCTGCTGCAAGAATGCTACATAACAATTTTAAACAAACAAACAAACCCAATCTCAGTGGCTTTCCACACAGGCTACAGGTCTGTCCATCATCTAAAGCTTGGTTGGGCTTGGTTAGGCTTGGCTTCAGGCTACAGGTTGGGGTTACTTCTGCTCCACATGTTGTCTCCAGAGAAATGGTCTTCTTAAGGAGAAGGATAACACTGTAAGAAGTCAAGCCAAACCAAGGCTGAATGTGACATCTCTTGTGTTTGCTCACATTTCACTGGCCAAAGCAACTCACAAACTATCAGTGCAGTGGTGGCCTATACTCCATCCTCAATGAAGCCACAGCAAAGGTGGGAGTTGGAGGCAGCGGGAATGAAAGAACTACAACTGTGTACAATAATCCTATTTAGTAGCCTGTCTAACCAGAAGATCAAACTTTACTTTTTAATGTAATTGCAAAAACTCTAAATAAAAATGTTATCGAATAATAGAAATGTTATCTATCTTGACCTGAGTAGTGGTTACATAATTGTTTCCTCACTTATGATTTGTGTTTTTTCCGTAAGTATGATATTCAACAAAAAGTCTAAAAAGTACACTAGAAAATTAAATCCAAGCCCAGACAACTAACATGTGACCCACAGACCTGTGAGTAAGAAATAAATGGTTTGTTGTTGAAAGTCACCGAATTTTTTAACAACAGCTTGCTGAAAGGTAAGCTTCCTGAGGTCAGAAATTTTATATTTTGTTCACTGTTGTGGATGTAAACAATGCCTACAATATAGTAAGGTGTCCACAAATATTTGTTACTATCAAAGAAAGTAGCAAATAAATTCCAGCAAAATATTTTAAAAAGTATTTTGACCAAACAGATTTTTTTCTAAGCATAAATGTCAGGAACTCCATTCAACATAATTTATTACATTAGCATGTTAAAGGCAAAAAATCATATGATCATATTAACAGATACTGCAAAGGCTTGGTAAAATTCAATAGCCATTCCTAAAAAAATCGTAGTAAAATAGAAGTAGAAAGAAAACTAAATATTTAAAAAGACTGTCAAAATCCAGTGGGAAATGTTACTAAATAGAGAAACACTGAAATAATTTCAATTAAAGTTAGGAACTTGACAGGGATGTCTGCTCTCACCACTACTGTCCAACATCAATTTGGAGATTCTAACAGATGCAATAATAGGAAAATATTAAATAATTGTTATAAACAAAGTTAAAACTATGTATCTTTTTCTGGTTATGTTATGGTTCACGCAGAAAATTCAAAAGATTTTAGAGAAAAAATCTGCTGGAATTAGTAAGATATTTTAGAAGATGGCTTGACAGATAATATATGTGTCAAAATAGTTTTCCCTTATTTCCACAATAAGTGTCTAGATATAGAAGCAGAAAATGTTTTTCATTACAAGGGTGACAAATGTTATATGGTGCCTAGAATAAATTTAGCATAAAAAACACACAGTCAGCCGGGAGCAGTGGCTCACGTCTGTAATCCCAGCACTTTGGGAAGGAAGGCAGCTGGATCACCTGAGGTCAGGAGTTCGAGACCAGCCTGACCAACATAGAGAAACCCCATTTCTACTAAAAATACAAAATTAGCCGGGCACAGTGGCGCATGCCTGTAATTCCAACTACTTGGGAGTCTGAGGCAGGAGAATCGCTTGAACCTGGTAGGCAGAGGTTGAGGTGAGCCGAGATAGTGCCATTGCACTCCAGCCTGGGCAACAAGAGCGAAAATTCACTTCAAAAAAAAAAAAAAAAAAAGCAAAACAAAACAACACACACACACACAGTCTATTTGTAGAAAACTATAAAATCTCATTGAAAAACATAACATATTCTTGTTTGGGATGGCAATATTGTAAACTATAAATGCTTTCAATGATTATAAAGATTAAACTGTATATGAAAAAATAGGTGAGGGATCTTTGGCAGGTACCAGATGTAATACAAAGTCAGTGTAGTCAAATCACTATGGTATTGGCATAGGAATAGACACATAGAAAAATGGACCAGATTAGACAATCTGGGATTAGATTCCAGATTATATGAGAATTTATTATGAATATATTTATTATTTATTCAGTGGGATATGAAATAGATTATTGGCACCACAGGCTATCTATCTGGAAAAAATAAAAATTGTACCGTACTTCTTTTATCATATCAAAAAATAAATTTAGATTGATCATGCAAAACAAAGAAATTCCTGCAAGAAAATCTAGAACACTCTTCATACAATCTAGGATAGTCCTTCTTAACCAGCACGAGCTAGAAAAGAAAAGATAGACATATTTGACTATACATAGAATGCAAAGCTTTTGCATGGCTAAAATACTTCGAATAACAGATTATTCCAATATATTCTTTAAAAAATTTAACATAGGCCAGGCACGGTGGCTCACGCCTGTAATCCCAGAACTGTGGGAGGCCAAGGCAGGTGGATCACAAGGTCAGGAGTTCGAGACCAGCCTGGCCAACATGGTGAAACCCTGTCTCTACTAAAATACAAAAATTAGCTGGGCGTGGTGGCAGACACCTGTAATCCCAGCTACTTGGGAGGCTGAGGCAGAAGAATTGCTTGAACCCGGGAGGTGAGGTTGCAGTGAACCAAGATCGTGCCACTGCACTCCATCCTGAGTGACAGTGAGACTCTGTCTCAAAAAAAAAAGAAAATAAACAGCCACGGGCGGTGGCTCACGCCTGTAATCCCAACACTTTGGGAGGCCAAGGCAGGTGGATCACCTGAGGTTGGGAGTTTGACAACAGCCTGGCCAATATGGAGAAACCCCATTTCTACTAAAAATACAAAATTAGGCGGGCGTGGTGGCGCATGCCTGTGATCCCAGCTACTCAGGAGGCTAAGGCAGGAGAATAGCTTGAACCCAGGAGGCGGAGGTTGTGGTGAGCCGAGATAGTGCCATTGCACTCCAACCTGGGTAATGAGAGCTAAATTCCATCTCAAAAAAAAAAAAAAGAAAAAATTAACATAATTCCAAAGAGTAATATCTACAACATACTAAGCACTTTTACAAATTGATAAGTAAGAGATGACTCAATAGAAAAAAAAAATGGGCAAAGGATATGAAGAGGAAGTTTAGAATGACCAAGAAACAAAAGAGAAAGTGCTCAAAAACACCAACCATCAAGGTAACGCAAATTCAATTGAAAAATAAAATCTCACTTTTTGCTATTTGACTAGCAAAAATTAAGAAGGTATAACATGGATTGCTGCAGGAGGCTGAGGAAAGAGACACTATCCTACGGACCTGGTGGAAATGTGACTTGCTATAGGTTTTTGGGAATATAATCTATGAACATCTATTAAAATAAAAATATAGTTCCCCTTTGACCAGAAATCCCATTCCTGAGGATCTCACTTAGAAATTAAACAATGAATATGTCAAGGCATACATGTGAGAATGTTTCTAGCAGCATTGTTTATGAAGGGCAAGAATCAGAATCAGTGTGAATGCATGATACGTAGGAAGGATGGTTGAAGTAATTGTGATACATCTACACCATAGTATATACATGGTATATACGGCTTCTAAAGATGAATAAGAGCCATAGCAGTGGACTTGGAGAGACTTCTGAGAGGTTTTTTGAATGAATAAAGAAAATGCAGGACAGTGTGCACAACATGATTTCATTTTTGTGAGAGTAAACGTGCCAAAGTCTGTATGTATAAATTTTTTTAAAGGAAAAAAACCCATCGTGATTTTTTATATAAAGAAAAGAAACCCCTCTAATCCCCAGCTAATAGTCAGAGGTGTTTATCTGTACTCAGGTTATTCCTGCTGTTTAAGTCAGAGTTCATTTGCAAAGGGCATGCCCAAATTGATCACCTTTAATACAACATTTGCAGGTGCCATACGTTTCTTTGGTTTGACTCTTTCAATATCTGGGAAGGTTAATCCAGACAGATTAACTTAAAGCACACTTTCCACCCCAATTCTTGCTTTTCTCTCCCAGTGAAAAATGAACCCCCTTTTTGATGAAAAAATAAAAATTAAAAAGTAAGCTATATTTTTACTGTAAGTAGAAACCCAGTTGTACCTAATATAAATAGAAGGTAGAAGAAAAAAATTAAAATAATAAAATCAAAATGATGTTATTCAATCCCAACTCCTACTGCCAGCAGAGGCTAGGACCTAAGCCCTGCTCTATCTGTCACACAGGAAGATTAGAAAGCATTAGAAACGTATGAGAGGCCCACCAGCACCAAATTGAGACTTTCTCCCCTATAGTATCAAAGGACGGAAAGACAATTGCAAAGGAAATAATTCTTTCAGTGTCTGCTTCACTGTCATTTGATACCCTGCTTATATGCCACCTGAAATCCCTGGCGGCATAGCTTTAGCACTCAGGAAAATGCTGAGAAATCAAATGCTGATTTTGTCTAATCCGTATTTCTTCAATTAATAAACCCACCCCAGAAGGGTGTGGTTCTTCCTGCAAAGGCAAACGTCTGGATGATGGTGTGTTCTTCCTGTACATCAGGCTGGTTCTTCCTGAAAAGGCTGAATTCTTTGTAGACATTTTAAAGAAGAAGCAAAATCAGGAGATGACATAGATGAGAACAGAACATTTGGTTCTATTCTTGGCTGGTCATGAAAAATAGCTCCGTGTTCCTCTCCTTTCACTCACTTAGACAAATACTGTTATTTATATGAAAGTTAAAATAGATGTTCAAGTGGTAGTATGGAATATATAAAGGTCCTTTGAGGAGAAAAATGTCCATCAAGAAACCATTTAAAGTGCTTTGTCTTGTTTCTCAAGGCAGGGAAGGAATGTAAGAATAGAACGCACGGAAGCAAGGGTTCCAAATAGAAGAGTGATGGCAGGGTAATTATAATGGGATGGGTAATTATGGTTTTCCAGGAAGTGCCAAAATTACAGGGCAAAGTGTCATTTCCATGTTAGATCCTCCTGAGAAAAATAATACAGGCATTTGGCATCCGGGCGCACCTGGGCGCTTTGTCCGGGGTGAAGACAGATTTGTTTCAGGGTCTCGTAGTTGCCCTTCTCTCTCCTTCAGCACCCTGTCATCTGACCTGAGAAGTGGCCATTCGTGTCTTGCCCTGCCTCCCTGACTCTATAGTGAGGTGACACTATTCACCAGTCCCTTGTCTGCCTTCTCTCTGGCTCCAAGACGAAATGGTGGGAAAGTCAACAGCGATGAGGTCATGGAGAGCAGGCAGCCTGAAAGAGCAGATTCTCCTTACCCTCGTCTCTGCACAAAGGCAACCTTTCATTCCCTTGGAAAAACCCACCGTGGCCCTCTCGTGAAGAAACTGCCATCCCCAGGACTCCTGTTTACTTAGCTCTCGCCTGGGAGGCCAGAGCTGGCTGACACAGATGCCACCCTTTTAAAGCCATATTGACCTCAAGCTGGCAGAGTGGAAAAGTAAGAGTTTGTGTGAGGGGCCCCCACGGGGAAGGCCCATGGAATTTTCCTGCATCCATTTTGACTGCAACTGTAGCAGCTGCTTCACACGCGGTTGTTTTGATGTGAGGACCTTTGGACTCAGCCTAAAACCCAACCATTAAACTTTAGGCTTAAAAAAAAAGACCACGTACATAGACATTCTTTCCTGAGCCTCACCCCCAGGTAGGGTGAGAGTCAGGACTGGAGTAAGGGTTACGAGAGCCTGTTTTGTATGTTGACTGATGATTTTAAGAAACAGAGTTTTATGCTTTGATATAACCTGTCAAAATGTCAAGAAGGTAGCATCTGAGTGGGCACATCCAAATATCCATCTTCTCATCCAGCCTACACCTGCCCTCTCACACGCCACCCCCTCTCTCATATTGCCTGCTGTGTTGATACAGTGTAAACTCCTGAGGGGCATGCAATGCTTCCTCTGAATCTCCAGCAGGTATATAGCTGCTCAGTGAGTACTCATTTGACTGATAAAATAAAATATACTGATGTTGTTAGGACTTTCCCCATGTCTGAAAAGCAAAGCAAAGAAACAAAGAAAGATCCCTAGACCAGTGGTTTCTCCAAACTCTTTGACCACAACCTATAATCAAAAAACAAAACAACCATTTAATATTGTAGCCCAGGAAGTATAACCTCTCTCTCCCTCAATCTCTCTCTCTCTCTCTCTCTCTCACACACACACACACACCCCCCATTGATATAAAAGTTTAATGGCAAACAAATAGAAGGTATCGTTATCAGAACCTAGATGAAACTGGTTCTAGGAATTTATAAAGAAACTGGGGGCTGGAACCCAATGCTGCTGCACAGGGGAAGGCCCATTTCTAAGACAGAAAGCAAAAAGGAAGGAACAAGTTCTGCCTCTATCTAGCACCTCCTGTTAGCGGAGCCCAACAGGGACCAGGTTAGCTAAAGGAAGATATAGTGTGTGGAGTCCTACTCCCAGCATCCAAAAGAGCATAAGGAGATGGATGTGGGGCAGAGAGATAATGACATAATGACCAACACATTCTATCTCTTTAGCTACTGGACACTGATATACACACCCTTTTTTTTAATACTTCAATTTCCATATAACAATTACAACCATATGCTTCCATATAATAAGATTCAACTCTCTGTTCTTCATAAGAACAAAGATGCTCTCACCCTCTATCAAAATCAGGATACAAAACATCCCACCATTATGGTATCCATCTCTGGACAGTAGTCATAGGATCTACCTCTGGGTGATGTTAATTATTTCTCTGATTCTGTCATAGTCCTGCCCAATTACTTCATAACCTAAGACAAATTTTACAGGTAACTACCAATGGCAATCCTCACATAAAATAAAAACGGGAGGAAGAATGGAGAAATACACACACACACACACGCATGCACACACACACAAGCATAGCTGTTACAGTCCTTGTTTCTGTAGCTGATCATGAAGCTGTAGTTGATATGTATTACTTCTTTCTTCTTTGACGTGTTCCATGTTCTCAGATGGCTGGGGTTCTTGACCTGATGGGCTGACCCAAATCTTTGTGCCTAGATGATCTGAGTCCTCAGTGGCCCTGACATGTTTTCAGTTGTTGAAATTTTTCATTAACTTTTACTATCTTATGCTTCCATATAATAAGATGCAATTATCCTTCAGAAAAACAAAGATGCACTCAACCTCCATCAAAATCAGGATACAAAACATCCCACCATTCTTGTATCCATCTCTGGGCAGTAGTCAAAGGACATGGACATAGATATACCAAGAAGCAGCCTAGGACATCCTCTGAGTTCCAGGCATTGTGCCCCTCACCATGTGTAGCAATGACCCAGTTTCCCCTTGGTAATCGGGATCAGTCATCCTAGCCTGTAAAGTAACTCCTTTTTCTGCTTGCTGGCTCAGTAGCACAAGGATGCCCAAATGGCCACATGGCAGTCCCATCTTCCATTCTAATGGAATCAGTGTGTCTCCTGGTAGAGTGCTCTCCCTTTGGGGACTAAGACCTCCAAACCAGCAGGGCTGTAAGTTGGGATGGGAAGCAACATTGATGATGGATTATTGGCTGTAATAGTGACAGGAGTCACTCCTACTTCTGCCCTTGATTCCCAGACTTCAGTATCTTGGCTATGGGAAAAGCAGCATTACATACTCATTGTTGAGTCAAAGCCTATGCTGGGTATTTTCTCCCAACTGGAGCTATAACTGGGTTTTCAGCAGGCCCTTCCACCATTCTATCTGGCCTACTGCTTCTGGGTGATGGGACATGTGGTAAGACCAGTGAATCCCATGGGCACAAAGCCTTTGCTATACTTCTTTTGTTGTCAAATAAGTTCTTGCTATACCTAGTGATATAGTTTGGATATTTGCCCCCACCAAATCTCATGTTGTAATTTAATACCCAACGTTGGAGGAGGGACCTGGTGGGAGGTGATTGGATCATGTGGGTGGATTTCTCATCAATGGGCTAGCACCATCCCCCTGGTGGTGTCCTCACAATAATGAATGATTTCTAGCAAGATCAGGTTGTTTAAAAGTGTGTGGAACTCTCCCCCTCTCCCTCTCTTGCTCCTGCTCTCTCCATATGAGACACCTGCTCCCCCTTCCCCTTCTGCCATTATTGGAAGCTTCCTGAGGTTCCCCTAGAAGCTGAGCAGATGCCAGCACCATGCTTCCTGTAAACTCTGCAGAACCATGAGCCAATCAAACCTCTTTCTGTATAAATTACCTAGCCTGAGATGTTTCTTTATAGCAACATAAGAATGGCCTAATACATCTGGGTTATTAAGAAGATGAATAGAAAAGCTGGAGGGTGGGGTGGAAATCATGAGGTTGTGTCCCACTTCCTACAAGAAAAAGCTTATGTCCCTTGATCCTACATTCAAGGCCCTTTTCTCTCCCAGAAAAGCCATTCTTTCCAGCCCTGGCCACTTTTCCTGTACTAACTAACCTCACTTCTGCCTGTGGACACCTCTGCTCTCAGGACTACTGTCTCCTGGGCCACTGTCTCCTGGGCCACTGCCTCTGCCTCTGTGTGAAGCCCCTTCCCAGGCATGTCTGGGCCCCTCTCTTCTCAGCCTGCACCCAGGAAGCTGTTTCCTCTTCCCAGACAGTGGATGTCTCCCTGGCAAGTCTCTGCAGCCCTGAACTGTCCTGTCTTTCAGCGTGCAGTTCTTGGAAGGCTCAGGACTGCCATTTGAATTGGGGTTATCCCTGGGAGCCCAAACATCTGGTCATCTCCAGAAGGCCACTCATTCTGGGGCAAGGATGGAGCTGGCAGTATGTCAACTGTGATGTGGGGTGTAACATCTAGACAGTGATAGTCTCATTCTGGGCAAACTATCGCAAGGACAGAGAACCAAACACTGCATGTTCTCACTCATAGGTGGGAATTGAACAATGAGAACACAAGGTCACAGGGTGGGGAACATCACACACCGGGACCTGCTGAGAGGTAGGGGGAGGGGGGAGGGATAGCATTAGGAGAAATACCTAATGTAAATGATGAGTTAATGGGTACAGCACGCCAACATGGCATATGTATACATAAGTAACAAACCTGCATGTTGTGCACATGTACCCTAGAACTTAAAGTACAAAAAAAAAAAAAAAAAAAAAGAGATTCTCCTGCCTCAGCCTCCTGAGTAGCTGGGATTACAGGTGTACACCACCACGCCCTGCTAATTTTTGTATTTTTAGTACAGATGGGGTTTCACCATATTGGTCAGGCTGGTCTCAAACTCCTGGCCTCAGGTAATCTGTCCACTTTGGCCTCCCAAAGTGCTGGGATTACAGGCATGAGCCACCTCGCCTGGCTCATCATTTTTATAAATATGTGCTCTGTCCCATTTTACTCTCTTGCTTAAGTGTGGATAGCTCCCGGTGTGAGTTGCTTATCTAGTCTGTCAAGAGTTCAGGTTAAAGCCGGGTGCAGTGGCTCACATCTATAATCCCAGCACTTTGGGAGGACAAGCTGGACGGATCGTTTGAGCTTCAAGACCAGCCTGGGCCACAGAGTGAGGCCCCATCTCTACAAAAAATAACAAAAAAATTTAGCCAGGCATGGTGGCATGTGCCTGTAGTCCCCGTTACTCAGGAGGCTGAGGTGAGAGGATTGTTTGAGCCTGGGAGGTCAAGGCTGCAGTGAGCCATGATAGTGCCACTGCACTCCAGCCTGGGTGACAGAGTGAACCCCCGTCCCCAAAACAAGCAAACAATAGTTCAAGTTGAGGAATGTCCTTGATTAGCTCCTGCTTGGGGTTTCAGAGGAATAGCTTACTTTGTCTGAGAAGAGCCGAAAGCAGCCTTCCTTCTATGGCAAAGCCTCCCTTTTACCTTTTTCTTCCTTCTAGGGCCTCTCTAAGATCTCTCTGGGGCAGGCCTTACAATTCATCTCTGTACGAGGCTGGATGCTGGCACTGGAGACTACATAGAGGTGATAAGACAGAGACTCCACCCTCAGGAAGCTCTCAGAGAGACCTCCTACCTTGGAAAGAGAAGGCCTTCTTTCAGGTCCAGCTCACACTTTCACTGCCAGTGTGACCTAGGCCTCGGTTTACCCATTTGTGAAATGAGGGGGCTGGCCTATATTAGCCTACCCCCAGGTGTCAGTCATGTACAGCAGTCCCATATGATGCTCCAGGGACCATACTTTGGCCAGCAGGTTTGCAAGTCACTGACGCCTGTGGTAGCATCCTGGGAAGCCCACAGGCTGCATTGTACCCAGGTCAAAGCTGGGGCTGCCCACTCTAGCTGGAACACAGAGCCCTTTACTGCCGAGTGCCTGCAGACAGCCTTCTGGGAAAAGCCAGCTGTGGATTTCTAAAGGACTTTCCCAGGCAAAGATGCCTGGGGTAAGAGAAAAACAGGATGGGGAAAGCACCATCCTGGGGATGTGAGGGACAGAGCACCCTCTCTGACCTGAGACCTGTGGTTGTGTCCCTGCCTCCACTGAGCTGCTCCAGCTGCATCAGGCCTGACTTTGCAGGCTGGTGGTTAAGTGGGTAGACGGGTCTGGACGGTACAGCCACTGCTGGTCATCCACAGCGATGAGCAAGCAAGAGTTTCACTGCGGCCGCCTCTGACACCGTGCTTCATCCCAACCTTTCTTACAGCCTCCCTCAGTGTTTCCAAGACTCCCCGGGGTGAGTGAGACTCATGGTAAATCTGACTCTACCATGGAGGGCAGGCCTGCCTCACCTGGGGGCCTCCCTAAGGGGGTCACAAGCAGGTCTAAGGGAACACTTCTCCTTGGCTGGCTCCTAGAAATGAAAGAGCGGCAGGATGATCACAGGAGTAGAGTTAGCCTTCCTGCTCCCTCCCTGTCCTCCCTCAAGAAAGGGGTGACAAATGAAGCATTCTTGGGGAAGGAGAGAAAGTCCACAGTGACTGAGGTCTGAGGGCAGGCTGAGGCAGAGGTGGTGGAGATGGCGACCTCAGCCCTCCACACGTGCAGTGTCAGGGCGTCAGAGCCCAGCTGGCAGGCTGCAGGAGACAGCGGGAGGTCTGGCTGGAGTGGAGACTGAGTCATCTGGGACCGCAGGGTCCAAAGGAGTCACGCCTGTGAGTGATGAGCACCTTGACTGAGGCCAACGTCACAGACGTGTCTGGGAGGTGAGTCAGGGACCCGCAGAGTAGGAGTCTCAACATTCCTGGGAACAGCTTCCTCTGACTGTCCTGCTATGATATGTTTTCTCCCCTAAGTGGCCTCAAAGGGATGCCGGCTTTGCCACTGACATTTCTACAGCAAAATGAGCTAGTGAGCACTGGAGTTCAAAGGACGTGGCGCAACTTTCAAACCAAATTCTCGTGGGATTTCAGAGGCTGATTACCCTCCCCTCCCTCCCTCCCTCCTTCTTTCCAGCATGTTGATATTCATCTTTCAAATATTTATTGAGCAGCCACTCTGTGCCAGGTGCTGTGGACTGGAGTCACGGTGATGGACAAGACACATGCCTGTGCCTTCCAGTCCCTGCCTTCACACGCCCTGTAGTCTTGGGCAGGGGGACACTAAACACTCACACAAATAATTGCCTGCAATTTGCTGTGAACGATGAATGAATAGTTCAGGGGGCTCTGAATGTATCTAACAGTGGTCCTGGCAGGACCTGGAGGGCCAGGGAGGACTTCCCTGAGGAAAGTCCCCATAAGAAGGGCTGGGTATGGTGGTTCACGCCTGTAATCCCAGCACTTCGGGAGGCTGAGGTGGGTGGATCACCTGAAGTCAGGAGTTCAAGACCAGTCTGACCAACATGGTGAAATCCCATGTATACTAAAAATACAAAAAGTTAGCCAGGCATGGTGGTGCATGCCTGTAATCCCAGCTACTCAGGTGGCTGAGGCAGGAGAATCGCTTGAACCTGGGAAATGGAGGTTTCAGTGAGCCAAAATCGCACCATTAGGCTCCAGCTTGGGCAACACGAGGGAAAATTCAGCTCAAAATAAATAAATAAAGTCCACGTAAGAGGAGACTGAGAGGGTAGAAAGTTCACCCGGGAGGAGTACTTCAAGCAGAAGAAGCGGAAGAAGCTGAGAGCTCTGGGACATTGAGAGACAGAGTGGTTGGTGTGGTCCAGGAGAGGTGAGTGAAGCAAGGGGCAGGACTCAGGTCAGGCAGGGCCTGGGAAGCCACTGTGAGGATTCAGAGCTTTCCCCTGAGAGCAATTCTTAGGAAAGGGAGGGCGGAGAACTGGGTCCCCTGAGCGCCCGCAGGGAAGTTACGAGTTTCTGCTCGTGGAGCATGTGGGCTCTGATCCCCCACCTATCAGCCACAGCCCACATGGTAAAAGCTGGTGAGGCAGGGGAGGCTCAGGACCAGGAAGTCCCACGGTGGACCTGGGTGGGAAGACACCAGAAGCCAGCAGAGGTGACAGTGGGCAGGTGCTTCAGTTTCCCTTACTGTAAAGTGGGTAGAATCACCCTTGGATCAGTGTGTTGAGAATTTGTAAGGATGGACAACAGTAGTAGCTGGAGGAAAGCCTTGTGCGCTTTTAATGGCTGGCATGGCTCAGAAGGTGACTGCTGACTGCCTCCCTCCAAGCCAGCAAACCCTGGGATTACAGAAACACAGCAGCCCCTCCAGCATGAGGTGGCAACTTACCCAAGGAAACAGAAATATACCAAGGAAATCAGCAAATAGCCTGCAGATAATTTTATGTAGTAGAAGGAGCCTGGACTTTGGAGGCAGAAAGACTTGAATTTGTACCCTGGATCGGTCACTAGCTGTGTGACCTTGGATAAGTCACTGTCTGAGCCTCATTTCCTCTTTAATAACAAGAGGACAATTGCAACAAGCTGCGCTAATTCCATTGTTTTAAGGGTTAGAGATGGCGTTTATAAAATGTTCGGCACAGCATGAGGCAATAATGGTCCTCAACATTTGGTAGAAGTAGGTAAACATTCAAACCATTAGAGAGGTGGGTTTTCATCTGTGCTCAGAACAAGGCGAGCGCTGTCTGCCACCTTTGCCCTTTGATAGTCCTTTATCCATTAACCTTCACTGCTAGGAGGTCCTGCCTCATGTCCAATCTGCATGCCTCTCTTCACGTGGCAGCTGGAACCTACCTGGTCTTGATCTGCCCTAACAAGTGGAGCCTGACAACACCTGTGTACCACCAAAGAAAGGAGCCAAGCCCTGGCCACCCACAGGGCCTCTCCCACTAGTTTCTACAGAGAAGCTCACAGAAGACACGGAATGTTGGTCCTGCTGAAAAAGCAGGCAAGCTGGGGGACTACAATCATGTCAGGAATGCAGGCACAGATATCACCCTCTCTCATCACTGTCCATGGTCCGCACACCAAGACCTATCACTTTGGACACAAACCTTCCCGGGACCAGGACAGGAGAGATCAACTCTAAGGTAAGCAAGGGTCCAGGATGAGAATATGGGGTTTCTGGGTCCATGAACACACACACACACACACACACACATACACGAATGTGGACACACGTAAGAGCACACAACTACGTAAAATACACAGAGAAAGATGTTTAAGAGGACCCCACACCCAGCGATCCCCAGCCACTTGAGGAGATGGTGAGGTTGTTTAACTTTTTTATACCTCAGGTCTCTTGTCTGTAAAACAGGAATGATAATAACACAGGAACGTTGTAACGATTACATGTTAGGTACTTGGACAGTACCTAGCCCAGTGTGGGCTCCCGTTTTTGCTACTATGATTGTTATTACAGCTGGGCACTCTCTCAGGACACAGAAATCTAGAGATACAGATGCAAACACAAATACACCCAGATCCTGCACATTTAGATTCACAGGCACACACATACCCTGAATCTGACCGCAGATACAGGTGCTCATCAAAGAGAAGCTGCGTCAAGCACCCTGCTGGTGGACAGTGTGGCAGAGCTCACATAGTTTGGCCTTGGTCCAATTAGGCCTGGTTCATTTCAGCCAGACTGCAGCAAAGAAAGTAAAATTGCTCTGCAAATTCAAATGAGCAGAATTTTGAGATGCCACATGGAGAGATGCCATGGAGAGAGGTAGGGGACTGAGCCTAAGTTCAAAGCCTATTTTTTCAGAGGTCAGATAGTCACTTTTAAGCTGCTTAATGGCCGGACCTGTGATGTAGCCAGGCCCCACTCCACCTAATACACCTTCAGGGAAAAGTGTACTGCCCTGAGTGCCTGCCATGCAAGAGTCTAGAGATGGTCAAAGAGAGGAGGTTTGCTCCACATATGAGCTAATGCACCATCAGTCATGCTCAGAGGCAAGAGGCAAGAGATGCGGAATTCAGTGGCATCAGGAAAGTGGAGCAAACACCAGAAAGCAAAGGGCCTTGAAGCACTCCAGGATTGTCATGAGATAGGGATCAGAGCTATAAAAATGTCTGGAGGATGCAGGACTATCCTCTGACATCCAACTTTATAACCCAACGTCTGGGTTATAAAAAGAGCAGAAACATGAGCATGTGTGTTCAGCCCTCTCTAAAGCATTATGCCTACCTGCTAAGGGAGGCTGGAGGGCAGATCGAGGATGCTGTGGATTTGACCAGAGAGGGCTTTGTGGAAAGTGGGTGTGGGTTAGAAAAAAATGCGGTGTTTGCATCTGGTCAACCTGAAAGTGATGAGGGTTATATCTTGGGGGCGGCCCTCTAGGAGATTTCTCTGAAATTCATCAAAAGATTTTGTGTGATCCCTCACCGATTCTATTTAAGAGGAGGCTGTGAATGACCCTCAGACAATGAGGAGCTATCATTTTTCCTTCCAGGATGAAGCTGCCGCATAACTCTGTGATTAACACACACTGACTCTGGACATCAGGGGAGATTAAAGCAGGGATCAGACGCTTTTGAAGAGAAGGTGGCCATCTGGATGGTGCAGGTGCAAGGTAGTGAAGGCTGAAAGGTGGCAGATGGCTTGGTTCTGTGAAGGCAAATTAGAGAACACAGAAGATGACAGATGGGCAGGTGTTGGGTCATTGTGAAAAGGATTTGCCCAAGTGAAACAAAGATTTTTTTTCTATTTAAATTTGGGTCAAGCATAAGGATTTCATTGCTATTTATTAACTGGCTTTCAAACTTTGCCTACTAACAAAGTGGAAATCTCTTTATAGCAGATTAATTTGGCAAACAACTCAAGCAATAAAAAGAAGAGAGAGGAGAGGCAAGGTTGGCCTACCATCCCTTATTTGCAATTCTAAAAGGTAAAACAGTTCTGAAAATTAAATTTAAAAAAAAAAACAGATTTGACAGCATAACCTGACTTCAACTGACCTTTTTGTCATCTTTATTCCATGTAGTGTGAATATTTGATGTAGAAATGTTGATGCGTTTGACTATTGAGTACTGCCCAGACCCCACTAGGGTTTTATGTAATACGAGTAATATGCCCTATAGTACCTTTCTAAAGTCCAAAAAGTTCAAGATTTTGAAACACACCTGGTCCCTGGGGTTTGTTCACAGATCCCACTTACCTTCAAGGACAATGTATGCTGAAAAGGTATGCTGAGCAGACTGCCCGGTGCTGGCCTCAGCATGGGATGCTCAGGTGTGAGCCAGTGGAAGAGGCTGCAAAGAAAGGATACAGCTCTTTGTATGGGTACATTTGCCAGGGAGGGGAGCAGTGTGCAAATGCTCCACTAGACTGGTGGATGTGAAGTTGACAAAGAGGGAGAGAAGCCCTTAGGAAAGGCGTCCTCCTGAGTGAAATGATAATTCACTTCGAGATAGTGCTAATAACTAAAACATTTTTATGGCTTTTTAAGAAACATCAATTAGGCCCACATGCAAAACTACTCACAACTCCTTGTAACACACGTTTCAGAAATGTTGCTATCCCTTAACCTGCCTTTCTTATCTTCATCAGGTGGGTCCCCCATCCCTAGCCCTGCTTAAGGCCTCCTCAGGAGGGCCAGCGAGGATGACGGCTGAGGTGGGAGGGCAGGGAGCCAGGCGGATCACTATAAATAGAGTCCACCTTCTCCATTCTTCTTACTGAGCCACTTCTGAGCTTTCCAAAACAACTGCAGCAGCAGCAGCTGCTGCTTCAACAGCCACAGAAGTGTTGGTGTCACCAGGTCACAGCCTCAGGTAAAAGAAGGGGCATGGCTGCAGAGGGGCAAAGTCAGAGGGGCTGTGTTGGTGCTGAGCTTCAGGGCAGCCTTATGAGAAAGTAAATAAATAAATACCCACAGAGTTCTCATAATGAAAGAGAAAATGTAACAATTTCTTGGAAATATTTTTAAAAACAGAGCTTCATTCTAAAAGGAAATATCTCACATGGATCTTAGGCAGAGAAGCCTGAGCAACTTGCAATTTTAACAATGATTTTGTCATAGATGTAAAGGTAATTTTTTTGAAGATTTTTTTGTCAATACAAGAGCTTAATAGAAGACCTTAAATGAGGTTCAGGACCAGTGATGCTGAGAGGGCCACCATTTCTACACACTTTCTATGACAGAGGATGCAGGAGCAGAACATGCTAGGGCCTCCTCCTACACAGGGCTCATGAAGAGATGCTGATGAGGAGAGACTTCTAGGTAGGAGAGGATAAGGTTCTGGGTGGGGAACCTGGAGCCCTCAGGCAACAGGGACAAATGGGAGGAGTGTCCATAGCCACCTTCTGTCTGACTGCATCAAAGGAAGACTGCTACCCAGTGATGGATGGGCTGGGGTGGGAAGTAGAGCTCTTCATCGCTGGAGGTGTTTAAGCAGAGGCTGGCAACTCCTTGACAGATACACTGAAGAAAGGATTCATGAATCAGCTGGGGGATTAAAATATTATGTTGATGCAAAAGTTATTTTCATCAGGAAGGACATAGGAGGGAGTGTTTCCAAATCTTAGGGTGGAAGTGGGCAACAAATTACTACTGTCTTTGCAGCCACTGATATGCCCCTCCCCAAATTTCAGACAGGGTGTCAGTGCAGCTGGTGGTCAAGCATCCCTTAGGATATGTCCCTTAGGCTACTGAGGAGGAGGACTTGAAGACTTCTGGGCAGATGCTCTCACCTGTAGCAACAAGTAATACTTGGATAACTGTAATGGACTAGAGAAATACTCACTGAGAGCTTCTTAAAAATATTTTAGCCTAGAAAGACAAGGTGAGCTCACGTTTGACAAAAGGCAAGCTTTCCAGGGGTTGGCTGTTTTTCCCCATGCAAGCAGGACCCCACACCCACTGCATTCCCCTTCCCTGGCTACTTTTGGTTTGTAGGTGGTGGAATGCAAAAGATGTGCTTTCAGCAAGTATTTAACACCAGGACAGACGTGGAACTACCCAGATAATGTGCATCTCCCGTTGCCTGTCTCCATGTCTCTCTCCAGTGGAATTTTCTGCCAAGAGGGAAATATTCTATGTCATCCAGTTTGGTCTCCGTGAGCCACATGTGGCTATTGGACAATTGTAATGTAGCATGAGCACATACATACATTTTAAACTTAATTTAATTTTCATCGATGTAAATTTAAATAGCCTCTTGTAGCTAATAGCTATTGTATTGGACAGTGCAGTGCTGGAATATTCATTCTTTGATAGCAGGAATTGCATTTTAAAAAAGTCTTTGTATCTCTGGCTCCTTGTGTAATGCCCATGAGTAGATATTGGATAAATAAACAACGAAAGATGAGGATGTTCTAGGAGGTTTTTGGACAGGGCATGGTTGAAATCTGAAGGCAAAAGGGCTGTTTTTAGTAGATTAATGAATACTTCAAATCACTAGAGTGTTGGCTGGTTTGTCTGCAGTTTCGTTCTCCTCAATGGTCTAGGACTTTCCTGCCATTTAATCACAGCTTGATTCATTTTGATAAATGTGCACAAATGTAGGTATAGAATATCACCATCAAGATATAGGACATTTTCACACTATGAAAAGTTCCCTTGCGTCCAGGGTTGGTTTCATGGGGACACACAAGCTGTGCAGTCACACAAGGACATGTGCTCAGAAAGGCCCTATACTTGGTTTACTGCTCTGCTGTTGCCGCCTTGAAATTCTTAATACTTTTTAAAATAAGGGGCCTTGCAGGTTCATTTTGCATTGTGCCCTGCAAATTATGTGGCTGGTACTGCCTGTATCCCTTTGCAGTTGATCCGCTCCCACCACCCCAGCCTCAGGCAAGTACTCATCTGCTTTTGTCTCTAAAGGTTAAATTCGTCTTTTTAAATTTTTCATTTATTTTTAAAGACAGGGTCTTGCTCTGTCCTCTGGACTGGAGTGCAGTGGTGCAATCATGGCTCACTGCAGTCTTGAACTCCTGGGCTCATGTGATCCTCCTGCCTCAGCCTCCTGGGTAGCTGGGACTACAGCATGTGCCACCATGTCTGGCTAATTTAAGGTTTTTTTTTTGGTAGAGATGGGGTCTCATTTTATTGTTCAGGCTGGTCTTGAACTCCTTGTTTTGAACATTCCTCCTTCCTTGGCCTCCCATTGTGTTGGGGTTACAGGTGTGAGCCACCACCTGCCCTTGTCTTTATCAGAGTTTCATGTAAATGAGTCATAAAGTATGTAATTCTTTGTGTCTGGTTTCTTTTACTCATAACATTGCTCTTGAGATTTGTCCTTTTTTCTGGTTAGCAATAGTTTGTTCCTTTTTTATGGTTGAATAGTATTCTATTCTGTGGATACACCATGATGAGTTTATTCATTCATTTGTGATGGACATTTGGGTTGTTTACAGTAGTTGTCTGTTATAAATTAAGCTGTTATAAGCTTTTGTTTATAAGTCTTTGTGCGGACAATGTTTTCATTTCTCTTGGGCAAATACCTGGGGATGGAATTGCTGACAGTAATATAATATATTTTCAACTTTTCAGAAGCTGCCAAATTATTTTCCAAGGTTTTTGTACCACTTAATATTCCTACCAGCAATGTATGAGAGTTCCAGTTGCTTTACATTTTTGTCAGCACATTGTATTGTCAGTCTTAAATTTTAGTCATTCTAGTGGCTAAGTTGTGTAGAGTTCCAGTTGCTTTACATTTTTGTCAGCACATTGTATTGTCAGTCTTAAATTTTAGTCATTCTAGTGGCTAAGTTGTATATTTTATTATGGTTTTACTTTGTGTTTTCCTGTGACTGAAGATTTTGAGCATCATTTTGTGTATCTACTTTTGTGATGTCTGGTCAAATCTTTTGCCGTTGTTTGTGTTCTTATTATCGAGTGCTTTATATATTTTGGATACAAGTTCTCTGTTAGATTTTGTGTGTGTGTGTGTGTGTGTGCGTGCACATGTGTATTAATCTGATATATTTTCTTCCATTCTGTGACTTGACTGGTCTTTTTTTTTTGAGACAGGGTCTCCCTCTGTCACCCAGCCTGGAGTGCAGTGGCACATTCATAGCTCACTGCAGCCTTGACCTCCTGATCTCAAGTGATCCTCCTGCCTCGGCCTCCTGAGTAGCTGGGACCACCGGTGTGTGCCACCACACCTGGCTAATTTTTTTTTTTTTTTTGTAGAGATGGAGTGTCACTGTGTTTCCCAAGCTGGTCTTGCACTCCTGGGCTTAAGTGTTCCCCCAGTCCCAGCCTGCTAACATGCTGGGATTGAAGGCGTGAGTCACTGCTCCTGGTCAGCCTTGTCATTTTTTTAATGATATCTTTCAAAAATAGATGTATTTTTAACTTTTATGACATTCAATTTGATATTTTGTATTTTATGGTTTGTGCTTTTTGATGTCCTAAGAAATTTTGCCTACCCTAAGGTCACAAAAATGTGCTGTTAAGATTTTCTTTTAGAAGTTTTATAGTTTGTTTTTTATCTTTAGATCTATGATCTATTTTGAGATTTTATGTATGGTATGAGATAAGAGTAAAGGTTCACTTTTTTCCCATACATATATTCAATTATTCTAGCACCATTAGAAAAACTTCCCTTCCTCTGTGGAATTACCTTTGCTTTTTCATTAAAAAATAATTGATCACATATGTTTGGCTCCATTTCTGGACTCTGTTTCATTGATTTGTATGTCTATCTTTATGTTAATACCACTTTGTCTTAATAACTATAGAATTATAATAAATCTTGAAATCAGACAGGGCAAGTATCCCACATTTGTTGTTTATAAAAATTGTTTTAACCATTGTAGGTCTTTTGCAGTTTTATAAAAATTTTAGAATCCACTTGTCAAGATTGCATTACAACTATAGATCAATTTGGGGAGAATTGATTTTTGACAATATTGTTTTCCAATTCATATCTATTTATTTAGATCTTTAATTTCTCTCAGCAATGTTTTGTAGTTTTCAGTGCACAAGTATTGTACCATTTTGTTAAGTTATCCCTAAATATATAATTTTTTAATGGTGTTGAGAATGCTATAATAAAATTTCTTTTCCCTTGGTCTTGACAGTATGTAGAAATACATTTGACTTTTGTATGTCGAGCTGGTATTCTATGATCTAAAACTTCTTATTTCTAGTAGCATTTTTGTAGACTCAGGATTTTCTATGTACATAGTCACGTCACGTGAGAATAAAGATAGTTTTGCTTCTTATTTTCAAATCTACATGACATTTATTTCTTACTTTTCTCTTTCACTGACTAGAATCTCCTGTATAATGTCTGTTAGAGTTGGTAAGAACAGATATTCTTGCTTTGTTCATGATTTTAGATTAGAACTCATTCCATCTTTTACCACTGAGTATAAAGCTAGTTTAGGTTTGTCACAGACACCATTCATCAATTGAGAAAATTCTCTGCTCCTAGTTTGTTGAGAGTTTTTATGCTGAATAGATGTGGAATTTTGTCAAATGGTTTTGTTTGCATTTTTCATTTGTTTTTTAATCTCTTGAGGTGATCATATAGTTGTTCTCTTTTTATTCTGTTAACATGGTGAGTTGTGTTGATGAAGTTTTAAATGTTGAATAACCTTTGCATTCCTGGGATAAACTCTATTTGCTTACAATATGTTATTCCTTTTAAAATCTCAAGGTGACTCTCGTGGAGGTAGCTAGCTTGAGGCTGGGGAGTGCTGAGCAGCATGTCATGCCCTGCACTTGTCCAGACTAGTGAACAATACAGTCAGGATGGCTAAAGGTGACTCCAAGAAACCAAAGGGCAAGATGTCTGCTTATGCCTTCTTTGTGCAGAAGTGCAGAGAAGAACATAAGAAGAAAACCCCAGAGGTCCGTCAATTTTGCAGAATTTTCCAGGAAGTGCCCTGAGAGGTGGAAGACAATGTCTGGGAAAGAGAAGTCTAAATTTGATGAAATGGCAAAGGCGGATAAAGTATGCTATGATAGGGAAATGAAGGATTATGGACCAGCTAAGGAAGGCATTAGGATCCTTTTTCTTGCCTCCCTTAGTTGGACCCTAATCCTTCGTTTGGATCCCACCATGTGGATTCTTCCTGTTCTGTTCCGAATTCTGCCCCAATATTAAATCCACAAACCCTGGTATCTCTATTGGAAATGTCGCAAAAAGGCTGGGTGAGATGTGGATTAACATGTAACAGTGAAAAGCCGCCTTACATCACCAAGGTGGCAAAGCTGAAGTATAAGAACGATGTTGCTGACTAAAAGAAAGTTTGATGGTGCAAAGCGTCCTGCTAAAGTTGCCTGGAAAAAGGTGGAAGAGGAAGACAAAGATGACGAGTAGGAAGAAGAGGAGGAGAAGGATGAATTTTAAAAACTGTTTATCTGTCTCCTTGTGACGACGTTAGACTAGGGGAGCACCTTAATTAACACATCAAGTGTCTGTTGCCCTCATTAGGTTTAATTACAAAATTTGATCACGATCAGATTGTAGTCTCTCAAAGTGCTCCAGAAATTGTCAGTGGTTTACATGAAATGGCCATCAGTGTCCAGAGCACCCTGAAGCTGTATCAACATTGTACATATTTCTAAACATTTTTAAAATGAAAAAATAATCTTGTGTTCTCCTCACTCTGCGCACTTTGCTGTTGGTGAGACAAGGTGTTTAAAGATGTTTCTGCACGCTCCCCCCTCTCTTTTTTTTAATTCATGAAGTGGTGTTAACATATAGTTATTGGCTTGAAACCCTGAGTTATCAACTGTATTTATCTCTAGTTTGTAAAAAGAACAAAATAATGGAGACAAACTCTTGACACTCCTTGCTTGACATTGAGGCTGCAGGGGAAGATGCCTTTCGGAGGGGTCGTAGCTCATGCACTGTGAGGTTGGACCCGGTGTCTGCAGCAGGCATCCATTTAACTTCAGGTTGTCATGTTTCTGTATATAATGACATAGCATTCTGCCTCCATTCTTAGCTGTAAACAAAGGAGGGTCAGTCGGCATGAGAAGTGCTTTTTGTTTGTTTGTTTCAGTTAAGTGTGATAGTTTTTAAACTGTTTCTTAAACAAACTCTAGAATTCTTCAGTGTCAGCAAAGTGAAGAGCCACTGCATCAATGAAAATTCAAAAACCTTCTGTACTTAAACACGATTTGCAATGTTGTCTTTTTTTTTGTATGTTTAGAATGCTGAAATGCTTTTGAAGTTAAATAAACAATATTACAATTTTAAAAATAAAAATAAAAATCAGTAGACTCTTTGCTAATATTTTGTTAGAGATTTTTATGTTATATTCATGAGGGACATTAGTCTTTAGTTTTCTTTTCTTACAATATCTTGGTCTGGTTTTGGTATTAGAATAATGTTATCTTCGTTAAACAAATTGGAGAATGTTACCTCCTCTATGTTATGAAAATATTTACATGAAATTTGTATTATTTCTTCCTGAAACGTTGTAAGGAATTCATCAGTGATGCCATCTAGACCTGGAGTTTTCTTTATGGGAAGGGGTTTATTTACAAATTCAATTTCTTTAATAAGTGCATGGCACTCCAGATTTTTAACTTCTTTTCCAGTTTGGCAAATCATTTTTTTCAAATAATTTGTCTTTTTTATCTAAGTTGTCAAATTTATTGCCATAAAGTTCTTCATAATATTCTGTTTTATCCTTTTAACATCTGTAGGGTCTACAGGGATATGCTGTCTTTCATTCTTGATATCAGTTATTTGTGTTTTCTCTCTTTTCTTCCTGATCAGTCTAGCTAATGGTTTATCAATTTTATTTTTTTTTAAAAAGCTCTAGAATTTAAAAAAAAATTTGATATTCTTACTGTTTTTGTCCATTTTCACTGGTTTCCACTCTGATCTTTATTATTTCCTTCCTTCTATTTTGGACTTAATTTGATCTTTATGTTTTAGCTTCTTAAGGTGGAAGTTTAGATAATTGATTTTAGACATTTTTTCTCTTCTAATATAAACATTTAAAACTATTATTTTTTCCCTACGTACTGCTCTAGCTGTCTTGCACAAATCTTGGTATGTTGTCTGTTTATTTTCATCTACTTCAAAATATTTCCTTCCTGATTTCTTCTTTGACCTGTACTGTACAGGGAAAAACTCTCTCTCACTGAGTTTCCCTCTGCTCTCACACCACACCACTACAACAATCAGCACAGAGGAAGACTTCTGGACCAAATGTGGGGGGCTTTCCCCACACACCAAGCCACAGACACCAGCAGGGTGTCCAATTCAATTCCAACACAATCTACCTGGAGACAGTGTCAGGGCCCACAGGTTGGGGGCTCAGTTCCCAAGACTGCCCCCGACATCTCCCGTTGCAGTCACAAGTCTGGGCCTCCAGAACTTCTGACTGACTGGCTTCAAGTTGGGGCTCCCACTACCCCCTCTTTGGGTTTGATTCATTTCCTGGAGTGGCTCATAGAACTCAAGAAAATGCTTACATTTATTGGTTTATTATAAAGAACATTACAAAGGATACAAACGAAAAGAAGTGTAGAGCAAGGTATGGGGAAGGGGCGTGGAGCTTCCATGCCCTCCCTGGTCACACTACCCTCTAGCAACCTCCCCGTGAGCAGCTATCTGGAGGCTCTCTGAACTCTATCCTCATGGGTTTTTATGGAGGCTTTACGACATAGGCATGATTGATTAAACCATTGGCCATTGGTATCAGCTTGACCAGCAACTCCTTTCCCCTCCCTGTAGGTTGGAGGGGTGAGGCTGGAAGTCCCAACTCTCTAATCCTGCCTTGGTCTTTCCAGTGACCAGCCCCACAGTTGAATCTATCAGACAAAACACGCACACAAAGACAGCACTTTGGAGATCCCAAGGATTTTAGGAGTCATGAGCCAGGAACCAGGGACGAAAACCAAAACCTATGTATGTGCTCCGTGGAGCATCCCTTTAATCATCTTGGTTTCCATTGCTACCACAGACCACCTCCTGGTTTTGACCACAGATCCCTTACATCAAAAGAATATACAGAATCATTAAGAATTAGTCCAGTCCATCATATTGTATAAATGTCCCAGGGTGAGGCCACTCAGGTTTGCAGTCTTCCTTTCAATCTTGTCAGGTTCCCAAAACAGGAGTGGTCCTGACAAATATACAGCTTAACCCTTTCAGGTATACGGAATAATTGAGCTAAGAGACAGTATCATCTATTGCTCTGAGACTCTTGAGTTGTTCATGTACTGTTGAGCTTCCCTCAGTTAATAACTCATTTATTTATTCATTTACACTCATCTACTATTTCTCCTGCTCTCCATTAATATCCAAATTTTTCACCTTTGGACGGGACATTAGAATTGCCACTGTGCTGGTCTAGATTGCAGGCAGCAGCACTAGTCTGGCGAGTGCCTCCCACTCAGCCTGTTCTCATTCACGTAGGGTAGGGTTATATAGATTCCAAACTGGTGAGCCATTTTCACCACCAGGCATTATAGCTGTATTTATCCTTGGCCCCAGTTTTGCCAGAGGGTGAACTCACAAGCCACCTGCATCAGGCCCTTAGGAATTCTGAGAGGAGAAAAACAAATTTTTTCTTGAGGTGATTTGGGGAAGAAAAAAAAATTGTAGCCATTATACCAATATACTCGTCCCCTGGCAAGAGGTGAGTACTCATACCAGTGTCCTCCCCACCTCCCCTTCCCCAGATCAACCAGAAAAACCGAGAAAAAATCTACTGGGGATACTGTAGTCCCACTCGTGTTGAGTGTGAGCACACAGTCGTGAAGGTGTGTCAGCCAGCCCTTCAAGCTTTTGCTTCTCCCTGCTTTAGGCAACCAATGTTTCAACTGCCTGTTCTCCTCTATCAAACTATTACTTGAGGGAGGCTATCTCTCTGCCCATTGTTGGACATTATGGGCTGTACATTGTGTTCCTTGGTCTGAAGAAATGACAGTCAGCCATCCAAATTTATGCAATATCTTCTGTTCTGTTTTTTTTTTTTTTTTTTAATTTTTATGGCTCTCTGAGCATTTTCATTTCCCACCAGGCATGCAAAAGCCCAGTCCAGAGTCAGTGTCTATTCTTGTCAAGACCCATTTGTAGCCTCCAGGGCTCCCAGCACCAGCCTCCCTTGCCAGCTGTGTTCAGGGCCTTTTCACCAGGGAATCTGCCGCATAGCCATCAGCAGTCTCTCTCTCCTTTTACGACAAACAGAACAATTCTTACTGGCATTACGTGCCTGAGAGGGTGCAAAAAAAGAACTGTCTTGACAACCCATCTCTCCACTGCTGCAGTACCCACTATCCTATATCAATTAATCTCATGGACCCAGGTGGCCACCTCCAGGGAGCACACAGGGATATCTGCTTGGGCCCTGGCAATTGTACTTGTTTCTGTTTAGCAGGTCCAAGCAATATTGTTCGTAAGGACAGGTTTACGTGCTTTCTGTTTTACAGTATGAGGTAGAGGAAACCAATGTGTGTGTGTGTGTGTGTCGTAATACCACACATGGGTTATTAAGAAAATTTGGGATTTTATTCCTAAGTATCTTCTTGTTCTTGATTTCTAATGTAATTATGAGTGGGCAGAGAATATATAATTCAGTCTTTATTTATTGAGACTTATTTTATGGCCCAGAGTATGATCTATCTTGGCAAATGTTTTATGTGCGCTTGAGAAAAATGTGTGTGCTGCTGTTTGGGGATGGGGTGTTCTATAATGTCAGTGAGATCAAGTTGATTGATAATATTGTTCAAATCTACATACTAGCTGGTTTTCTCTCTACTCATTAATAAGAGAGAAATATTGAAATATCTAAATATAATTATACATAAAGTATATTTCTCTTGTCAGTTATCTTTTGTTTGATGTATTTTGAAGTTTGTTTGTTAACCCTAGATGTTAAGCATCTAGAATTGTTATGTTCTCTTGGCATATTCACCCTTTTACTATTATGAAATGTTCCTTTATATCTTTGGTAATATTATTTGATCTGATGTCTACTTCATTTAATATTAATATAGCTATCTTAGCTTTCTCATTAGTGCTCACGTGGTATATCCTTTTTATTTTATTTTATTTTTATTTATTTATTTATTTATTTATTTATTTTTTGGAGATGGAGTCTTGCTCTGTTGTCAGGCTGGAGTGCAGTGGCATGATCTCGGCTCACTGCAACCTCTGCCTTCTGGCTTCAAGAATTCTCCTGCCTCAACCTCCCAAGTAGCTGGGACTACAGGCACACCCCACCACCACGCCTTTTTGTAGTTTTTTTTTGTGTGTGTGTTTTTAAGTAGAGACAGGGTTTCACCATGTTTGGCCAAGATGGTCTCGATCTCTTGACCTTGTGATCCACTCGCCTTGGCCTCCCAAAGTGCTGGGATTACAGGCATGAGCCACTGCGCCCAGCCATGGTATATCTTTTTCTATAAATTTTTTTTATCTTTAATTTTCCTGTGTCTACAATCAAAGTGGGGTTCCCATAGACAGCATATGTTAACAGTTGGGTCTTCTTTAAAATCTGGTTGACATTTTTTCTTTTTTTAGTGGTTACATAGGATTCACAATGTATCTTTAACTTATCACACTCTACCCTTCAATAATATAATACAACTTCAGATATAATAGAGAAACTTACAACAATATTACTTAATTCTTTCATCTTTTGTACTATTGTTGTGCATTTTATTTCTGTTATAAATCCCACAACATGTTATTATTTTTCTTTGAATAACCAGTTATGTTTTAAATAAAATTTAAAATAAAAAACTTTCATATTTGCCCACGTATTTATTATTTCTGGTGTTTTTTCATTATTTTGTATAGTTCCAAGTTTCCATCAGTATGATTTTTTCTTCCACCTGAAAATCTTCTATTTATATTTATTAAAAATTTCTGTTTATAATTAAAAAGTATAAATATAAAGTAAATGCAAATTTTGTTGTAGAACAGATTTATTGACAATGAATTCTCTCAGCTTGTGTTTGTCTGAAAAGATCTTACTTCATCTTTGTTTTTGAAAGATATTTTTACTTCCTATAGAACTGTAGATTGATTTGTTTTCCTTTCAGAATTTTTTTTTTTTTTTTTTTTTGAGACGGAGTCTCACTCTGTCGCCCAGGCTGGAGTGCAGTGGCGCGATCTGGGCTAACTGCAAGCTCCGCCTCCCGAGTTCACGCCATTCTCCTGCCCCAGCCTCCCGAGTAACTGGGACTTGCAGACGTCTGCCATCATGCGCGGCTAATTTTTTTGTATTTTTAGTAGAGACGGGGTTTCACTGTGTTATCCAGGAGGGTCTCGATCTCCTGACCTCGTGATCCGCCCGCCTCGGCCTCCCAAAGTGCTGGGATTACAGGTGTGAGCCACAGCGTCCGGCCTTTTTTTTTTTTTGAGACAGAGTCTCACTCTGTAACCCAGGCTGGAATGCAGTGGCGCAATCTCGGCTCACTGCAACCTCCACCTCCCGGGTTCAAGTGATTCTCCTGCCTCAGCCTCCTGAATATCTGGGACTACAGGCACATGCCACCATGCCTGGCTAATTTTTGGCTAATTTTTGTATTTTTTAGTAGAGACAGGGTTTCACCATGTTGGCCAGGCTGGTCTCAAACTCCTGACCTAATTTCTTTCAGAATTTTTAAAGTGTCATTCCATTGTCTTCTGGCTTGCCCTTTTTTCAATGATAAATCATGGAAATTCTCATTTTGTTTTTTATGTGTTACTTGTCTTTTGCAAATCTGTTTGCTTTTAAGATTTTCTCCTTATCCTTGGTTTTCAGCAATACGCTGTCTTGTAGTTTTATTTGTGCATACCTTTCTTGGGTTTAAGTGAGCTTACTAAATCTGTGGTTTTAGAAATGTTTTCAAATTTGGAAGACTTTCAGGCATTATTTCATCAAGTATTTTTCTGGCCTTTACTTCTTCTCACATATGTTCAACGACTTGATATGTTTCCGTAGTTAGTAGGCTCTGTTAATTAATTTTAATCTTTTTTTTCTTTTGCATGTGTCATTTTGGAAGGTTTTTATTGTTATGTCTTCAAATTCATTTGCCTTTTCTTCTGCAGTGTTTAATTTGCTGGTAAATTCATCCAATAAAGTTTTAATTTAATACCTTATTTTTTATCCCTATAGTTTTTATTTGTTCTTTTTTTATAGCTCCCATTTCTTTTCACATTATGTCTTTTTACATAAGCATATTTGTAAAAGTTATTTTAATATCCTTTTTTGTTAGCTCCAAAGTCTCTGTCATTCTGGGTATGTTTTTATTGACGGATGTTTCCGCTAAGTATGGGTCACGTTTTCCTGCATTTTTGTATGTCTAATAATTTTTACTGGATGCTAGGCATTGCCACAGTTACCTTTTTGAGTGGATGACTTCTGTTTCTTGTAAAGAGTATTAAATTTTGTTATGGCATGCACTTAGGGAACTTAGAATCAGCTCAATTTTTTCAAGGTTTGCGTTAAGTTTTTCTAAGGCAGGTCTAGAGTAGCCTTTATTTTAGGTCTCTTTTATTTAGTTTTACTACCAAGATACAATTCTCCTAGGATCTCCACTGAGTTCCCTGGATGTTAAATGAGATCTCTTCTCTCTGGCTGGATCCCTACTATCTCATAGCCTGTGTAAGCTCTAGGAATTGTCCAGCATATGGATTCTCAGTACTTCTTTGCATAGCTTTGTGGAGTTTTACCCTAAGCATTCACAGCTTAGTTTTCAGCAATAGATTCAAGGAGACCCCTATGCAGATTCTAGGCTCGTTCTCTGCATAGTTCTCTCTGTTCCAGTGCTCTGCCCCATAAATTCCAGCTGCTTTAGCCTCCCTTAACCCTGATCTCTGCTTGCTTAACTTGGCAAGACTGCAGTGTTATGCTTGTGTTCCTTCCCCTGCACCACTGTCTGGAAAAGTGACTCTTGGCAGAGAGCCAGGGAAATTGTAGGGCTTGCTTGTTTGTTTCACGACTCTTGTTGATCATAGTTCTGCACTTCTTGTTGTCTAGGATTTGGAAATAGCTGTTTCATGAATTTGTCCAACTTTCTTATTGTTTTCAGTGGGAGGACAACTCTGGTACCAGTTACTCTGTCATAACTATAAGATAGAGATGAGTTTTTAAAAAGACCACATTCATAGCAGTAGTGACTACAAGTTTTTTTTCATACAATCTCACATGAAGGAGCTTTGGGAACTGAAAAGGACTATGGAGAATCTGAGCTCTGGAGATTTGACATTGGTAGCAGAAGTCCAAGATGCCAGGGAAGATAGCTTAGCAGAAAATCTGACAGCCAGGCTGGAACAATCAGGATTTCTGATGTGTAAGCTCAGAATAGAATAGATTTCAGTACTTTCTCTCTAAACATTATTTGCTTCTTATTGAAGCAGAGGATCCAATATGAGATAGACAAAGGACTCTTCTTCTGATAATCGAATCTCAACCTTGGCTACATACTCGAATTATCGAGGGAGCTTTTACAAATCCTGGTTCTCAAGTTGTACTGAAAAAATAAATCAGTCTGTGGGATGACTCTAGGCATGTGTATCTTTTAAAGCTCCTTGGGTAATTTCAGGGTGCTGCCAAAGCTGGGGACCACTGCTCCAAGGTGCCCCACTGCCAGCATGGAGGGTTAGGGTTAGGGTTAGTATTAGGGTTTCTCTCCGGGAAGTTCTATTAGGTGTTCTGCATATCTTATCTCTTTACTATCCCCTTCCTTTCCCTTCCTGAACATTTTCTCAGCTGCTCTCGTTCTACTCAGAAGAAGGCCCAGGTGATGAGACAGTGGGGAAGGCCAGGCACGAGGTGTTGCAGTGGGGAGGAGGGAAGTGTGGACCCAAGAGGGGGTAGAGGAAAGGACCCAGGAAGGGACCCAGGAAGGAGGAGGCAGAGAGCAGATGCTGCGGAAGCCAGGGTGTGTGGAGGTCCCCATTTCCCCTTCCCCTCCTTCTGCTGTCACACTTCCTTCCCCTGCTCCAGGCCCAAACAAGTCTGGAGCTAGCCAGCTCAGCTGGTGGCTGTCCAAGATCTTCTGCCCACACTTCCTGGCCACAATCCTCCTTTGGGGTGATGAAAAGGCCCTGGAAGTCCCTTGCTATTTACCGAGGAAGCGTGGGCTTCTCTCCTGGGAACAGAAGCCGCAGACTTTCTGTGATGGAAAGTGCCCTGGGTCAGAGCTCATGCCCTGCCACTGACTTGCAGAGTGACCCTGGATGAGTTGCTTCTCCTCTCTGCACCTCAGTTTCCCCACTTCTAAAGCTAGAAGATCCAACTGCATGGTTTCCTTGATCCTCCATCTCTTTTTGAATGTGTGCGGGCAGACTGTACTCCTTTGGGAAGGCTCCAGAAGTTGACTTGAAGGACCCTTTTCTCCCTAGAGGTGTGTGAGGTATGGTGAGTGTTGGCTCTGGACTCCGCTCCTGAAGTGTGCCCAACTCTGAGGGACAGCCTGGAAATAAAGATGGTTTTAGTAGCTGAGAGGACAGCAGGTGGATTGTTGGTTGTGTAATGGATCATTAAGTGAAACTGGACCTTAGCATGGCCTCTTCTTTTCCTTTAAAGCTAAGAAAAATGACATTTCAAAAAGGTCATGTTGGGGGCAGACAACATGTTTGTTTTGAAAAGGACCACTCAGCATTCCCACTGATGACGCGGGAAGGGAATACCTGCTCTCTGGGATGAGGGTGTGCCATGGAGATTCCTGGAGATTGGGTGGGGTGAGGGTAGACAGCCAGATGGAGGGTGTGAGGAGAGAGCCCTGTCCTTGGAGGACGTTTGGGAGCTGGGTGAAAGCCAGTGCGACAGGGACTCCGAAGACAAGGTTGGGCCTGGGGCTGTCTCAGGATGTGCTTGGAGCAGCAGTGCAGGAGGGATTTCTGAGCGTCGAGGAAGGGGACAAAGTGGGAGCCAGGTCCCCAACCTAGGCCACGCAGCAATGCTCTGGTGGGGCTCAGCCACACCCAGCAGCAGACATGCCCTCACAAGGACATTGGGCAGAAGGGGCAGCAGTGCTGGGGCCAACGGTGAGCAGGGAGACTGGAAGCATGTCTGTGGCCTTGCTTCAGAGCCTATGTGGGACGGCACTCGGGAACCCCCAGAAACATCTGGAGAGCAGACCGTCAGAGAGCGCAGAGTCTCTGCATTGGGAGGGCAGGAACTCACAGTGCTTGGCCCACAGCTCTCTGAGGCACCACACAGAACAAGGCAAAGGCTGATTACGAGAGCAAAATGTGTAGCGCCCAGTGTCCACAGGTGTGTTTACAGAACTGCTGCTGTGATTACCGTCATTGTTATGAGCTATCATGGGAATGTTTGTTTTCATGAACTGTGGCCCAGTTTACGTCGAACTTTTTGTTGACTTCTGCTTGGTTACCAGAGTGCCACTATCCAGGCTTGTCCCTAACATTTGTGGGGCCTACATCAAGAACGCAAATAGAGGCCCACATACTTTAACATCATAAATTCAGCCCACCACCAATTTTAGGAGCAATGTGAATTATTTAATTTGAAAATCTTCCTCACACCGTATACAACTGTTATGAACACAGCACTATATAATGAGAGCCTCTGGAGACACACACTGGAACATGAAGAGAAGTTAGGAAGCGAGTGCTCAGTATGACTGGGGAAGTACATTCTGTTACGTCATGCCAGGCCACCTATTGCATTCATGCTGAGAGGAAGGACTGGGCAAATTAATTTGTCTTTTCTTGATCTAAGCACTTCCAACTCCAACTATGCACACTGTTCCTCTCCAATGCTATGCCTTCACAGCATTCAGACAGCTGGCTTTGTTGTGAGGACACAGAGCAAAAAAGCTCCAGAGGTGAGTTTTCCTGGTCCCTAACTGGTGCGGATTGAGATAATGAATGTAAGGCTTTGTGTTTGTAATATGCGGGGTGCTTGAAAGCACGGGGCCCTTCTTGCTGGTACAGCATTGTTTTATTTCATCTAATTTTAGCTTTGGACCTTAGAAATAGACCTTTTAGTTGAGTGTACTCCTCAGTGCATGACACAATATAATCTTCGGTGTGTCCAAGGGCCTTTTAACATCAGACATAAACTTCAGGTTGAGTTTTTCAAGAGATGAAGGGAAATATCACATTAGGCTAAATGAATTGCTAAGATGATGATTCTCCTCTATTTAGAGAAATACAACTTAAAATTAATCTAAGATAGTTCAGCTTAACTCTTGAATTTTTGATCAAAAACAATTTTCAGGTTTTTCTTCAAAATTAGTTAATAACCTATCAAGGGTCAGAAGGACCAGCCCCACTGGACATACGTATTTATAGAGGTGGGTGTTTGGATTTCATGGGAGGAGAATACAGGAAAGCAAAGAAGGGGTGCCAAGCTTGCAGGCTGGTTGCCTATATGTGAGAAATAGGTGGTACAGCTTGTCTTATGTCCCCGTCACTGGCTTGTCCACTGTGGCCTTCCCCAGCCGTCAGCTACTTCTCTTCCTCCTGGCCAGGATTCTCTGAGTTAGGCTTGCTGGCCTTCCAATCGCTGTGTTTCCTGCCCCCTGCTGTCCATTCAGCTGGCACTGCTAGAGCCTCGACAATGTTTCTGGTGTCTCTTCCAGCCCCAGGGGCCTGCCTGTGCTCTGTTGTGCCTATGCCTTTATCTCACCCCTACTGTACTGCCTGGAGTCAAAGCTGTGCTTGTGGAGACTCTCACCTTGGTTATCAATCACGGAATGGAACACTGGGAGTGAGCACGCCCACATAAACCTGCCATGTTGGAACACTGGGAGTGAGCACGCCCACATAAGCCTGCCGTGTTGGAACACTGGGAGTGAGCACGCCTGCATGCTCAACGTGAGCACGTGCCATGTTGGCAGCCAGTGGAGGGTGCCACTCAGCTCTCCCTCCAAGGGAACCTTTTGACGAGAGTGTAGTAAGCTGATGGCCACCAGCTGTGGCACCTTCAGGGTCTGTTGCTGTATTTGAGCAGAGGCGACACTCTCCTGGGCAGCAATGGCCAATGACTGTGCACAGCAGAGGCACTAGGGTCTTGATAATTTCTGTGCAATGCAGGATTTCTCTAATGGGTGATCTTGGTTCTAGAACTCCCTCTTGGGATGGCTGAGATTTTCTGGGGGCTGTACTGCTCTGAGGCGCTCCGTACCCACATACACCTCCTTCCTTCCCCCTTTCCTTTTGCAAGGATCAGGGCTGCACTGCAGTTTGAAGGCTCTTCCTGCCTCCTCCTGCTCCTTCTTCCCCTTCGATCTTCACAGTCATTTCCCCTAATAAATCTCTACGTTTCTAACTCCATCCTGCCATCTGCTTCCCGGAGGACCTGAATTGACCCGACTTGTAAGGCAGTGTGTGTTAGAAGAGCCATGTGTGGCTTTTCAATTGCTGGCAGAGAGGGAAAGAGTGGTTTGAGGGTAGGGTGGATCAGCAGTGGCCCGTCCAGAGCCACTTTCCTGTAAGAGCACGGCTTGTGCAGGAAGTGAAATGGAGCAAAGTGTAATGGGGCCCCTTGCTTGCTATATTCCCCTAAGTTTACCCCCTTTTCTATAAATAATATAGAGAGCCTGGGATCTAGGTCTGGTGCTCATCTCCTCCTTTGGCCATTATTCACCCCCAAGCTCCATTGCTTTTATAGGATCTTGCAACAGGTGGAGTGCAACTGGGAAGACACTGGCAGTGAGGCCCTATCTTCATTTGGCTAACTTTCCTACACTGAATTCATATCTCTTGCTACTTACTTGTGCAAATATCTTGTCAATGTCCATCTTCACCCTCAGAATATAAGCCCCATGATTAGGGGAACCCTGACTGTTCTATTCAGAGTTGATTCCCTGGAACCAAAAGGGTGTCTAAAACATAACAGGCACTCAAAAATATTGCTTGATGAAGAAATGAGTGGGTGAATGCGGGGTAGATCATATTCTTATTCTTCCAGCAGCTATAAAAACAAACCAAGAGTTATATTTTGGTTTATCCCAATAGTTGGGATGCTAATTATCCCAACAGTTGAGTATTCTAGCCAAAAAATGTATGTCCCACATGTATATTTTTGTAAATGTAATGGGCACAGTCCCTGTGGTTCCTGTTTTAGAGCTGTCATCTTGTCTTCAAGATCGTTTTCTATTTTCCCCATGTGAAGCCTGTTTCCACAACCCCTGTACCCAGACTTCCCCCAGAAGCTAAAGCCAGCTCTATCTGTGTTGGGTAACTTATTTAGGGTGTCTGAGATTACTCGTAAGTCCAGGGAAGCCTGTGAGATGACATTCCAAAGAGCACTCCCCCACTGTCTTCTTTCATATAAATAATTACAGGCTCTTCTTCCCAAGGTTCTGTAAAAACTTCCCCATGGGCCAGAGTCCCTTGGAAAGTGGTCCAAGCCCAGTGTCAGTGAGGTACAGTCACACATTAAAAACCATCCTCTATCACTTTTCGCAGGCACGGGGCAAGCCCACAAGTAACCATTTATCAATATTGAGAAGAAAAACAATGGTCAAACGCAAGAGTTAAGTCCATTCAAGACTTGCTGGGTGATATGGTTTAGGTTTATGTACCCCGCCAAATCTCATGTTGAATTGTAATCCCCAGTGTTGGAGGAGGGACCTGGTGGGAGGTGTTTGGATCATGGGGCGGATTTCCCCCTTGCTGTTCTCATTATAGTGAGTGAGTTCTCACGAGATCTCGTTGTTTGCAAGTGTATAGCACTTCCCACTTCACTCTCTCTCTTCTGCCAGCCATGTGAAGATGTGCTTGCTTCCCCTTTGCCTTCTGCCATGATTGTAAGTTTCCTGAGGCCTCCCAAGAAGCACAAGCCTGTACAGCCCACAGAACCTTAAGCCAATTAAACTTTTCTTTATAAATTACCTGGTCTCAGGTATGTCTTCATAGTAGTGCAAGAAGGCACTAACACACTGGGCTTACACAGAGTGGAGGAGGGAGGACTTTTCTACTCTTATATCTTCACCAAGGACCAAAACTGAAACTGCGTGCTGAAAAGGCAGTAAGCTGGGATGGTTGTTACTGAGCCATGGCTTCTTTGAAAAATAGGGTTAGTTGGCTCATGCAGAATGTATTATATGTGCTTACAAAGGGGGCTGGGCTTTGGATAAAGTCCTGTGCTTCCCTCCCACCTGGTTACCTCAGGACACTGAAACAACTAAAGGGCAAGTTACCATACCAGGGATGAGTCCTTTCAACAAAAGAGTCTCTCTATCTGAGTCTCACTCACTTGTGTACTCTCTCTGTCTTCCAGAAAACATTATATAGAAGGAAAGTTCTCCAAGATCAAGGTAGGAAATAGTATATTCATTCAACAGACATTCATGATATGTATTCCATATGCCAGGAATTGCTCTAAGAGCTGAGGATGCAGCAGTAAAAACAAACACATGACCCTTGTTCTTATAGAGCTTGTGCTTTAATGTAGAGGAAAGACAAAGAAATAAACTAGCAGTAAATAAAAGGAAAAAGCAATTTCTGATAGTAATGAGTTCCAGGAAGACAATAAGACAAGACAATGTGATGGAGAGGATGGGATGGGTTCTCTTTGGCTAGAGACATGGGTTAGTGAGGAGTTTGCTAATTTGGACTGGTAGTCAGGAAAGAACTCACCAAGCAGGTGCCATTTGAGCTAATACCTGAACAACCCCCAAAAGCTAGCCACACAAAGGCATAGGGATGGTGCTTTCCTGGTAGAGGGAAGAGCAAAAGCTGAGGTAAGAATGAGCTACATGTGTTTGAGGAATCAAAGGAAGGTCCAGGTGATTGAAGAGCAATGGACTCGGGGAGAGGACAGGACAGAGAAGTAGAAGAGGCCAGATTACATGATAATAACCAAACTTATGAACTAATGAAAACATCATTAGCTCCATGCCTCTCTCAGTCTCTAGGCACTTAACACCAGGGGCCTGTTTGTGTAGAAATTGCTGATTGATGATAGGCTGTGGGATCTGAGACAGTGTTGGTCACTTCCACAGTCACACATATATGCAGGTATATCTAGAATTCTTCATTTCTGCCAAGCTTCTGGCTGGTCCCTTCCATAATATTTCATTATCATGGTGGCTGAGTGGTTTTGCAAACTTGGCATTCCACCACAGCTACAGAATCCCCATATAAACAGTTCATGTTATACGAGAGGGAAGTGTTTAGCCCTTTACTCTTCTCATTGATGCCACTGACTTCCACGTTAACTCTCTTGCTAATCAACAGGAGGCTATAGATAAGTCAGATTCAAAAAACTATGCCAGAGCTTCTCATTGGGTAAGCCAAGGCTTTGCAGAGTTTTGTAGCATCTCCACTTATTTTCCCTAGTGATGTTTTTCTTCTACTTTTTGTTAACTGTTTGTGTCAAAAGAGTCATTTGAAATTCATGCTTCCCATCCAGTGAATGAATCTCAGTGCCAATGTCCTTCAATGTCCTTGTCAGGTGGTTGTCCATCCTTGTCTGGGGAGTTCATCTCCTTCTGAAGAAGGTGGTTCCTTTGTTGGACAACTTTAGTTCTTAGAAAACTCATCTACCTATTGAGTTTATCTTCCAGTAACATTCATTAGCATAATATTTGAGGAGAGTTAGCTTGCAGTCTTAGAGTCTTCTCTACCCCAGGATAACATCACCTCAGCTGTTCTCCCTGCTGAACTTTCCAGATCCTTAGAAGCCTCGGATACACTTATATCCATTAGGATTTTTTCACTAAGAAATGACTGAAAATCCAAATCAAATTGGTTTAAGCCAACAAATAAACTTAAGGGCTCATCTAACTGAAAAGTCCATGCATCAGCACAGTCGAAGTTCAGAGGCTGGTTCTCCCAGTCTTTGGCTCAGCCTTCTTTTGTGTTGGGCTCATTCTAGCCTTCCACTTGGTTGTTCCGGGAGCGCGAGGCTCACATCAGAGTTTAAACGCCATGCTTTGATTGGCCAGTCCAGATTACATTCCTGTGGTAGAGCAGGGGGAAGGGAACAACTGCTTCAGGAACAGAATGGTACTGAGCATGAAGGAGAGGGGGTCCCCTGGAGGAGAAATGGGGTATAGCTAGCTGGAGATAAAAGTGAATAGACACCTTGGGGATAAAACAACAGCACTTCAACTGAGCCACAGATTTAAAAGTAACCAATATTTCCCACTTTGTCAGCTTGGTTACAATTAAGATTATATTTCTTCATGCAGTATTCCAATGGAAGACTTCAAGTCTCCAATCCCAACTCATCTTTTCTTCCTTCCTGGGGTCTACCCTGCTGGGATAAACCAAGAAGTGTCCAAGCTGTTAACTTATGTTTACTGTGTTTCGTCTTTGGTAGAAACACTGCATGGTGTTTGGCGTGAAAGTAGAACTCCGACCTATTTCAGAAACCAGAGATCAAGCATCACATCCAATGCTTCTGAGATGCATGAAGTTTCCATGCTGTCACTTTTGCTGCTTCTGCTGCCACCCTCACCACAGAAGGGTGTCACACCACTGGTCAAATTTAAAAACTTGACCAGCTGAGACTGAGCCTCCTGTTCAGGGGGCTGCCTATGGCAGCAGCAGGGGTTCCTCTGCTTAGGATGGAGATGGATTTTCCACTCCTCTCCTTCCCCACATCCTGGTGCAATTCAGCCAATGGTGTCCTTAACAAAGTATGGCCATATCTGGCCTCCAAGCATGTGCATAAACAAGTCTTTAATGTTTGAAGGCTTTTGAGGTTGATGAAGAATTACTACTCTTGTACTCTATATAATGATTTATTCATGTTCCAAATTTATCAAATAATTAGCATTCCATTAACTAAATGCTGCATATTTCTCAACATGTTCACACAATATTCACACAATTATAAATCAAAACTTATTTATTTGATTAAAAATTTCCAATTGATTGCAAAGTATTTAATCTTCTAGATATTTATCATATTCTAAAATTATAAATCCATTATATCAGATTTTCTTAAGTGCTTCAGATACTTTTAAAAACAACTCAAATATCACAGTGATTATAAAACTAATTATTAAACTTATGTTGAAACCATTTATTAAAGTGCTGGTACCTAGATTTATTTATTTTATCTGCTTGTATCCTTATTCTTTCTTATATTCTAATTTCTCATTTAAGTTCTTTTCCCAGGATTTCCACCCCCAAAGGAAAAAAACAATCAATCATTTAGAGTAGCCAAGAGTGTGGGATGTGAGGTGTAAATTATTGAGCAGGACCAGGAACTTGTACTTTAAATCCCAGCCTCTGGGGGTCAGGCTGAGGCTGAAGCCCTCTGGTAATTTAGGTTAACTTTTAGTTTCCTGGAATTGGTGTAGATTTTAATTTTCAGAAGGAAGGTGTCTTTCCAGAAATGATTGACCCCTAACGTTTGCACACTGGCTCCCTGACCCTCTGCCCTGCCACTGTGGTTCTTGGGCTTGGTTAGGATCCCTGCAGGTGTATCTTTATGAGTAGCTTGAGGTCGGATGGGGCCAGTCAGCATCATCTTTGGGACATTTGATTCCTTTGTTTTCTTGGAACCCACACTTGCCTTCTTTTAACTGGCTACTGTGAGTGACCACCCTGGCTGGCCAGTTTTGGGCCTCTTCCCACGAGACTCTGTCTGTGGCCTCTGGTCCCGGTCAGTGGGTCTTGTTCTTGGAACAGTAACTTACTTTTCCGGTTTTCCTTGGCTTAGTCACAATTTCTGTTTTCTAAAAAATTTACACTTGAAGAACTTATTTTTACTTTATAAATATCTGTTTAACAGAAGAAATAAAATAACCCTATATATGTGTACACAGGTGTGTGGATATGGGTATGTGTGTATATAGGTATACACACAAAGTCTCTCTCATATCTATTAAAATTACTTTAAAAAGAATCTATTGTATCATGTTCATTGTTTTTTCTCCTTATTTTCAACCAGGTCATTTGTAGTCTCGATATTAACTTTTTCTTGAGTATTATTGTCCTCTGGCTTTTCATAAGCCGGAAGTGTTTGAACCAGTTACACTTATGATTCCCCATTTGATGCTCAGAGTCCCAGCTCAGCCTGTGGGAGGCCCAACAAGCCAGCTCCTTGTTCTATCGGCACTGCCTCGAACATCCCAGAAAACATCCTTGCCTTCTGGCAACAACTAGAGGATGTTCCAAACCCTCCCCAATGTTTCCTTATTATTAGGGACCAAAATCTAGGCACTCTGAATGCACAGGGAAGTTGGAGTAGAACAAAATCATATCTGTTGTTTCAGTTTTGGAAAAAGAAATTAATTTTTTTTTTGAGGAATGTGTTCGTCCTTGCTTTCCCGGTATAACACGTCACGGTACCTGCTTTTCATGGTTGGTGTTCTCTCTCATAGTCTGGTCTCAGGAGCCACTCCAGCTTTTCCTACCTTCACAAGATACGGCTCCTTTGATTCACTCTGCCAGCCTCTCCACCACCTAGAAAGGCTGGGCCAGGACGTGCTCCAGCACCCCTTATACCATAAACCTCTAATCCTTTTCCTCTTTGGTCATTTAACTCAGCACAGCATCCTGGCCAGAGGTCCCATCCCTACCTACCTACATTTGTGGTAGTTTTGTTTTGGGAGGTTCACTATTACTCTCAATTCTGCTTCATTAGAAACCTGCCTCATAGAAATGTCATCCTTTATTTATTGTTAGAAAAACAATGTATTTATTGAAGGTAGTTTAGGAAAGTCATTAAGTTACAGTGAAAAAAATTAGAATTAGGCTGGGTGTGGTGGCTCATGTCTGTAATCCCAGCACTTTGGGAGGCTGAGGCTGGCAGATCGCTTTAGGCTCATGACTTCGAGACCAGCATGGGCCACGTGGCGAAACCCCATCTCTACTAAAAATACAAAAGAATTAGCCAGCTGTGGTGGCGCACCCCTGTGGTCCCAACTATGTGGGAGGCTGAGGTGGGAGGATGGTTTGAGCTTGGGAGGTGGAGGTTGCAGTGAGCCGTGATCACGTCGCAGCACTCTAGCCTGGGTGACGGAGACAGATCTTGTCTCAAAAAACCCAAACCAAAACAAAACAAAAAAACTACTGCTACTACTACTAATAAGAACTAACTATGTCTCTAGCTTCTTTTTGCAGACTGCCTAAAATAAAGGAGGTTTTTAGGAAATTCAGCTTCATACCTGGTGAAATGTTATTTATTTCACAATGTTAATAGAGGCTGTTGAGTGGCCATGGAAGTGAGAGGAGAAAGTTTAATTTTTACTTTTTGTACTCATGCATGATTGGAATTTCTAATCCAACACTTACTGCCTTTGTAATCATACATACAATTTTAAGTGTTTCAACTAATAAAAAATAAGTCACCCATGGTTAACATTGCTAATACTTTTTGTGCCTCCTAGTCTTTTTTCTCTCTCAGGCATGTATTTCTCTTAGCAACCTTTGAACCATAATCCATATTTAATTTCTCCCCCTACTTTTTATTTTAATTTAACTTGATGTAGCAAGCACTTTCTCAGGTTATCAATTATTCTTGGGAAACATAGGACTTATAATAGCTGCCTGATATTCTATCATTGAGGATGCACCATAGTTTATTAGGTTATCCCCCTACTGTTGGCAAATAATTGTTTTTAATTTGGGAAGTACTTGAAAAATCACCCATTTGAGGTTCTCACTTTCCAGATGAGAAAACTGCAGTCCAGTGAAGCTAGTCATTTGTCTAAGCATGGCCAGTCGATCCGAGGCTTGCTGGGATGGGATCTGGCAGTCCTGAGGCCTGGGCCTCAGCTCTTGCTGCCGTCACAGGCCGCCTCCTGAGCCTCCGCAGGGCACTTCTGGAACTTCACTGTAGGGTACTGCCTACATTCTTTCTAAATTACATTTTGCCATTTGGGACACATTATTCCTGCCTGTCAAGATCATTTTTTATCTTCTGTCATATAACCATTAGCTAATGAGGGACAGTATAGCCAACGTCAGAAATTATGGCTTTTTCCTCTATCAAGATGTGCTTCCTAAATCATCTCTATGCCCAGGAAGGGGAAATACTGTCATAGCTCTGATCAGATAATTCCAATAGTCACCAGCAATTATAGGGAAGGGTGCTCATTAGCAGATCTCAGGCTGTGTTTCTCAGGGATCCCCTGGGTTCTGACATTCTGTAATCAGCATTCCGGCAGGATGCCTGGGCTCTGCCCTGGGGCTAGTGCTCACAGGATGGAAGAGGAATAATTATTGGGTGGGGAAAAGAAGGAGAAGAGGCAACTAACATCTGAGGCTGACACTGTGCCCAGTGCAGGGTGCCCTGGCAAAGATGACAGAAGCGTTATAGGGAGGGGATCCTGCAGGATAGGACTGGTATGGTTTCAGGCGAAAGCAAGTAGATCAGAAGAATCTCCCATTTCCTCAAATTAAGGAATACTGTCCCACCCCACAGCTGTATTATTAAACTCTAATCAGACATGAAGGAATTCATGGTGATAGAGAAGATTATTCTTAGAGACCTGAGGCTTATTCTGATTTTTTTCCTTCAAATTTTATGAAACACATTTTATCCAAACTTTACGAATGAATCTTTGACATCAGTGTCTGTCATTACTAGAACCAATTTTTGCGTCATCTGGTATAGTTTTTTTCCAGACTCTATAATGTTCACTCCCTCCTAAGTTATTTGACTTATAACCTCTTCAAAATCTCTCTTTAAAAATATTGTGGCTTGAGTTTATTCTGCATGGACATTTTTCATGTATTGCTTTTCAGAAAATGCTTAATTCAAATGAAGCAGGGACCAGGGAATGTGATGGTTTCTATTCATGGTTAATGTTAATCCATTGACCATATGTTAGTATAAATTTCTCGTGCAAATTCCTTTTGCATGGTGTTATAGCACATTCCCGAACTGCTATAATTATGTAATTTATCAATGTGAAAAATGGACTTCGAGATGTAGTAGTCCAGAGCTAATATAGTGAGCAGTAAGGGAATGCAGTGTGTTTAGCGAGGAGCTGTTTCCATGGGAACTAAATCTTTTAAGAAAGACTCCTGGATCCCTGGGCTTCACTGTGAGCTGTACATCCAGGTGATAAGACCTGGGTCCCAAGTTCAGCTCTGACATGAATCGCCAGATGCCACAGACAAGTCCCTTAACCTCTTTGAGACTTAGCATTCTTATCTGTGAATTGAAGTCAGACTAGTTGCATGGTTACTGGACTTTGGAATATCAGTGACCAGTAAGATATTTAAAATTTTGGAATAATTTTAGGTTCACAGGAAAGTAACAAAGATAGATGACTTCCCCTAATATTATCCTTCACCCAGATTTTCTCAATGTTAGCATCTTAAGTGAGGACAGTGCATTTGCTAAAACTAAAAAATTAACACAGGTGCAGTACTACTAACTAAATTACAGACTTTATTTGGATTTTCCAAGTTTTTTTCATTGAAATCCTTTTTCTGTTCCAGGATCCAATCCGAGATTGCATTTAGTTATCATGGCTTCTGAGTCTCCTTCATTTTGTGACCATTTCTCAGTCTTTCTTTAGTATGACCTCAATAGTTTTAAAGAGTACCGGTCAGATATATTATAGTATGTCCCAGACGGTAATTTTTAAAAAGAAAAAAAAAAAACATTGGAGCCTAGGGTTGGCAATTTTTAACTTTGACATATAAGGTGTAGGAATAAATTCCCAGGGTTCCTAGTGACAGAAAGTCTGGTCAAATAGAGAATTTATTGGCCCATGTAACTAAAAAGTCCAGGGGCATGTGTGGGTTCAATAGGACATTCACATCCAGTTCCATCTTGTCTCTTGGTTTGGTTCTTCTCTCCTTTGAACGGTTGGGTCATTCTCAAGTATGCACTCACCACATAGTTCTGAAATGGCTGCTGGCAGCCTTCATGGCTATATCCATCCAGGTTGTGTGCGCGTGTGTGTGTGTGTGTGTGTGTGTAAGTGAGCATGCGTGTGCATGTGGTGGGGGTGGGATGCTTGCCTCTGTTTCACTTTCCCCACTCAGCTATCTTTGGCTCTGATTTGGCCATCTGCTTATCCCTGAACCAGAGGGAAAAGATAATCTGCTCTGATATGAGGATATATTATCCAAAGATGTGGTCACCATCTCATAATCATGAGGGGAGCAAGCTGAGAGCTGCGGAGTACACAACAATCTCAAACAGGGACAAGAACCTGAGTTCTGGGTGACGTCGTTTAGTTACTGAAAATTAACCAACCCTAGAGCTGGGTTGCTCGTATGAAATAAGAAATCTTCCTATTGTTTGAGCTCCTTTTAGTTGGGTTTCAGATCACTTGCAACCAAAAGCATCTTAATACAATGATATTACATCATACCTATTTCCTTGATATGAGTTTCTTAACTGAGCATCTGTAGTTGATTGCCCAATAAAAAGTGGAGCTCAGTATATTCTGGTTCACAGTATTCATCAGAATTATTGTTGAAAACTCCAGCTGCACACAGGTATTTTGGCAAAAACAGAAGTGATACTTTTTTATTTTATTTATTTATTTTATTGAGACAGACTTTCGCTCTGTCGCCCAGGCTAGAATGCAATGGCACGATCTCAGCTCACTGCAACTTCCACCTCTCAGGTTTAAGTGATTCTCCTGCCTCAGCCTCTCGAGTAGCTGGGACTGCAGGTGCCTGCCACCATGCCTGGCTAATTTTTGTGTTTTTAGTAGAGATGGGGATTTTGCCATGTTGGCCAGACTGGTCTCGAACTCCTGACCTCAGGTGATCTGTCCACCTCAGCCTGCCAAAGTGCTAGGATTACAAGCATGAGCCACCACACCTGGCCAGAAGAGATACTCTTAAATTTCACACAATATTGAACGTTAGAGCAATAGCTCCGACGTTTCTTCTCATGAAAGCTGGAAGAAAACCATGGGGACAGACCAATGAGGGGACAGGAGAGGTCTGCAGGCTGCTCCTCACCCAGAACATGTCTGGACTCAGGCTTCTGCTCATCCAATGGCTATGATCTGGAATTGGTCAGAAAGAAACACTTCTGCCTAGAGGACGCTTCTCATGACAAACCTCTGGGCACCCTGGATTGAGATGCCCTTTTCCAAGGCCCTTTTCAACTCAGGCTGGTATTGCTGGATGGACAGGTGTGGAGACCAACAGCAACGGGGACCTTTCTCTCAGCGTAATGATCAGCCCATGGCTTCTCCTGAAGGACCTTTAGTCCCTTTCAAGGACTAGCGGGGTTACGATTTGGAAAGGCACTGGCTCCTTTCCTCTTTCTGCCCTACAAACTCACTCCTTTAGTGATGTCTATGAATACTTTTCTGTTTGCCCCTCTGGCTTTTTTAAATGAAAACAGTTTCTACTCCTTCCTTTCCTCCCACACACACTTTCTCACGAGCAGATACACACTGACATGAAACTCTCAGACCTCTTGTGGATCCACATATTTTGGGCATGTACATGAAGCCATTTATAGGGGTTAATCCATGAATCATAGACAGAAGATTCTCATTAGGAATGGGCAGTGGCCTCTTTAGGCTTGCATAGTACTTAACCGTATTAGGAGGTAGAAAACTCAACATTTTATGGGAGGCTTACAGGGTCACAGGAGACTTTACATTTTAATATTAAAAACTCAGATATTGTATTAAGCCCAAGGGGCAATAATCAGAAATGATAGCAGCACTTTGTTCAGGGCCTGGCATCTAGTAAGTTGTCAAAAACATTTACTGAGAAAGTGAATGGCTCTCTCCTCCTTCCCTCACCCCTTAGGGTTTTCAAGATAAAAAGTTACAAAACAGAGCTTTAGGGAAAATCAATTATTTCAGGATAAATAGCAAGTATTCCTGGAATGCTAAAAGCTGAAACAAATTTTATTTTTATTTATCTTTTTAAAAAGTCAATTTTTGGCCGGGCGTGATGGCCCACGCCTGTAATCCCAGCACTTTGGGAGGCCAAAGAGGATGGATCACGAGGTCAAGAGCTTGAGACCAGCCTGGTCAACATAGTGAAACCCCATCTCTACTAAAAATACAAAAATTAGCCAGTCGTGGTGGTCTGCGACTGTAATCCCAGCTACTCGGGAGGCTGAGGCAGGAGAATCGCTTGAACCCGGGAGGTGGAGGTTGCAGTGAGCCAAGATCATGCCACTCCACTCCAGCCTGGTAACAGAGCGAGACCCTGTCTCAAAAACAAACAAACAAAAAGTCCATTTTTATTTCAGATTTGGGAGGTGCATATGCAGGTTTTTTACAAGGGCGTGTTGCATGATGCTGAGGTTTCAGCTTCTGTTGATCCCATCACACCAGACAGTGAACATGGTACCCAATAGGAAGCTTTTCAGCCCTTGCCCCACTCTCTCCCTCCCTCCTTTTAGAGTCCTCGGTGTCTTGTTTTTATCCTTATGTCCATATGTACCCAATATTTAGCTTCTACTTATAAGTGAGCACATGTGATATTTGGTTTTCTGTGAAATGATTTTTAAATTTCTCGGCAGTTAGACTCCAACAGGGCTACGGAAAATCTCATGCAGATTTGCTGTGTTTCAGTGAATGAAGTTTTGTCTTTGGTGTAAAATTGGCTCCCTTGCTTGAGCCCGTGTTAGGGGGCTGCTGTTTGTTTTCAGCAGTGCACACAAAGGCCTCAGGGCCTGGGCACTCACTTCATTGCTGAGAGTCTCACACTTTCCCTTTTGGTCTCAAATTAGTTTTACTGAAACCCTATCTTTATGTGGGTCAGGGCTTCCGTATTCCTTAAAAAGGTTTTTTTTTTTTTTTTTTTTTTTTCCTTTAAAAACAAAAAAACACCCTTCCATTTCCAGAAATTCCTGCACTTCTTATTTCCTGTTGGCTTATTTAGGGGCATTTTTTGCTAATGAAGTTTCAAGAGGATTTCTTGAAACAAAGTTATGTAACTTTGCTGATTTCAAACTATCTTTTTTGCTAAATTCTTAACTGTTGAGTCTCTCTGTTTAGAACAGAGGCTGCTTCTTAACTACGGATGGTCATAACAGTGAAACTGGATCTCGGTTTTGAAGAATGTCACTGCTTTATGCATTTTTTTTTTCCTTTTCTGATTTCAGACAAAATGATCCTCTTCTCCAAAACGGTTGTTTCGGCCTCCTATTTTAACCCTGCCAATCAGACTCCGAGACATAGACCCAAGGGCTTGTTTCTGGGCTCTCTCCTGGGACATCCTGTCAAGAAAAGTACCTCATGTCTCTAGCCAGGACTGCAGTTTCTGATTGCAAGCTTTTTCTTTTTCTTTTTCTTTTTTTTTTTCTCTTTCTTTTTGAGACAAGTTTGTGCTCTGTCACCCGGGCAGAAGTGCAGTGGCATGAACCTTGAACTCCTGGGCTCAAACAATCTTTTTTCCTCAGCTTCGGTAGCTGGGACTACAGGCACATGCCACCACACCCCACTAAGTTATTTTATTTTCTTCTTCATTTTTTTTTTTTTTTGAGACGGAGTCTCGCTCTGTCGCCCGGGCTGGAGTACAGTGGCCGGATCTCAGCTCACTGTAAGCTCCGCCTCCCGGGTTTACGCCATTCTCCTGCCTCAGCCTCCCGAGTAGCTGGGACTACAGGCGCCCGCCACCTCACCCGGCTAGTTTTTTGTATTTTTTAGTAGAGACGGGGTTTCACCGTGTTAGCCAGGATGGTCTTGATCTCCTGACCTCGTGATCCGCCCCTCTCGGCCTCTCAAAGTGCTGGGATTACAGGCGTGAGCCACCGCGCCCGGCCTCTTCTTCATTTTTTAAAGTAGAGGCAGGGTCTTGCCGTGTTGCTCAGGCTGGTCCCAAACCCCTGACCTCAAGCAATCATTCCACCTTGGCCTCCCAAAGTCCTGGGATTGCAGGCATGAGCCACTGTGCTCAGCCTCCAGTTCCAATTCTGTCGGTTTCCCCATCTGCAAAGGAAGAATTCTGTAGTGGATGTTTTTATGCTTCTTTCAATCTCAGGCTCTGATTTGTTCTGGCATCTAAACGGATGTCAGCTATTCCTCTTCCAAAAACCTCAGAGAAGAAAATTCTCAAGTCCATGGTTTCTTTAATTTTTATGCCTAATAACTCTGTAAAAATTTCTTCCTCCCATCGCATAAATCCTTTCCCATTCAATCAAATGTCCTTGAAGCAGAAACACATGCCTACTTCTGCAGCCACACAGATAGTTGACCTTCGCACACTGGTTGATGTAGGGTTTTGCTCCTCTTCTTCATAAATGTTGGCTACCATAATTATTCACATTTTCCCAGAATAAAGATTATAGGTGTAGTGGTATGGTGTGAGGAGGCTGGGCTTCAGCTGGGGCAGCTGGCCCCTCACTTTCAGGGTGATCTTGGCTCTCTGAGTTTCCTTTTCCCCAGAGGTAAGGTGGGGACCTGCCCTCCTGGGCCGCAGGGCTGTTGTGAGGATGAACTGAGATGCACCAGTAGAGTGGCTGTCTTCACAATATGTGATTATGTTGCATCCTGTCACCTGCTGGCCCAAGGACAGGGATCTAATTGTGTACTGAGACCCCTTGGGAAGTGCTTTTAGATCCCTATGGAATCCTTAGTGGAATGAGATGGGCTATAAATACATGAAGAAAATAGGTAGAGTGAAAATAGAGACTTCTGGAGAATCTGGTTTCCTGTGACTCCACTGGGGTGCTGGGTGGGAGCGCTTTTTCAGAGCACGGAGACTTTCCTTGTACCTCCCCTCATTCCCTCATTCCCCTATTCTCCAGGGTTAAAAAAAAAAAGAACTTTCCCCGAACTTTCCCATTCCTCTGCCCTGGCTGCTAATGCTGAAATTCCATCTTGTGTTTGTTGTCACCCGCAGGTCTGTTTCCATGGTTACCCAAATTCCAGGCACTGGCCCCAGGCCCACCACAACGCATCCCTCAAAGTCTCTTTGGCAGAGGAAAAACATTTCTCCTTGCTGCGGCAAGTCAGAGCCAGAATCTCGGGCTCTCCTGTTTCCAAAGCCCCCACTACACCCTCATTCGTGTGTGATTTGCATGTTTAGGTGGTTCTGCTCAGCGTCGTTTTTTTGGCAGGGGGGTGAATAAGCACAATATAAGAGTTTCCTTCATTTCTCTTCTCCTCATTTGAGCTAAGGAATTACTTTCTTGTACCAAACATTACACCCTTGGAAAACACTCCAGATGGTTCTCATTAAAATTCCAATTCCTTTTTTTTTGCAATTCATTTTTCCCCATTCTCCCCAAACTACTATCTCAAAAATAAACACCAGCCTGAGGGGCAAGTGAGGGGTCTGTGAATAGCAGCTCCGGCGAATGGACTCTGTCAGAGACCCGTGGTGTGGCCCTGAAGGGGCCTGCAGCTTCTCTTGTTGCCAAGGGTCACTTGGCCCTTCATAGGGATGCCAGGGGTAGCAGCCCCGTGGCTTCATCACCAGAGAGAGTCCAAATACACATGGGGGGCATGTTTATAGGGATGAACATGAACACACAGGGATGCCGAGTGCAGCAACCCTGGGCACTGTCACCAGGGAGCGTCCAAACACATGTAGGGGGGCATGTTCGATGGCAAAGGTGCCTTAAAGGGGCCATGGGCTCTGCTGCCTCTGCAGGAAGAGGGGCAGAGGGCCAGCTAGGCCTCTGTTCCCCAACAGGCTGGGCCCAGACCATGCCTTGCAGAGGGGCTGTCCACCTTGTTTAGTGTACAGGGAGGCCTCTGCAGATTTCTAAAGACACTGGCCACAGGAGCGAGGCGATACTTACTTTAACAAGCGTACAAGGAGAGATTGCCAATGCCTTTTGGCCATAATTGAAGCTGAGCAAGTCACAGGCTTTGCTCCCACATCTGGAAAAATCTGCATGCACAGGAAAAGAATGTGTGTGTCCAATGATGTGTATTTGATGTGTTTTTATTTCTAACTTTGTTATGAAAAATTTTAAAAGTACAGAAAAGTTGTAAGAATGGTACAATGAACAGCCATATCACTCCACTTAGATCCAACGAATGTTCCATTTTGTCATTTTTCCTTTCCCTCTCTCTCTTTCCAGATACACAGAGAGATAAATACATACCTTTGCTTAGACATTTGAAAGTTGGGATCTTGTCCCTATAGCATTTTATAACCTAGTAATCTATGCATTAATGAAATCATATAATGCAGTCATGTACTTCATGACAATGTTTTGGTAAACGATAGACTACATATACAATGGTGGTCCCATAAGATTATAATACCAGGCCAGGTGTGGTGGCTCCTGCCTGTCATCTCAGCATTTTGGGATGCCAAGGTGGGTGGATCACTTGAGGTCAGGAGTTCGAGACCAGCCTGGCCAACATGATGAAACCCTGTCTCGACTAAAAAAAAAAAAAATACAAAAATTAGCTGGATGCAATGGTGTGCGCCTGTAATCACAGCTACTTGGGAGGCTGAGGCACGAGAATCGCTTGAACCCGGGAGGTGGAGGTTGCACTGAGCCGAGATCACACCACTGCACTCCAGCCTGGGCGACAGAGTGAGACTAAGTCTCCAAAAAAAAAAAAAAAATTAGAATACCATATTTTTACTGTATCTTTTTATGTTTAGATATATTTAGGTACACAAGTAATTACCACTGTGCTACAATTGCCTACAGTATTCAGTACAGTAACATGCTGTGCAGGTTTGTGGCCTCGGAGCAAGAGGCTATCCCATACAGCCTAGATGTGCAGTAGGCTCTAGCACCTGGGTTTATGTAACTGTGCTGTGTGATGTTTGCACAACAACAAAATCACTTAATAATGCAAATGCATTTCTCAGAACATATCCATGTCATTAAGTGACACATGACTGTATATGAATATATTCTTATTGTAAAATATTCAGACATCTGAATAGTACAGACACATAGAGTATAAGCGAAACCCAGGCATGAACCCCTCCTCATCTCACCTTCCCCACTCCCCAGGGCTGCTTGGCTTGTGTTTCTCGTGAACTATGAGTTTATTTAGACATACGTGTGTTTAGACAGAAATATATATTTTTGTGACACGTGTTTTTAAACATAAATACTATGTTTAAACATATAATACTATGCGTGCTGTTTTGCAGCTTATTTTTCACTTGGAAATGTGTCTGGGATCTTTCCATATTAGTATTTGGAGCTCTGCCTCGTTCTTTGACTACTGCAGAACATGCCAAAGCATGGTTGTATAATAATTTCTTAAATATTCCCTCTTGATGGGCATTTCAGCTACTTAGTATTATTTTTCCATTACTCACAGTGATGCATTTAATATCCTTGAGAAATGTTGCCTTAAGGACATGTACCAATATGTCTCTTTGACAGATACCTAGAGGTGAGATTACTGGGTTGGATGAGAGGCACATTTTATACTTGGATAGATACTGCCAAACCACCTTCAAAATGGTTCTCCAGGCTGAGCACGGTAGCTCACGCCTGTAATCCTAGCACTTTGGGAGGTCGAGGCAGGTGGGTTGCTTGAGCCCAGGAGTTTGAGACCAGCCTGGGCAACATGGGGAAACTCTTCCTTTACTAAAAATACAAAAAAAAGGTTAGTCCGGCTTGGTGGCTTGTGCCTGTAGTCCCAGCTACTTGGAAGGCTGAGGTGGGAGGATCGCTTGAACCCGGGTAGTCAAGGGTGCAGTCAGCTGTGATAGAACCACTGCACTCCAGCCTGGGCGACAGAGCAAGACCCCGTCTCAAAAACAAAAACAGAAACAAAAACAAAAACAAAAAAGGCTTTCTGAGGTAGCCCATTTCCATTTCCCCACATCCTCACCAATGTAGAATTTTGTCAGTCTTTTTAAGCGTTGACTTTGTAATGAATGAGAAATAATAAACATTGCTGGTTTAGTTCGAATTTCTTTGATTATTAGGAAGGTGTCAGAGTTCAGCTAGAAATGACAGAAGCCACTCCCTTAGTTTATGTAGAAAGTGATTTAACATAGGGAATTGAGTGTTTAACATTTTGTCAGATAAGGTAGAATGGTAAGTTCAGGATGAGCTTCGAGGACTGACTCTCAGAACTCCAGCTCAGCAAGGACCCACCAAGGGAGCTTTCCCTTCCCTCATGACCTGGAAGCTGGGGATTTGGGAAGCTGGGCCCCAACTGCTGGCTCGGCAATCCGGAAACCAGGAAGCCTCAGCCATACCTGGTGTCCAGAACCATACTGCCTCAGTTGTGTGGTAGATGCTGTACGTCCTGGCCATGACACCCACAAAGCTGGAGACTGGATCTAGACACTGAGGTCTTTGCTGTTGTTAATGCAGGAAAAAAACCAAAACCAAACAAACAAAAAACCCAAAATAACCCCAATCTAAACACAAAAAACAAGGATATTCTCTACTCTGTCTGCCAGTGGAGTTAGTAGGTCTCTTGAGGGTACACCCAATCAAGAGAAGCCAGGTCACAGGTAGAGGCTCAGCTCTTAGGGAGCCAGGACGCTGCAGGCTGTGGCTTTCCAGGCTCCAGCATGCAGTGAGGCAAGCTGCAAGGTGGCAGCATGGGAAGTAGGGAAAGTCTGCCTGAAATATCCACCATCATCATGTTTTCAGGTCTTCCATCTTTTTTCTATGAATTGCCTGATGGCACTCATTGCCTATTTTTGTATTGGGGTTATATTTTCTTATTTATAGAAGTTTTATGGGTTATCTGGAACTTTTTTTGTCTTTTATACGTGTTATGAATACCTTCTATTCTTTTAAATTTATATTTTTTGTCATGTCGAAATTTTGTTGCTCTATTTTTATACTTTCTGCTTCCTGGCTTTTGTAACTTACTTAAGAAGGCTTCTCCTACCTCAGATATCCTAAAGTATTCAACTACATTTCCTTCTAACACCTTTAACAACTTTTTCATGTTTAATTATTGAAACCCTAACTTGGGTTGTTGTTTTTTCCTAAATGGAAAACCACTGTCTAAGCATAATTTGTTGAATAATTTGTCTTTCAAATTATTTTATAAATTAAATTTTACAAAATTTAAAGGAGAATTTAAAAAAATATAGAATGAACTCTTTCTGCTTTCTGAAGCAAAGCCAAGATGAAGCTCTAAAAAATAAACTTGTTATCACTTCACATTTTGGCTGCACAACAGGCTCAAAAATTAGAGGTTTGATATTCCCTGAAGGACCGATGTGACAAGATTATTCCCCTAATTACAAGCCGTGATTGGACCCCCTTTTCCTGAAGACCAAAGTTCAGTCTCCATAGACTAGTCCTCTGTCTGCTCAGCACTGCTCCCCGCCCCATCGTGGGCCTTTGCAATCTACTTCCCTGCTCCTTTGCCTAGACGGGAGATCACATCAACTGAACTGGCCGACGAAAGCAGAAAACTTGTAAAGATATCTATGTCAGCGATGTTTTTAAATGACATTGTAATCATCTGTTTATGATGCTTCTCTCACTTACTGGTATTTCTCAATGTGGTCACTATCAGAGTTTTAGATAGAACAATTCTTCTTTGCAGTATATTTACTAACCCTGGCCAACATCTCACTAAATGTAGCAGTATTCTCTGGTACCTCCCCCGACCATCCCAGACGTTGTGACAACCAAAAAAAAAAAAAAAAAATGCTCCCATATGTTTCCAAACACACCAGCCCTACCCCTTAGTTGAAAAGAAGAGAGAGAGGGAGAAAGAAAATCAGAAATGACAGAATGTCATCACCACAAGGTACTGTCCTAACTCGTCTTCTAATCTCCAGATGTTCAAATTTGGCCTTTGTTTCAAAAGGCTACCTTCTCCACAAAGCTTTCCTAAATTCCCTCAACTGCAAGAGATCTATTTCTTTTCTGACTCCCCTCTTCCATGGTACTGCCAACATCCATCCATCCATCCATCCATCCATCCATCCATCCATCCATCCATCCCTGCGCTTACTTGCACCACTGCACTATCTATCTAGTAAGTATTTCTTTAGCATTTATTGTGCACTGGGCACACTGATCACTTTCTTCTTATATTTTGACTTTTTATATGGTGTCTTATCTGGTCTAACACAGTGTAATGTCAGGCACAATTCACATCTGACTTATGAACGCTTCTCTCAGGGTGCTTTGCACAGAGCTGGTGCTCACTGCTGAACGTTAGAGGAATGAAAAGTTACTGATTGTAGACAAAAGTTTTAACATAAATTTCAAATATTTATTCAAAGGCAGTAAGGGTAGTTTTTTTTTAAATAATGCTTTTCTGGCTGGGCGTGGTGGCTCACTCCTGTAATCTCAGCACTTTGGGAGGCCGAGGCAGGTGGATCACTTGAGGTCAGGAGTTTGAGACCAGCCTGGCCAACATGGCAAAACCTCATCTCTATTAAAAATACAAAAATTAGCCGGGCGTGGTGGCACATGCCTGTAATCCCAGCTACTCGGGAGGCTGAGACAGGAAAATTGCTTGAACCTGGAAGTCGGAGGTTGCAGTAAGCTGAGATCGTGCCACTTCACCAGCCTGAGCGACACAGCAAGACTCTATCTCAAAAAAAAAAAAAAAAAAAATGCTTTTCTGACTTTCACAATATCAACATTATTACTTGAAAAAATTATCCCAAACCTCATTGCCTTTTCAGAAGGATGTAAAGTAAGATGGGATGAATTACTTCCTTACCAGTTTAATCTTGTCCCTAGAAGTAACTCCTGCTAATAGCTTCTTTTCTTCTCTTCCAGACTTTATAAAAGATGTTTATGCAGATTCAGATACAGATATGCCCACATGTGCATTTATTAGGTTTAAATTAGCACATATATTAAAACGCTACATGAAACATGAATTTAAGAATGAAATTACACAGTTATGAAGTAAATAAATCATGTTTCACTTAAATGTGTATAGTTCTTTATAACTACAAAACAGTTTTCCATATGTTTGTACTCTCCAGCCCTAGGAAGTAGGCTCAGTGAAGTTAACAATCAGGCTCCTGGTCACACAGTCAGCAAATGGTGGAGCCAGAACCTGAACCCGGGTCTTCTGTCTCCTAATTCATTGCTGTTTCTACTGTGTAAAATAATCCCTAAGGATTATCTGCAAGTTATTATTTATATAATAAAATTATTCTTTGCTTGACTTCAGAGCGTCAATGTAAACTTTTTTGAAATACTTAATTGTATTACATTAAAAACAACGGCTAATATTTACCAAGTGCTACCACATGCCAGAAACTTTTCTAAGCACTTTACTTGCATTGTCTCATTTACTCATTCAAGAAACCTTTCATGTAAGCAGTATTATCAACCCCATTTTCAATGAGGAAACTGAGGTTCAGAAAGGCAAATAACCTGCTTGGGGATGGACTGGTGTGTTGCTTGGCTGGGTTTTGAACCTAGGTCCTTCTTGCCTCAAAAGTGTGTACTCTTAGCCACTGTAGTTCGAGGCAGCCTATATACATTTTACTTATATATAATTTTAAGTAAATATTATGTAAAACAGAATGAGATACGAATTTGATGTAAGTTCTACTTTAGAGATAATTGCAATTTGAATGACATAAGAAAGACAAGTCCAATGTATAGACTAGGATGTTTAGATAAATGCTTGAATAAAAGCAAGGGAGAGGGCCAGTCGCGGTGGCTCATGCCTATAATCCCAGCACTTTGGGAGGCTGAGGCAGGCGGATCACAAGGTCAGGAGATCGAGACCATCCTGGCTAACACGGTGAAACTCTGTCTCTACTAAAAAAAAAAAATTAGCTGGGCATGGTGGCGGGCACCTGTAGTCCCAGCTACTCAGGAGGCTGAGGCAGGAGAATGGTATGAACCTGGGAGGCAGAGCTTGCAGTGAGCCGAGATTATGCCACTGCACTCCAGCCTAGGGACAGAGCAAGACTCCGTCTCAAAAAATAAAAATAAAAATAAAAAAATAATAATACAAAAAAAGAGCAAGGGAGAAAACACAGAAGCAAGAGAGAAATAGGAACAAACATGGAGATTGATTCATTGAAAGAGGCAGGCTGCAGAGTCAATGCGAGGACGAGAGACTAGAGCTCCAGCCCTCTCCACTTCTGCCTCGAGCCCATCTGAGACTCTACAAGCCAGCCTGGGACTCATTTTTCTTGCACTCCTGGAGCCCTTGCTGTATGATGCCTGTATGCCTGGACTAAGATCTCAAACTAAAAAATAGGCACCTAATCTCCCGGCCCAGAGGGGAGCTGTAGGGTAAGTGGAGAGAATATCCTTAAAATCTACCCATCCCTGAGAGTAGGGGCTGGGAGGCAAGAGTGGTGACAATGAGGCCAGGAAGAACAGCTCATCAGGCAGACCCATGCCTCCTGTCTGTCTGGGCTGAGTAAAGGCAGGCTGCATCAGATGTTAGTCAATGACAGGTGTCAGGCATCCTCACTGGCCAAGAGGCAGGGATGCATCCACCTCACTCTCTCTCCAAAAGCCCTGTGCCATTAGACTGTGTACCACTTCGAGTGAGTACCACTCTGTGGGTATGGTGGAGGGGAACAGGGGAACTGCTGGAGACTAAGATGACAGGTGAGGAGGAAGCATGGGCAGAGATGCCAAGAAGGTAGAGGAGATCATGCACGGGCAGAGGAAAACCCCTTTTGCCTTTGGGTGGTGGCAGCATGATAAAGGGGATCTGAGTCACAGGGAAGGCGTGGAATAACTGGGATGGGTCTGTACGTCAGCCTCTCCCCTACTTCCTTTGGAGTCATTTGGTTGTTTTCAAATTCTCCACCCTTTGCCTGTCCCCCTTGCCCCATCAAATCCGGTTTGTGTGTGCTGTGTGTTTGTATACACACACAATTGGCTCTTGGTAATAATATTAGCTGAAAACATAGGAAATTGCAATTATCTGACTAGTTTTGATTTATAAAAACAGCTTTTTCATATGGTTCAGCCCAGTTGGTAAACTAAAATAAAAATCTAGGTGGAAATCCTTATAGTAATGAGCAGAACTAATGAAGGAATGGGGAAACCATGGGTCCCAGCTATGTAGTTGTGTTTCTCACACCTACAGCACTCAGAGGCTCGATTCTGCAACAGCTGCATTGCTGTGACCAGGGTGACAAAGTCATATAGTAGTTGGCTAAGTGCCAGATGAAATTTAGGCAGGGACATGCCCTGAGATTGGGTGATAACCTTACTTCAAGTTCTGTACCTCTCCTTCCTCCCATGGTCAGTCAGGCTAGTTTTTAGGAGGCAAAAAAGACAGAGGGTTCAGTTGAGCTGAGGAACCAATTTCAGCAACTGCCTAGGAGGTCATTCAAGGACCTGAACCCCTGTCAGGACTCTGGCAAGCCCGGGGGTCTGCCCCAGCATTTTCCCTGTCGTTCCTCCTGGCCCTGGCTGTTTTTCTGTCACCCCAAAGGCCGACACCCACAGTCCCTTGAATTCTCATTTCTAAGGTGAGGGCATTTGCTGGGTTGAATTAATCACTGTCCAGCATGGAACCCTGATGGGTACCATAGATTCAAGGATCAGCTACCTAATTTATGGGGCCCAGTACAAAATGCAAATGTGGCTCCCTTGTTAAAAAATTATTAACACTTTCAAGACAGCAAAAGCAGAGCATTATACCAAATGCAGGCCCTTTTGAGTGCAGGCCCAGGGCGACTGCCTTGCTTGCATGCCCGAGCAGCTGGTCCAGGCTGGTTCCGGTGCAGAAGCCAGGACCATCCATCATCTGGGCCAGGAAGGCCACAAGATATGAAGTCCCTTTAGGAGACCACCCAGCTGCCTTTTCAGGCCTGCCACTACCCACTGTTTTATTGAGAGCTCACTGATGGGGTATGGCACAGTGAGAGTGAGAAACTGGGGAACAAATTTAATTGTGGGTAAAGCAGGGCCAAATCAAGAAAGGAAGCTTTGAAAAACAGTCCTTTCATGGAATCAACCTAAATGCCCACCAACAGCAGACTGAATAAAGAAAATGTGGTACATAATCACCATGGAATGCTATGTAGCCATTAAAAAGGAGATCAGGTCCTTTGCAGGAATGTGATGGAGCTGAAGGCCATTATCCTTAGCAAACTAACGCAGAAACAGAAAGCCAAACACCGCATGTTTTCATAAGTGGGGGCTAAATAATGAGAACCAATAGGCACAAAGAGGGGAAAAGCAGACACTGGGGCCTACTTCAGGCAGGAAGGTGATGGAGGGAGGGAATCAGGAGAAATAACTATTGGGTACTAGGCTTAGTATCTGAGTGATGAAATGATCTGTACACCAAACTCCTGTGACAACAGTGTCCCTCTGTTAACAAACCTGCACATGAACTCCTGAACCTAGAGTTTTTGTTTTTTTTTTTTAAAGAAAAACAGTCTTTCTAGAGCCTAATGGATTATTCCTGGATGATGCCTAAATTATCCAAACGATTTCATGCAAAGATCTGGGAAATAGCTTAATGAAAGAGCCCCAGGTCTGACTATAAGTTGGGGACACAGGTGAGCAAAATTCCTGGCTCCAGACCTCTTTTTCTTTAACCAAAAGTTCTGAACTGCCCTCACCTTTTGGGTGCTCTCACTTTGCCACTGACAAAGCATGAGTGAGGAGCTCACTAGGTGAGCTGCTCAGTTCAAGCCTGGCTGGCCAGAATCCCAGGGAGGCTGTGTTTTCCTCACATAAACTGCTACCTAGCACTTTGGGCAGCCCAGGTATGCAGAATCACTTTCAAGCAAAAGATCACATGTATTGAGAATCTTCAGAGTTCAGAGCTAACAATCAGCCAGTGATTCAAACTTTCTAAAAGGAATTGAGCGCCCCCTGCTGGGTATTGTAGCATTGACATTAAACCATCCTCTCAAATGCACCAAAATCTGAAACTACAGAGATTTAATCTCCTATAAAATCCGGTGATAACAGGACTCATGGTGACATTATATATGAGTTTGATAAAAGGTTGAACCTTTAAATGTTTCATGACTCCCATGCTCCTATTAAAAACGCTTCTAGCTCTTTGTCTCAATTTTAGAAACAAGGTACATACTTTAAAGTTCTAAGTATTCTGGTAGGATTTTCCTCCCATGTCGCAGAAAGTTTTACAGGAGACGTAACAGGTCCAGGGAGAGGACATGGGTTTTGGGATCAGACATCCTAGGTTGGAATCCATTTACTATTTGAATGACTTGGAATAAGTCTTTTTTTTTTTTCTCACTCTATCGCCCAGGCTGGAGTGCAGTGGCACTGTGTCAGCTCACTCTCTGTTTCCTGGGTTCAAGCAAATCTCCTGCCTCAGCATCCCAAGTAACTGGGATTACAGGTGCCCACCACCATGCCCAGCTAGTTTTTTGTTTTTGATATACCTTTAGTAGAGACGGGGTTTCATCATGTTGGCAAGGCTGGTCTCAAACTCCTGACCTCAGGTGATCTGCCCACCTCGGCCTCCCAAAGTGTTGGGATTACAGGCATGAGCCACCATGTCCAGCCTGGAATAAGTCTTCTAACGTTAACTTGGAATAAGTCATTTAAGTCACCATCTCCTGATCAACGAGGACAATGCTATCCATTTAAAAAGTGAATGTCAGGGCTGGAACTCATGTGTTTAAAGTGCATAGAAGTGCTTGATTAACCATCTTGTCATTGTTACGATACTATTACAATGTGAGTCTAAGTTGGGCTTCAAAGAATGGGTAGCCCCTGGACTCAGACCCTGTTTCCAGAGAATAGGGCCTGTACCTTTAGTCCTGTGTCTAGCTCAGAGATCTAACCCCTGGGTCATGAGGGTAGTGCTCACACTGTGCAAGTCTGGACAATTCCACCTTGAACAAACATTTCAAGTCCTTCTACTTCTACCTGTCTTGCCAATCCAAACTACCATCATCTCTCACTTGAGCCAATGCAAAGCTCTTCTAATTTGTCTTTCTACTTCTATTCTTATCTCCAAAGGGATACACACACACACACACACACACACACACACACACACATATATATATTTAAATCCAATCTGATCAGGCCACTCTCTCTAGTTAGAACCTTTCAATGACTTAGAAAAACTTTTTTTAACCAGACATCTGCCTACCCACCTTGCTTATAATGCCAGTTCTACCTCCTGGCTTTATGCAGTTAGCTCTCTCTGTAAGCAATCCTCATCTCCCAATTCTTTCCCTTATTACTACTACTCATCCTTCAGTTGTTGGCTCACAAGCTCAAGGAGGGTACAAGAGATAGCGTATTTCTTTTCTTCAGAGCAAATTAAGTCCATTTGGCCTCACTCTGCTGCACTGCAAACAGAAATCAATTCTGTGGTTACTGGGGTGTCCCTTCCCCTTCTTAGGGTCTTGCAAGCATTTAGGACACTCATGAATGACCTGGAAAAATGGGTAAAGACCTCTACTCTTCAGGCTATCTGGGTCGTTGCTATTAACTTCACTGCCAAGTCTGAGGGGGCCCTTGTAGGAGGGGGCTCCAAGCTTGGAGGTTTTGGCCTTGTCTGGAAGACTCAGTGTTGAGGTGCAGGTTTCCTCTGGAGCACCCAACAAACCATGAAACTCTGAAGTTCACCATCTCACTGTGGTACCGAGTGGCACACAGCTTTCCACTCCTCCTTAGAGGCTCCTGTCTGCAGACCCTCTTCTCTCCCACCCTCCCCTGCTTCCCAAACAAGCGCTAGGGTTACTGTTAAGCATGTCTGCTTCCTGCTGTGCAACAGGAAGCACACAGGACCTGGTTACTTCTTGGAGAGTGGAAAAAAAAAATCAGAGACAAAATTAGTATTTCAAATTATGTGCTATAAAAGCTGCCAATCACAAGGTCTCCCCTGGATTATTCAATATAAATCAGATCCCCTCCAGTCACACTATCCTATACTGCAGTAGCACTGTCAGTACCCATCCCCCCAGCTACTGTGCATTGGCCGTCAAAGGCTCACAGCTGTAGCATACTCTGCAAAGGCGTGTTGCCTGGCAATGCCTGGGAGGTTACGCTGTCACTGGGGGATTGTGGGAGGGGCCAAGCCAATGACTGACCAATTCATACTCAGTACAAGGGCCTAACCACTTGCCTCAAGGTGAGAAAACTCTTGGTGTCATCATGGTCCAGAAATCCCATCGGATCAGACTGAAGCTACACTTCAGCTCAAACCACATCTTGGCTCAGCTTCTTTCCCTGCCCTATCCTGTTTACCTCACAGGACTCTTCTGAAAGCACCTCAATAAATCACTTGCACAAGAAATCTCTGCCTCAGGCTTGGTTTCTGGGAACCCAACCTAAGTCACATCTCTTATTTCTCCTTCCTAGCATATGCCCCAAATTGAAATTATGTGTTTGTATGGCTAATGGTTTAATGCCTGTCTCCCCAACTAAAGGCTCCACGAAGGGAGAAGCCATACTTACTTTGTTCACTGCTATATTCCCAGTGCCAGCCATGGTGCCTCCCACAGAGAAAAGTAATATGCAGGCTCTAAACTGGAAAGCTGGCAGGAACCAATAGGCCACACAGCCTCTCGGCCTCCCTCTCCAGATACTTCCCTTTTTGGGTGTTTTGGTAGAGACAATTGAAGAAAGCTACCCTGTAACAGCAACTTAGCATTTCTTGTGCCCATCATCCTCAAGCCAGTCCTAGACAAAGATTTTGAAGCCCTAGTTGACAAAAATCTGACTAGCCCAGATTAGGTCACCTAATTCCTGATACAATGAGTTTATGAACTTGCCCAGAGGCTATTCGTGGGGGTGGGGGCAGTTCTCAGATGAGTGTCATAGACACAAACCAACAGCTGTATTCCAGACATCATATTCTGGTTCAGCAGAAATCAACAATAGCTTTCATATTTTACTGGTTTACTAATATTCCAGGGAAAGGCTAGGCAGGATTCACATGAACATTTGTCAAGTTCTTAGATGTGTCTCAGAGATTACATACCCCAAGAAAGCTGTAAAATCCTCATTTAACAAGAATGTGAAAGAACTGTGGCATTCTAGGCACTTTAATTTTTTGAAAAGCTTTTTCTCTTGTATAATTTTTTTGAAATATTGTAATTCTCTTTTCTATTAGGTTGTCTTTCTTTGCTTATTGAAGGGACTGGGGTCTTTATTCTGAAGATCAATGATTTCGAGGTAGAACTACTGATGCAAAGAGAAGAAATCAGCCTGGATGTGTTTGGATTATAGGATAGCTGCTAAAATCATGTTTCTGATTGAAAACCTAAAATAAGCTAATTTGTTTTTTCACGTACCTCTTCCTCCTAAAAGCTAAGTAAACAAAAAGACCCAGCATAAAAAGGATGAGAAGAGATTTTAGTTATTCAGTGTTTTCAGAGTTTCAACAAGGGATACAGATACAGGCAGCCAGGGCTGCTTCTTACAGCGTTTACAGTCTGGGGAGAGCACACGAAAGACACTGTTTAACAGGCAAATAATTCCAGGAAATATACACAAATGTGTTTTTCAAAATACAGGTTCTTATACAAATGTGTAACTAAATACTGATTCCATAGTGGGGTGGTTATAACTGAAAGGGCTTTGAGAAAATAAGAAATGCCACTACTGAATAAAACTAATGGTCCACCTAGCCAAAGATCCTTTCCAGCAGCACAAAAGGAAGTTGTAGGGAGAACAGAGGTAACTGTCAGATATCTTTCTAATCTGTAAATTTATCCAAAGTTTGAAAATACCATGAAGAATCTTAGGAATGCCAGTAACCAGGGAATGGAATATTTGCATATCACAACATCTACAGGCTAAATACACTCCGAATGCTTCTCAATGTGGGGAAGTATGAGAAGTTAGTAATTCTCCCAGTATCTGGCTTCCTTTTCCCTTTGCCTTTCCCTCTCATACGTTCAATCCCCTGTGTTACAGGACACACATGAGTAATTGGAAGGTGTTAAACTTTGACAGTAAAGCAAAATCAGAGGTAACGGCAAATGTTTAACCAGTCTTGTTCAAATACAAGCTACTCAATGAAGAGTTTTAGGTTTAAAGAGCCAAATATTCACCACTACTGAGATATCTCAGTTTCTCATTCTGGTGAACATTTTCACATCGCACTTTGCTACCACAAACTAAATGGGTATACATTTTTGAGTGCTGATTTATTACTCAAAGATTTGATTTAGGAGACTGAAACAAAACATGCTTTATCTGTGTGCTTTTAGAAAATCCATATACAAGAAAGGAGCCAAGTGTCAGTTTCCAATGGGGGGAACATTCTCATGGAGGTACTGTAAGGCTAAGTCTGTCCACTTCATTTCTTGTTCTTTGACAGATTCTGTGGTGCCACCATTGTCTTGTTCAGGTTCAGGAAGCTCATTCTGAAAAGGTACAATAGAAATTCAGAACAGTAATATATTCTGTATCTTCTTGGAACTCAAGAACACTTAGAATTAAAGCTTATGAGTTCCTAGGAACAGGCAACATAACTGATATGTGTATCCTAAAAAAGCTAAAATCATACACGTGAGGAAACGATCAGAAGTATCACTCAAACATGGCCTGGGCCTTCTTCAATAGGGAGTGATGGGCATTTTGACTCTGACATTTGTGAAGGAGGCACCGTGGCAGAAGGGTTAAGGGCAGAGGCTTTTGGAAGCCAACTAGGATCCAAGACCACAACTCTCCCATCTGCTGGGTTACTTGGGCAAGGTTTGCAAACCCCTGGGGCCTTTGTTTCCTCCTTGGCAAATGGGAGAAAAAAAGAGCCATCACCTCACAAGACTACTGTAAGGATTAGGTGAGGTTAGATGAAGTGCTGAGCACTATGTGGGGTACCTGGTGCTCAAGGAATATTTGCTATTATTATAAGGGGTTAGGAACACTGAGATGAGCCAATCCTAAATCTTCTTTTGGGGGAGCGTGCTTTAAAAGAATACTAGTTTGCTGGCATATTCCTTAGACACAAGAAATGTATCCAAAAATGATCTTGGACCCAACATGTCTTTTTTTTTTTTTTTTTTTTTTTTGAGATGGAATTTTGCTTTTGTTGCCCAGGCTGGAGTGCAATGGCGTGATCTCGGCTCACCACAACCTCTGTCTCCTGGGTTCAAGTGATTCTCCTGCCTCAGCCTCCCAAGTAGCTGGGATTACAGGCATGCACCACCACTCCCAGCTAATTTTGTATTTTTTTTTTTTTTAGTACAGATGGGTTTTCTCCATGTTGGTCAGGCTGCTCTCGAACTCTCGACTTCAGGTGATCCACCCGCCTCGGCCTCCCAAAGTGCTGGGATTACAGGCGCAAGCCACTGCGCCTGGCCCAACATGTCTATATTATAATAAAAATGGAGGTAGGGCAGGAAACACGGAAAATGTAACTAGTAGATGATACCTCCCCCTAGTGGTGGAGCAGGGCAACAAAAACCCCAACAAATGACCAATTCACACCCTACCAGCAATTTTCATAAAACGGTAAGTCATGGGCCACACTTAGTATAGGATCTGGGATCATTTACTTGTATTTCAAATTTAAATGTATTACTACTGAAACTCTGCTTTGTACCAGAGTTCACAGATACCAACATATTTCTTTTCGATTATCTTAATTTATGTTTTGTTTTATGCTTAGCAAACTGTTATGCAATATCCAGACTTAAAATTTTCCACTGGATTCTAATTTGTAGTATGTGAATATGTTTTCCCCTCTAAAATTATGCTCAATATATATTAAATGATATTTACTTATCTATATTTGAATCACATACATCTTGTTCTACAAGACAGATTCAAACATACTTGAACAGATTGAAAAGAGCTATCATTTATTGTAAAGCAATCAGTCCTAATAATTACTTATAGATAACAAAGAATAAATAGTATCCTTAGTTAATGAATTATTTAATTCAGAAGCAGACAACTTTGCTTAATTTCATCCTATCTGTGGTATGCTTTCTAAAATAATGTGTCTTTCGTTTGGTATCTATCGTCCCGTTCAATACATGCCAACACATCAAATCGCATATATGCCTGGAAAACAAAAACAAAAGTGTCATAAACCCAGCCATCCATTATGGTGTACCGTAAAATGCCCTTAGTTCTTTGCAGCTACTCTTATCAAAAGGTGAAACTGATTTCCCCAATCTTGGATTTGGATTGGCCCTGGGAGTTATTTTGGCCAACAGAATGAAGCTGTCATGCCAGTGGGCTAGTTCTTGGCCTAAGCTCCACGAAGCTCTGTGGTCTCCTCTCAGGTTGCTCTTGGAACCCTGAGACTGCGAAGTCCAGGCTAGCCTGCTGGATACCAGAGACCATGGCATAGTCACCCCATCACCCAGCGGACAGCTTGTTAACTGCCAGACATGTGAGACAGTCCTCGATTACCCAGCCTCCAGACAGTCTGTTGGCTGACTGCACAACACAAGCAAGCCTGGCAGGGATCAGCTGAGCTAGCACAGACTAGAAGTCCCTCCCAGCTGAGCTACGAAATCATGAAATAAACAGTTGCTCTTTTAAGTCACTAAGCTTTGGGGTGATTTGTTATGCAGCAAATCCTAACTGGCATACACACTGCCTTAGAATGACAGGACAAGCGAAAGGTATGGATTAGCAGCAGGGCCAAGCCAACTTCGCGTAGAAGTCAGCAGGGAAACTTCCCTCTCCTTCATCCCCTGCCACACAAATGTTCTCCAATCTGAGCCATAACATTCTCCAGAAATGGACGTCTCCTTTATTTTCTTGACTTTGTTCAGGCCCTCCTCCCTTGCCTAGACCACCACAATAGCTTGCCAATTCGTCTCATTTGCCCCTTTTTCCATATCACACCATCTCTAACAATGCTGCTAAACCGATTTTCCAAAAGCCAAATCTGAGCATAGCAGTCTTGCTTTTAAGATCATTCATTCCTGGATCTCCTGAGGATGAGGTCTAAGTGTGGTATCAAATACCTCTCTCAGTCTGATCCAAGCCCAACTTTTCAGCCTACTTACGTGACAAACGTATTCTTCATCCACAGTGAATGACTCACCATGTCCCAAAACCTTTCAAACCTCTGGGCCTTTACACATCTATCCCCTCTGCAGCAGTACCCTTGTCTATCTCCACTAAACTTCTGGTCCTTCCTTATGACCCAGCTTAAACATGACATTCTCTCAGAAGCCTTTCTGATGCCCACCAGGCAATCAGTCACTTCCTATATGATGTGGCTGTTTATGCCCCCACCTAGAATATTATCACAATTACTTATCTATAAGTGTTGCCTTTCTAGACCCCTCAAAGAGCAGGAACTGTATCTTATGTTCACATAGTCTTATGGCACACAGTAGGCTTCAAAAAATGCTTGTGGAATGAATGAACAAAAGTTCACAAGACAGGATCTAGAACTTCACAGACCTAAGTATATGTTATATGAAGCCCTACTTATCTGCTACCAGACTTTGGGCAAGTTCCCCTTTCTGATCCTATTCTTTTCCTATAAAATGGGACTAAGAGCACCTCCCTCACAAGGTTGTTTAAGAATTAGAGATAATGTATATTTCCAACCTCAGTCCATGACATAAAACTGGTATTCAATAAATGACATCTATAATTCTTATTATGCTCTTTCTTTTGACTATTTTCCTAAGCTTGAACTAAGCTATGACTTGTTATTTGATATGTATATTATTCACTGAACATATTACTATCTCTTATGCGTAAATGAAAATACAGATGAACTATTTTATTTCTTTGTAAACAGCAGCAGCAGATATTCTAACTATAAATTATATTTTATTTAATACTAACTACTCTTCTCAGGGCAGCTGGCATGCTTTAAAGAAAACAGTCCCATTTTCCCTTTTTTAGGCCTCTATGACATAAATAGGATTGTAAATAAACATTTATATAAGCAAACCTTTAGGATCACTTATTACATGAGGTTTAACAAACTCCCTGCAGCAGAGTTTTCCAAAGATAGGGAAGAAAAGGGTATTCTAGAAGGCCGCTGGCCTAAACGCAAAAGAATACCCAGGTATATTCTGAATATTTTCCAGGGAACACAAGATAGGTGTATGTTCCAAGAACGTGAGTTTCTAAAAATGCCAAAAGACTGATGAGCCACAGGCAGGGAAGTAAGAAACAGAGCTCATATGCTGCTGCTTCTCGTTCCTCCCCATCTTGTGCATTAAACTCTCATTATTTGGTTTTTCTGGTTTTCATGTGGTAGACAGAAAATGGCTCAGAAAATCTGGGCTCTAGTCCTGGCATGACTCCTAACTGACCTGGCCATGCTAGCTCCCTGAACCACATTTTTCTTCAAATGAAACATACAACTAGATGCTCTCCAGAGGCTTCTAGAGTCAGAGAATTCCACAGCTTTGATTTCTTTGCTACATTAGTTTATCTTCCATTGATATCCCTCCTCCACTAGTTACTGCCAGATCAATACCTTTAACCCACCCTCAGCTCAAATCATAACCTACCAGTGGTATTGCGACATCCTCATAAGGCAGCTTGTCTTCTCGCCAAGCATCATCAATCAAATCCAAGATCCTTCCATCTCTCTGAACCTCACTGTCCATTTTCCTGCAGCTTTGATCTTATCAAATCTGTAAGCCAAAGAGGTTATTTCTTAAACACAATGACTGAAGCGACGGTATAATCCACTATAAGGATTCTCCAGGCTTTATAGTCTTTATAGTCTGGGGCTACCTTTTGGGAAAAGGTTCATTTTCTCATATGGGCTGGGTGACTACTTTGATCATACTTCCTCTCTACAACCCCAGCTGATACATATTTTATAGTGTATACTGGACAGGCATGGCCAGTTGACAGACCAGTGTCATAGAGTGTGACAGGAGAGAAACACGTTCTTAAATGAGGCCCTCAAATATTAATATGTTGCATCTCAATGTAGCTCTTCTCTTCTAACTAGAACATTCACCTTTTCCCGTTTGTGATGCCTTTGATGAGTCCCTGATTCATAATGGCCTGCTAAGTTTCCTTTCTAGCCCCTGGCTCAAACCTCAGCATTCTTAGGCACAGGAGTCACATGAACATACTGTAAAGGAAACGGCTTCCTTCCCTAAAATAGTACCCACGCTGCGATCTGAACAAAGCACTTCTAGGTGAACACCAGTGGTAGAACCTCATACTGCCGGTTTCTCCAGTTTCTGCTTCCCTTTGGGATAGCTCCTTCCTTGGAGGTTCCTTCCTCTAATTCTTAATGCTGCACTCCCTTTAATTTCTGGCCCAAATGGCCAGGATACTTATTTAGCTCCTTGACCATGGCTGATTCCCCATTTTTCTCTGAAGCTGCCATAAAAACCCCAACAAATGACCAATTCACACCCTACCAGCAATTTTCATAAAACGGTAAGTCATGGGCCACACTTAGTGTAGGATCTGGGATCATTTACTTGTATTTTAAATTTAAATGTATTACTACTGAACTCTGCTTTGTACTAGAGTTCACAGATACCAATATATTTCTTTTCAATTATCTTAATTTATGTTTTGCTTTATGCTTAGCAAACTGTTATGCAATATCCAGACTTAAAATTTTCCACTGGATTCTAATTCGTAGTATGTGAACATGTTTTCCCCTCTAAAATTATGCTCAATATATATTAAATGATATTTACCTATCTATATTTGAATCACATACATCTTGTTCTACAAGACAGATTCAAACATACTTGAACAGACTGAAAAGAGCTATCATTTATTGTAAAGCAGTAATATATTATCTTAAACTTAAAAAGAAAGTTCAGTCTTAATAATTACTTATAGATAACAAAGAATAAATAGGTCCTTAGTTAATGAATTATTTAATTCAGAAGCAGACAACCTTGCTTAATTTCATACTATCTGTGGTATGCTTTCTAATCCAAAAGGCTGGCTAGCTTGGAGGATACTTTTGGATTCCCTGTTTCCAAGGTTGGGCCCTGATTCATCATAGGCGTCATCCTATGGGTGCTCCCTGCTACAAAGTCACAATCCAAAAAGCCCAGAAGCCACTGGCATCAAAGGTACTCTCAGTTATTCTCAGTTTCTGAGACTATGGAGACTCACACAATAAGCAATTTTGGCGGGGGCGGGGTGGAACCTACCATCTTGAGGTGCTTTTTTCAGAGCTCAGCCTGGGTGCTATTTTAAGGAAGGAAGCCTCTTCCTTTACAAGGTCAACTTCAGACATCGTCTTGCCTTGAGGATTTGTGTCAGGTCTGTAGTTGGTCCCTTCCCATAGTCCAGTTTAGTGTTATCTCAGTATGTTCATGAGCTCCTGTGCCTAAGAATGCTGAGGTTTGGGCCAAGGCAGGTGGAAGTTTTTGTAAAAATGGCTCACATGGCCGGGCGCAGTGGCTCACGCCTGTAATCCCAGCACTTTGGGAGGCCGAGGTGGGCAGATCACTAGGTCAGGAGATCGAAACTATCCTGGCTAACACGGTGAAACCCCGTCTCTACTAAAAACACAAAAAATTAGCCGGGCGCGGTGGCAGGCACCTGTAGTCCCAGCTATTCAGGAGGCTGAGGCAGGAGAATGGCGTGAACCCGGGAGGCGGAGCTTGCAGTGAGCCGAGATCTGGCCACTGCACTCCAGCCTGGGTGACAGAGCAAGATTCCGTCTCAAAAAAAAAAAAAAAAAGACTTGGTCTCAAAAAAAAAAAAAAAAGGCTCACAGATGTCCCCCATAGGATAACTGCAAGATATCCCCAACACCTTGGCAAAAATTATACACAGATTGGTGTGTAGGAAAGGGTTTAAAAGATCTGGGCAAAACTTAAGCAAAACGCGCCCTGCTACTTCTGTCACCGGTGAGCCAGGTGAGGGCTTAATTAATCCAGTACTCAATAATTAACCCCCTACTACCCAGTGGATAACTCAAAGCAAGACGAAGTTTTGGTTATACTTTTGAAGTCCCTGTCTTATAAGAGCTCCCCACTTTCCTGCTGCTACTCCTTTGTCCTTGCTGCTGTGTCTCCTGGGATAGATACCCTTTTCACTTTCCTCAGCTGATCCAAACCTGACTTTCTCAGGCCCACATAGGTTTTCCACCTTTTAGTAATGTTTTCTCAAATCACTCGAGCTTCAGTAGGCCTTCTATCCTTGAACTCTTGCTTCTTGTCCTAACTTAAATCTACTAAACAAGCTTTGTGATCAATTGCTCAGGTATTATTGCCTCCAACTGTTATGTGTACATTTTGTACCCAGGATTCCTTAGTAGATCTTTCCACAATTTGGCCTCAATCTTTTTCACCTGTCCCTTCTCCAAACACCTCAAACCCTGTCACATTTTCCAGCCTTGACAGTTAAAACCCCCCTTTCCACATCACTAATGCCACTCTTCAAGATCAACGCAGGCGTCAGCTCTTGGAGGTCAACATCCCATTTCCGGGGTTAGGCGTGAAGGTGCCTTCACTAGGGGCTGGAAGGATGGAAAGCAACAAGATAATCAATGCCCAGGGCACAGCCACCGTCCCAAGTACTCGTCACACAATACGACCACTGTTTCCTGAACAAACTTTTCTTACACATGTGACAGTCCCGATGCCTGCAATGCTGTTTGTTTCTTCCTTTTTATTCCAGCGAACCCATAGTCAGTCTACAAATCTTAGGTCTCAAGTTGCTTCCTGTAGGAGGCCGCCTCCAAACCTCAGGCTGAGCGCGGTCCCGGTACCCACCGGGGATCTCATAGTTCCCTAAGCACAGAGCATGGCACCAACTAGGGAGCCTGTCAAACAGCCCAGATGTATGTCTTTCCAGACACGCAGTGCCTGCGTTTCCCGGGACAGGGACATGTCTTATCCATTTCTATACATTATAGCTTTGTAAACATGTATTTGTAAGGTCAAAGCGGGAAAATATTGTTCCTTGCTAGAAATGAGCCTCGCAGGCCACCACACCGTACGAGAGGCCGCCCCTCAGCCGCGGCTTCCGGCCTGAGGCAGGATGTACCAAACGTGGAAGCCGAGACGGGGAGGTCTGGGGTGCCAAGCAAGTCCCTTTCCTCCCGACACAGCGTGCAGTAAAGAAAACGGTTATGAGCGTAAAGTGACAGCCTCGGCCGATGGAAATAGGGGGAAGTCCGACACTGAGCCACGAACGCATTCCCGCGCCTCCAAAACCTAGGCCGGGGGCGCTGCAAACCCTTACCGGTACGCGGCCCAGCGCGGCAGACGCTTCCTCCTGCCACGCCCCGCATCACGTGTCTGCACGCTCTTTCTCGGATTCCCGGATGTGGGTGAGTCCATTTGCTCGCGTGCAGGGGAAGTCTGGAGAAGACATTGATTCAATTATTAAAAGTGTGGGGGCAGTGGGCGGAACGAACGCGCCGACTGCTGAGGCTGGACGTAAGGTTAGTGGTGGCGCGCGTGCGCAGTGCCCGCCCGAGGTAACGGCGGGAAGGCTGAGGGGTGCGCTTGCTGCAGCCGTGTAACCGCCCGTGCGCAAGACGGAAGCGCAAGGGGCGAGCGCGTCCTGGTCTGGAGGCGGCCCAGGCTACCTTGGTGACTCTGGCTTCGCGGCCTCATGGCTTGCGGCCGGTTCGCGCAACAGTCTGCGAACCACCAGGCGCGTCCCCGCCGGCTCGCGTCCGCCCCGGAGCCCCGTCCCTCGGCCTGGCCCGCTATGCCCTGCACACCGGCGTAGTCCGGCATGGCGCAGCCCGGCGCGCGGTTCGGCCCCGCCAGGTGGTCAGCGTTTCCTCGGAGGCCGGGTGGCTGGGGGCGCTTCGGAGAGTGGCCAGGTGGGCGGGCGAGCTGCGCCCAGTACTCACCTTCCCCGGCGGACCCACCTTTCTTTTCAGCGGAGGGACCCCAGTGCGGCCTCCCTGCCAGGGCTGCTGTTTAGCTAGCGCTGTTAGGACTACTTCATTCACGGCACAAGGGGACCCGCTCATTTAGGGTGGCATGTTAAGGTTGGCAGCTTTTAAAATAGTTGGTGTAAACGGTTATGTTTAGTACAGCAGGTACGGAAATATGGCAGAAATCGTGGACTGAAATTGGAGAACCCTGAACTAACTGCTCCATGCACACAGATCAGGGATAGAAAGAAATAAGGACGGTTTCTTAGGAACACTTTAATCATGGAGATACTTGAAGACAGTACATTTAGGCTTATAATGTTTTTTTTTATGTCGTTTACGACATCAGGAGAGTAAAGATGTGTATGATGTCAGAGACTTGTCATCTTGTATAGTTTAAGCACCGTACACTAATATGCACAAAGTAGTTTTCCCTGAGCTTTATGTCCGGTTAAACTTACTAAAAGAATTTATTCTTTTATAAAGCAGTATTGTAGGGTAGATGCTCTGTATTTATACAGTTCCTCACGTGCTTGCGTTTATTTTTTAGATAAGAGAAAATCATAAGGATCGTTGATTAGATTTCTGTTAGCTGTAGCTTAATAGTAAAGTATATATATTTTCTTACTTGGAATGCAGTAGCATTTTTAGATTAATTTTTGAGATTGCCTTTTGACTGTGGCATGATCAGTGATCAGGGTAGTAAAAAAGGCTGTGAAACTAAAATGGGGTAGAGATTTATAAACAGGCACACTGCCTTTTAAAATGTATGTAGATGCAACTCTAAAAGTTGTTTGTAAAAGTTGTATATGTTGATTGTACTGATGCCATTTTCTCTCTTTAAAAGGTGGAATGCCTTTGCTTAGTCCTTTCTGTTCTAATTTACGTTGTGCTGGCAGATGGTGACAGCATCAGTAGTCCACTCTGTCATTGCTTCCTGCTTTCAAAAAATGTCAACTTGACTTGGAATTCAGCTAAAGCCAACATTGACACAAGGTTTCAGGAACTGAATTTCCGATCTTTATGTTATTTTAGTCCCCTGCCCGCCCCCGTCAGGAGCTAGGTTTTTCAGTTTTGCAAAGCCACACTACTGTCATTACACATACACAAATTAATAAAAATTCTCTAATGTCAATGTCCAGTCAGATTACGATTTCTTCAACTCTCTCTTAAATGTCTTTTTTGCAGTTAGCTTGTTTGAACCAAAATCCCACAGGGATCTGCCTGTTGTGTTTGGGTGATGCACATTTGACATCTTTTAATCTATAGCAGTTCCCTCATAGCTACAGCTATGGGATTAGCCCCTATTTTTCCTTACAGTTCTAAATTTAGCAGATTACATTGCACAGTATCCTTTAACAGGTATCTCTGTTGCCTTTATGGCTTCTAAACCAGGGGCCCCCAAACCCGGGGCTGCAGAGCACTACCAGTCCGTGGCCTGTTAGGAACCAGGTTACAGAGCAGGAGGTGAGTGACAGGCAAGTGAGCATTACCTACCACCTGAGCTCTGCCTCCTGTCAGATCAGCTGTGGGGTTAGATTCTCCTAGGAGCATGAACCCTAATGTGAACTGCGCATGCAAGGGATCTAGGTTGCATGCTTATGAGAATCTGACTAATGACTCATGATCTGAGGTGGAACAGTTTCATCATGAAACCATGCCCCTAACCCTCGCCATGTGTATTATTCATATTACTGAAGAAGTGGTTGGCCGGGTGCGGTGGCTCACGCCTGTAATCCCAGCACTTTGGGAGGCCGATGCGGGCGGATCACGAGGTCAGGAGTTTGAGACCAGTCTGGCCAACATAGTGAAACACTGTCTCTACTAAAAATGCAAAAAAATTAGCCGGGTGTGGTGGTCTGCGCCTGTAATCCCAGCTACTCGGGAGGCTGAGGCAGGAGAATCACGTGAATCCGGGAGGCGAAGGTTGCAGTGAGCTGAGATCACACCGTTGCTCTCCAGACCAGGCTACAGTGTGAGACTGGATCTCAAAAAAAAAGAAAATAAATAAATAAATAAAAAGTGGTTTGGCCATTCCTCCCCCAAAACATTTCATATGAATGTTAACAAAAAGATATTTACAAAATTTTTTATTTCCACCCTGTCCGTGTTGAAAAATTTTCTTCCGTGAAACAGGTCCCTGGTGCCAAAAAGGCTGGGGACCACTGCTCTAAACCGGTAGTTAGATGTAGAATTGCACTGTCTAGTATTGTAGCCACCAGCCAGCTGTGGGTAATTAAAGTGAAATAAAATTAAAAATTCAGTTCCTAGGCTGAGCGCGGTGGCTCATGCCTGTAATCCCAGCACTTTGGGAAGCCCAGGCGGGCAGATCACGGGGTCAGGAGTTTCGAGACAAGCCTGACCAACATGACGAAACCCCGTCTCTACTAAAAATACAAAAATTAGCCGGGCGTGGTGGCAAGCGCCTACAGATTGCCTAGTGGCTACTTTTTGAACAGTGCAGTTATAAAATAGTTTCATAATTGCAGAAAGTTCTATCGAGCACACTGCTTTAGAAGCCTGATCAGATTTCACCTTTATATTTGTTTTTGTTTTGTTTTTTGGTGGGGTAGTTGGGGGGTTGGGCAGAAAATTTCATAGGTAATGCAATATACTTCCTATTTCATTAATTTTCAGGGAAGCAGTGTCTTGAGGTTTTTTTTTGTTTTTGTTTTTGTTTTTTAAATGATGTTAACATTAAACATTATTTTGGGTTTAGGTGTAGTTAGCTCCATCCACCCATAATGAAATTCCCCAAGATTCTTTCACTTAATGGTGAAGTTCTTTTGTGGGGTTATAATGCCTGTATCCGTTACTGCATTAGAGATGCAACGTGGTGATTATCTATTTCTGTTGTTTCTTCAGTATTTGTTAGCTGAGAGTCTTTTATGAAAACTTTCCCTTACCAGCTGTTTGACTACCCTGAAATACAATTTACACAGGAAAGGCAAGAAAAATGCTTAATTCTTTCCCTCTATTTTCAGACCACAGTAATGAGTTGGTGGCCTAGCAACCTCCAAAGGTAACCATGAGGGTTTTTGTCTTTTTGTAAACCTATCATCATGAACTTATAGACTTTATAATATATTTAAACTGTTTCAACATATGGCAATTGTGTTTTTAATGCTCAAATTGTTTCATCTTTGGCCAGTGGGAGCTCCTTAAAGTTGGCTCCTGTTCCATTTGATATGACCAATAGCTTTGTTAATTTCCTTGCTTTCTGATAAATAATTTTCCTGGCTCATTTATAGATTTCTGGTCTCCAAAGAACCCTGGTTCTTTTGAGTCTGAAATAGTATTTGGAGACCACAGTCTATCTAGGTAGGAGAAGTGTTCTTGCTACTATGTTAATCATTGGTTCTAGGATTTATAGTGGCCAGAGCTAGGAAATATACATTAAAAAAACCACAAATATGCAGAGTTCACATTGTTTCCAACATTTAACATTTAAATTTCCAAAATTTAAATTTAATTTTTCAGTTTTTTCACGTTTGATTTATGTTTGTATCTTTTTTGCTGAATCTTGGTACCTAGTGCCATTAATAGAATTAGTTTTTTTCCTCATCCTATGTTATATATAATGGTTTCAAGTTAACAGCCTATTTTTTTATCAGTATGATTCCTGAACAGTGCTTAGGATTTCTTTGCAATTCTCTTTTATCCTTATTTTTTATGTCTCTAGGGAAGTGTATAGTAAAATTATTGTATTTTAAAGGCATATGAAGTAATTTATTGTATAGTTAGCCTGTCAAATTGATATCTAGTTGGTAGTTGATTTATTTTATTTTGTTTCCAATTTTTCAGTACTGCTTTTTTCCCCATTTTGATTTGTTTTATTATATGCAAAACCTAGCATAATTCCCATAAAACAAGTACCCATAAAACAAGAACTCATAAAACAATTTAGCTTTCATCTCTGTTTCTTCCACTCTGGTTATTTTCCTTCCTTACAGATACTGTTTTTACTAGTTTTGAGTCTATCCTTCCATTAAAAAAACACATACCTAAAAGCAAATATACATGGACAAACACACCTTTCTTTCTTAGGTAAAATGTGTCATTCTGTATACTGTTTCCATCTTGGGTTTTTCACCTAGTAATATATGTCCTGTAGATCCCCTCCGTAGGAGTATGTAGAGATTGTTATTCCTTTTTACAGTTTCATAGTACTCCATTGGTGGATGAATATTTAACTTGTCCCCTCTTAATAGACACTTGTGTTATTTTCTGCTATTACAAGTAGTCCTGCAGTGAATATCCCTGTGGATATGTTGTTTTGCATTTTTGCCAATGAGCCCATGGGATAGATTCTTAAAGGTAGCGTTGTTGGATAAAAGGGTAAATGCCTACATCAGTTGTTAGGTATTACCAAAGTCTCCTCTATAGCAGTTGTATTCATTTTGCATTCCTACCTGTGATGTATATGAGTACCTGTTGTCCCACAGTCTTGTCGTCAGAGTATATTATCAAACATTTAATTTTTGGTTAATCTGGTACAGAAAAAAGGGTAACTTAGTGTAGTTTTAATTTATATTTCTCTTATGAGCAAGGTTGATTACCTTTTCATGTTTTTACTGTCATTTGTATTTTTCTGTGCATTGCTTCTTTATACCTCTTGCCCATGTTTCTGTAGATTTTTTTCCCTAGTCTTTTATAAGCTCCTTGTATATTTAATTACAAGGATAATTAACCTTTTGGGTTATTAACCTTTTATGGTAAAACTTTCAGGTACTGTTGTCATTTGTCTGTTAGCTTTGCTTATGGCGTTTTTTCATATAAAAGTTTGTTTTTATGTACTCCTATTTCTCAGACTTTCATTGTTCTTCCTGGATTTTGAACTATAGTTTGGACAATTTTTTAAAAACGTTAATATTTTGAAAAGTTCCTCTAATATCTTTTTACTGGTATCAGTTTAATTAGGACCCTTTCTGGAAAATGCTTAGTAATACTGATTGTTCATTGGGAACAGCCATAGTTTATCGGCCATGGTATATTTGACACACCATAGAGCTTTGTAATTAAAACGACACCAAGGCAGGTAAAGGGACAGAGAGCATTGTTATCCTCCTTTAGACTTGAAGGTTAGGCATATCCCTTCTCTTAGTATGTACACATTTATTCATAATTCTGTCTGGAGTTTTTATTTTCTTCCTGTGTCCCATTTTGTGAATAATTTGGTCTTGGGCATATACTCTGATATTTTTCCTGATCTGTAAAATAAGGTTAAATTAGAGGCCTGAAGTGCTTTCTAGCTCATAAAGTCGATGTTAATGAATTTCAGAGATTTGCCTATAAGACATTCTATTTGTATTCTTTTTCCCTTAAATTTAAAGTGTGTTTTCTTTGCACCCCAAACTTGATGTAAAAGCTTATATTTCCTTTCACTATCCAATTCCAGGTTTCATTGATTTAAAATAGCCTTCATTCCAAAGGAGAGTTATAATTAATAAGTTTTGTTTGTTGATGTTTTGTTCTAACTGCAGAAATGAATAAGATTGTACCAATGGTAGAGGTATACATTTTCCATTTAATCACATTAGCTTTGCATGTTAGTGGCAAGGAGTAGCAGATTATCAAACATTGTTTTAATTTGTATTTAAAATTTTACAAAGAATATCTAATTTTATGTAATTATATGGCACATGCAAAGAAGAAATCAAAGTGACATAGTGCATAGAGTTGAATGAGGGTCAGGTTGGTTAGGAAAAGAATCTGTGATATAACTATGAGCAACTCAGATGACAAACATCCAGATAAAATCAGCCCTTACTATTTGCCTGATCCTGAGGATTCATGGTGTTTGGCACTAAGGCAGATGGTGAAGGAATTACAGAAACACATTGCACATTAGTAAGTTTACTTTATTTCTCACAGAGGATATTACTGGTCCACTTCTCTCCTTTTTTTTTTTTTTTTTTTTTTTTTAACAGGAATCTCTCTTAGACCATTTTGATTTCTAAAATAGCAGTATTTGTTATGTGACTATTTCATTATTGTGCTGCTGCCACCTGGTGGCTATAGTAGTGATGTCATACTTCAGTTTAATTTCTTTTTTTATTGCAAAGACACTATTAAGCCAAAAGATATGCTGATATATTTTAAGTTATAGAATACTGTAAAATACATAAAGGTTGCACGTTGATTGTGACTCGATAGTCACACTGTCTAGATTGAATCCAGGACTATAATTTGTAGTTTATCATAGTCAAGTTATTTAACACTCTCAGCCTCAGTTTTCTCAAAGTAATAGTATCTGTCTTTTTTTTTTTTTTTTTTTTTTGAGACAGAGTTTTGCTCTGTCGCCCAGGCTGGAGTGCAGTGGCCGGATCTCAGCTCATTGCAAGCTCTGCCTCTTGGGTTTTACGCCATTCTCCTGCCTCAGCCTCTGGCGTAGCTGAGACTACAGGCGCCCACCACCTTGCCCGGCTAGTTTTTTGTATTTTTTAGTAGAGATGGGGTTTCACTGTGTTAGCCAGGATGGTCTTGATCTCCTGACCTCATGATCCACCCGTCTCGGCCTCCCAAAGTGCTGGGATTACAGGCTTGAGCCACCGCGCCTGGCTAGTATCTGTCTTTTATGAGTGTTGTGAAGATTAATTTAGACAATGTGTACAAGACAGCTATTGAACATTCAGTAACTTCTATTATAAATATATTATTAAATAATAGTCATATAGAAAATATATTTGTGTATATTACTAAATATACTGTTTGAGAATAACATGACCTAAATAAGTATAATTTTACTAACGATAATTTTGAATAACTGTGATAGCACTGTCAATAAGAATAGCACTTTCCTACATGTTAATAAGTGTCCATGTATGGTTGTCAGGAGCTTGCTACTTACAGTGGACACTTAATTGGCTATTAGAACCCATGAAAAAGCTGGAAGAAACCTTAGAAAATATTGTTCGTGCCCCTCATTTTACAGATGTTAAAACAAGTCCAAGAATATAAAGCTATTTAGTTGCAGAGTAGGACTGTATCCTGGGTCTCCATCTAGTGCGGTATGGACCATGTACTGCCTCTCAGTTCTCCTAGAGTGGACCAAAACATGGAATCTTGGTTGCATTGTAATTTGACTGTATTGTGATTTGAAAGTGGAGTAAAACATGGGAACTTTTTTCTTTAGGTTTTTATTTTTGCAATTTTGGTGTAATATGTAGGATAAACCAACTAGAAAAAAAATCCTCCCTGTCATGTTTGTGCACAAATAGTTTAATACTCAGTTTGTTAGTATGTTTAGAAATAGATGCAAATAAGATGCAGTGGTTCTATTTTCCAGTCTTCTTATTCTCCTCTGTGTCTCTGGAACACCCTGGGCATGCCTCTCACTGTATCACACTGGGAAAGCCTTTTTGTCTCATTTTTTTCTGTCCCATACTAGACTATTAATACCTTGAAAAGGGCCATATCATTCATCACTATATATCTAGTTGTTAGTACAACACTGAATTATGTGTTGAGTAAAATCATCTACTTCTTACAGCAGTATAATTTTTAGATGAGGATTAGCCCAGGGGCAGAATGTCTACACCACAATCTTTGGTTATTGTCTAAAGGTTTAAGGAAAAAGCGTTTTGGAATGAAAAGTGGTTTGACATTGAACATTTTGAAGATTTATTATAAAAGACGAGAAGCATACAGCACATATTAATCAACACTTCTGAGTTTAAGGGTCTTTCCTTTCTCACTGTCACCTTTCTTCATGGTATATATTACCCTTTATTTTATTTATTTATTTATTTATTTATTTAGTTGAGATGGAATCTCTCTCTGTCGCCCAGGCTGTAGTGCAATGGCATGATCTTGGATCACTGCAACCTCCGCCTCCTGGCTTCAAGCAATTCTCCTGCCTCAGCCTCCCGATAGCTGGAACTACAGGTGTACACCACCATGCCTGGCTAATTTTTTTTTTTTTTTTGGTAGAGTCGGGGTTTTACCATGTTGGCCAGGCTGGTCTCAAACTGCTGACCTCAAGTGATCCACCCGCCTCAGCCTCCCAAGTTCTAGGATTGCAGGCATGAGCCACCGCACCTGACTGTATCTTGCCATTTATATGGCAGTCTTCTATCTCCCTTTCCCTCTTTCTCTGCTAGACTCTTCATGTAGTCCCCTAGCTATGACCAGTTTGCATGAGGGAGAGGGTAGGTAAAAGACAGAGGGGAGTTAAGTTCAGCCAAAAGAATCTGCCACGTACCATGTTGAAATGCTACATTGAGCTCTGGAGCTGCAGAGGTGAATAAAATTGGGTTTCTGCCCTGGAGGGATGAATAGTCTAGTAAGGAAAAATAGTGTGTAAAAAACTCACTTCCAGTGTGGTGTAACTCCTATGAAAGAACCTGTTAAGCACTGGGAGCAAATCAAGTGCAGAGGCAGGAGGGTCCTGTGGCTGCCTTTCGGTGAAGAGAGGATGTGGCATGCAGGAAGTTCTATGAGCCTGTCTTCAGGGGTGAGTAGGCTTTCCCATGATAGACTAAAGAGTTTAATCTCAGTGCACTTCACATTTTTTATACTATCTCTTTATTTAAAAAAAAGCTATGCTTTCCCTCTGACATGTGTGAACCCAATTTCTTTCTCATTTTGTAAGGGGGTTTGTGTACTATCCCTCTGCTAGAGAGATCCCAACTCCACCCCCGCCCACCCGACATTAGGAACTAGACAAAGAACAATGAGGTATTTGATAGTTACATGGAGAGAGTATCAACAGCAATTCAGATATTTTTAAGTTATTCTGTTTTAATATGAAATATGTTTGTTCCTAGTTTTCCTGAAGTGATGTTCTTTGACTGCTTCTACAGTCATCCTAAGAAGTGCTGCATTTTTTCCTTGTTATGTATGCTTTCATTCACATTCTTAAGTTGTAAGTTAGAATGTTAGAACTGAAGAAATGAATTTTCTCATGACTGATATTTTTTCTTTGTCAGTTTCCAGAACAAAGGGGATTTGGTGATGGAGGCTTTGTTAGAAAGAATGCAAAATCGAGGGCATGGTGGGTAAGTTTGCTTTTATAAAAATTAATTGTTTGGTTAATACATAATAATTATACATATTTATAGGGTCCACGTGATACCTTGATACATACATATAATGCGTAATGATCAAATAAGGGAATTTAATATATCCATCAGCTCAAGCATTTATCATTTTTTGTGTTGGGAACATTTCAATTCTTCTAGCTACTTTGAAATATATAGTAAATTTTTAAAGTTTAAGGGACCTTACTGTGCTAGTCACCCTACTGTGCTAGTTACTTAACTAGTCACATACTAGTTACTTACTAGTCACCTTACTGTGCTATTTAACGCTATAGCTTACTCTTCTACCTAACTGTATGGTTTGTACCCATTAACCAAACATTCTTCACCCCCAACCCCTTCCCAGCCTCTGGTAACCATCGTTCTACTCTCTACGTCTGTGAGGTGAACTTTTTTAGACCCCACACATGAATGAGAACATGAGATATTTGTCTTTCTGTGCCTATTATTTCACTTAATGACCTCCAGTTTTATCCATGTTGCTGCAAATGACAGGGCTTCATTCTGTTTTGTGACTGAATAGTACTCCATGATGGATATATATCTGACATTTTCTTTGTTCATTAATCTGCTGTTGGACACTTAAGTCATTTCCATATCTTGGTTATTGTGAATAATGCTGCAGTAAACATGGGGGTACAAGTATCCCTTTCACATATTGATTTCCTTTCATTTGGATAGATTACCCAATAGTGTGCTTTCTGGATCATATGTGTTATGAGTGGTACAAAGTCAGACATAACCAGGTCCATACATGTTTGTGTCTTTCTACAAGAGCAAACTTTTAGTGATGCTATTTCAGTCATAAAAACCACAATCTACGTGGAGTTCCCAAGGAGGCAATTCCCCCTAGTACTACCAGTTCACTTGATAGTCAGAGCCATGGGCATACAGGCTCAAGCCTCTCCACAGTCAGTCAATATTGCAAACCACACATAATAGCGTATTTAATTAATATATGTAAATGTTACAGCGTAAACATTCCACATCAAACAAAGTAACAATTAACAGGAGAAAAGGACAGAAAAAAAAAAGGGGGGGTGCTAAAGAACTAGTCCAAAGAGAGCAACTGAACAAAGAGCGTATTCTGGCCTGATCTGGACGGTTGTCAACATCTTGCAAGGAAGCGCCTTTGGCGACAGATGCCAGGTGCTGATCACAGATGACAGCAAGACAGGGTCTTATCAAGACAGCTGTTTTGAGCTGGCAAAGTCTTGCTTTTTTTGTGGCCACAGAGTCTTCTGGTGAGAACTGATAGTGAAATATTTTGCCTGTTTATGTCATTATGTGATTGGGTGCAGTCTTTATTGATTAGGTCCCTGTGGGCATGATGTCTTTTGAAATGTGAGATGCAGTCTCTTTCTAAAATGGAGTTACTTATGTTAAGGATGCTATATACAATATGGTAGTTCTATTTTTAGTTTTTTAGTAAACTCCATTTAGTTTTCCATAATGGCTGTACTAATTTTACATTCTCACCAACAGCATGTAAGAGTTCCCTTTTGTCCACATCCTCCCCAGCATTTGTTATTTTTGTCTTTTTGATAATCATTCTAACTGGGGTGAGATGATATTGTGGTTTTCACTTGCATTTCCCTGGTGATTTAGTGGTGTCAAGCATTTTTTCATATACCTTTTGGCCATGTGTATGTCTTCTTTTGAGAAATGTCTATTCAAGTCCTTTGCCCACATTTTAATAGGGTTTTCTGTTTTTTTGCTGTTGAGTTGTTTTTCTTGTATATTCTGGATGTTTAATCCCTTGCTGAATAAATAGTTTGCAAATATTTTCTCCCATTCTACAAGTTGTCTTTGGCTCTGTTGATTGTTTCCTTTGCTGTACAAAAACTTCTTAGTTTAACTAAGTCCCAATTGTCTGTTTTTGTTTTTGCTGCCTGTGCTTTTGAAGTCTAAGCCATAAAATCTTTGCCTTGACCAATGTCCTGAAGCATTTCCTCTATATTTTCTTTTTTCTTTTTTTTTTTTTTTTTTTGTAGAGATGGGCGTCTCATTCTGTTGCCCAGGATGGAGTACAGCAGCACAGTTGTAGCTCACTGTAGCCTCAAACTCCTAGGTTCAGGTGATCCTCCTGCTTCAGTGTCCCAAGTATCTGGGACCATAGACGTGTCATCTGGCTATTTTAAGAACAGTTTTTTTTTTTTTTTTAAAGAGATGATATCTCACTGTGTTGCTCAAGCTGGTCTTGAACTCCTGGCCTCAAGTGATCCTCCTGCCTCAGCCTACTGAGTAGTTGGGATCACAGGCATCAGCCACCGTACCCAGTCCGTTTGTTTTCTTCTAGTAGTTTTATAGTTTTGGGTCTTACATATAAGTCTTTAGTCCATTTTGAGTTGATTTTTTTTTAATATGGTGAGAGATAGGAGTCTAGTTTCATTTTTCTGCATGTGAATATCCATTTTTTCCAGCACCATTTATTGAATAGGGCATCCTTTTCCCATTGTATGTTATTGGCACCTTTGTTGGAAATCAGTTGGCTGTAAGCATGTGGATTTATTTCTAGGTTGTTTATTTTGTTCCATTGGTGTATGTGTCTGCCTTTATACCAATACCATGCTGTTTTGGTTATTATAGCTTGGTAGTATATTTTGAAGTCAGGCAGGTAGTGTGATACCTCCAGTTTTGTTCCTTTTGATCAGGATTCCTTTGGCTATTCAGGGCCTTTTATGGTTCAGTGTGAATTTTAGGATTATTTTTTCTATTACTGTGAAGCATGTCATAGGTATTTGATAGAGATTGCATTGAATCTGTAGATAGCTTTGGATATAATCATTTTGAATATATTAATTCTTCTGATCCATGGGCATGGATGTCTTTTCATTTGTTTGTATCCTCTTCAATTTCTTTCATCAGTGTTTCATAGTTTTCTTTGTAGAGGTCTTTTATGTCCTTGGTTAAATTTAATCCTAGGTATTATTTTTTTTCTTGTAGCTTTTGTAAATGGGATTGCTGTTTTGATTTCTCTTTCAGCTAGTTCGTTATTGGTGTATTGAAACAATACTGATTTTTGTATGTTGATTTTGTATTCTGCAACTTTACTGAATTTCTTTATCAGTTCTAAGACTTTTTTGGTGGAGTCTTTAGGTTTTTCTGTATGTCAGATTATGTTGTACACAAAGAGTAACAATTTGACTTGCTCCTTTCCAATTTGGGTGCCTGTATTTGTTTTTCTTGCCTGATTGCTCTGACTAGGACTTTCAGTTATGTGTTGAATGGGAGTGGTGGAAGTGGGCATCCTTGTTGTGTTCAAGTTCTTAGAGGAAGGGCTTTCAGCTTTTCCCCATCCAGTATAATGATAGCTGGGGGTTTGTCATATATGGCCTTTATTATGTTGAGGTATGTTCTTTCTATGCTTGATTGAGAGTTTTTATCAGGGAGAGATGTTGAATTTTATCGAGTGCTTTTCCTGTATTTGTTGAGATGATGATATGGTTTTTGTCTTTCATTCTGTTGATGTGATGTATCACTTTTATTGATCTGTGTATGTTGAATCATTCTTGCATACCTGGGATAAATCCCACTTGATCATGCTGTATTATCTTTTTGTTTTGTTGTTGGATTTGGTTGGCTAGTATTTTGTTGAGGATTTTTGCATCTGTGTACATCAGGGATATTGGCCTGTAGTTGTCTTCTTTTGTTGTGTCCTTGTCTGCTTTTGTCATCAGAGTAAAGGTGGCCTTGTAGAATAAGTTAGGAAAATTTTTCTCTTCTTCAACTTTTTTGGAATACTTTGAGAAGAATTGATGTTCTTCTTTATGAAGTTGGTAGAATTCAGCAGTAACGCCATCAGGTCCTGGGCTTTTCTCTCTTGGGAGACTTTTTATTCCTGGTTCAGTCATGTCACTCATTATTGGTCTTCCTGGTTCAGTCTTGGTAGGTTATGTGTGTCCAGGAGTTTATTTCCTCTAGGTGTTCCAATTTGTTAGCATATAGTTGTTTGTAATAATCTCTAATGTTCCTTTGTATTTTTGTGGTATCAGTTGTCATGTTGCCTTTTCTCTTTCTGATTTTATTTATTTGGGTCTTCTCTTTCTTCTTGGTTAGTCTAGCTAATAGTTTATCGATTTTATCTTTTTAAAAAACCAACTTTTTGTTTCATTGATTCTTTGTATTGTTTTTTAGTCTCTTTTGTTTATTTCTGATCTGATCTTTGTTTTTTTTCCTTCTACTAATTGGGTTTTGTTTGTTGTTGCTTTGGTACTTGAAGTGCATCCTTAGGTTCTTTATTTGAAGTCTTTATACTGTTTTTATTTTTTAGATTCAGGGGTGCATGTGCTGGTTTGTTACATGGATATATTGTGTGATGCTGAAGCTTGGGCTTCTATGTATCCTATCACCCTATGTATTACATCTTTGTAATTCTTTTTGTAGAGATCTTTCACCTCTGTGGTTAGATGTATTCTTAGATTTTTTTTTTTTTTTTTTTTAATGTGTGGCTATTGTAAATGGGATTGTGTTCTTGATTCAGTACTCAGTTTGAACATTATTGGTGTGTAGAAATGCTACTGATTTTTGTACCTTGATTTTGCATTCTGAAACTTTACCAAAGCTTGTTTATCAGGTCTAGGAACATTTTGGTAGGATTTTCAGGTTTTCTAGGTAAAGAATCATATCATCAGCAAAGATAGATATTGCTTATTCAGTATGATATTGGCTGTGGGTTTGTCATAGATGGCTCTTACTATTTTGAGGTCGGTTCCTTCGATGCCTAGTTTGTTGAGGGCTTTTAACATGAAGGGATAATATTAGATTTTATTGAATGTTTTTTCTGCATCTATTGAGATTATCATATGGTTTTTGTTTTTAATTCTGTTTATGTGACGAATCACATTTATTGAACATAGTACGCAAAAGGATAGTTTTTCATCCTTTGCCGGCCCTCTGCCGTTGGCTTCTTTTGGAGTCTCCAGTGTCTAATTTTTTTTGTATTTTTGGTAGAGATGAGACTTCGCCGTGTTGGCCAGGCTGGTCTCGAACTCCTGACCTCAGGTGATCCCCCTGCCTCAGCCTCCCAAAGTGCTGGGATTACAAGTGTGAGCCACCGTGCCTGGCTTATTATTCCCATCTTTATGTCTGTGTATAGTCAATGTTTAGCTTCCACTTGTAAATGAAAGCATGCAGTATTTGCTTCTCTGCTTCTGTGTTAATTTGCTTAGGATAATAGCCTGCAGCTGCATCCACATTGCTGCAAATAACATTTTGTTTTTCTTTTATGGCTGTGTAGTATTCCATGGTGTATATGTACCACATTTTCTTTATCCAATCCACCATCAACATAGGTTGGTTCCGTGTCTGCTATTGTGATTGGTGTTGCAATGAACATGTGAGCGCATGTGTCTTTTTGGTAGCATTATTTATTTTCCTTTGAGTATATACCTAATAATGGGATTGCTGAATCAATTGGTAGTTCTAATTCTAGTTTTAGTTCTTTGAGAAATCTCCAAACTGCTTTCCACAGGGGTTAAACTAACTAACATTCTCACCAACAGTGTTGCCTTTTCTCCAATGCCTCACCAACATCTGTTATGTTTTGATTTTTTTATAATGGCCATTCTGACTTGTGTGAGGTGGTATCTCATTGTGGTTTGATTTGCATTTCTCTGATGATTAGTGATGTTGAACATTTTTCAAGTTCGTTGTAGTTTATGGATATTAGCCCTTTGTTGGATGCATAGTTTGCAAATATGTTCTCTCATTCTGTAGGTTGTCAGTTCACTCTGTCGGTAGTTTGTTTGTTTGTTTGTTTTTCTGTGCCAAAGCTCTTTAATTAGGTCCCAGTTGTCAATTTTTGTTTTTGTTGCATTTGCTTTTGAGGACATAACTTTTTGAGTCATAAATTCTCTGCCGTGGCCAGTGTCCAGAAGAGTATTTCCTAGGTTTTTCTCCTAGGATTCTTACAGTTTGAGATCTTACATTTAAATCTTTAATCCATCTTGAATTAATTTTTGCATATGGTGAGGAGGTATAGGGGTTGAGTTGCATTCTTCATATAATTAGCCAGTTTTCCCAGCACCATTTATTGAATAGAGTATCCTTTCTGCATTGTTTATTTTTGTCAACTTTGTTGAAGATCAGTTCGTTGTAGGTGTGTAGCTTTATTTCTGGTTCTCTGTTTTGTTCCATTGGTCTGTGTGTCCATTTTTGTACCAGTGTCATGCTGTTTTGGTTACTATAGCATTATAGTATAAAGTAAGGTAATATGGTGCCTCTAGCTTTGTCTTTTTTGGGTAGGATTGCTTTGGCTATTTGGGCTCTTTTTTGGTTCCATATAAATTTTAAAATAGTTTTTTTCTAGTTCTTTGAAGAATGACAATAATTTGGTAGGAATTGCATTGAATCCATAGATTGCTTTGGGCAGGATGGCCATTTTAATTGTATAGATTCTTCCAATCCATGAGCATAGAATATTTTTCCATTTGTTTATGTCATCTGTGATTTCTTTCAGCAGTGTTTTGTAATTCTTTTTGTAGAGATCTTTCACCTCTGTGGTTAGATGTATTCTTAGGTTTTTTTTTTTTTTTTTTTTTTTTTTTTTTTTTTATGTGAGGCTATTGTAAATGGGATTGTGTTCTTGATTCAGTACTCAGCTTGAACATTATTGGTGTATGGAAATGCTACTGATTTTTGTACCTTGATTTTGCATTCTGAAACTTTACCAAAGCTTGTTTATCAGGTCTAGGAACATTTTGGTAGAATTTTCAGGGTTTTCTAGGTAAAGAATCATATCATCAGCAAAGATAGATAATTTGCCTTCTTCTTTTCCTATTTGAATGCCGTTTATTTCTTTCTCTTGCCTGGTTGCTCTGGCTAGGACATCAAGTACTAGGTTGAGTAGGAGTGGCAAGAGAGGACATCCTTGTCATGTTCCAGGTCTCGGGGGAATGCTTTTTGACTTTTGCTTATTCAGTATGATATTGGCTGTGGGTTTGTCATAGATGGCTCTTACTATTTTGAGGTCAGTTCCTTCGATGCCTAGTTTGTTGAGGGCTTTTAACATGAAGGGATATTAGATTTTATTGAATGTTTTTTCTGCATCTATTGAGATTATCATATGGTTTTTTTTTTTTTTTTTAAATTTATTTATTATTATTATACTGTAAGTTGTAGGGTACATGTGCATAACGTGCAGGTTTTTTACATATGTATACTTGTGCCTTGTTGGTGTGCTGCACCCATCAACTCGTCATTTACATCAGGTATAACTCCCAATGCAATCCCTCCCCCCTCCCCCCTCCCCATGATAGGCCCCGGTGTGTGATGTTCCCCTTCCCGAGTCCAAGTGATCTCATTGTTCAGTTCCCACCTATGAGTGAGAACATGCGGTGTTTGGTTTTCTGTTCTTGTGATAGTTTGCTAAGAATGATGGATTCCAGCTGCATCCATGTCCCTACAAAGGACACAAACTCATCCTTTTTGATGGCTGCATAGTATTCCATGGTGTATATGTGCCACATTTTCTTAATCCAATCTGTCACTGATGGACATTTGGGTTGATTCCAAGTCTTTGCTATTGTGAATAGTGCTGCAATAAACATACGTGTGCATGTGTCTTTAGAGCAGCATAATTTATAATCCTTTGGGTATATACCCAGTAATGGGATGGCTGGGTCATATGGTACATCTAGTTCTAGATCCTTGAGGAATCGCCATACTGTTTTCCATAATGGTTGAACTAGTTTACAATCCCACCAACAGTGTAAAAGTGTTCCTATTTCTCCACATCCTCTCCAGCACCTGTTGTTTCCTGACTTTTTAATGATTGCCATTCTAACTGGTGTGAGATGGTATCTCATTGTGGTTTTGATTTGCATTTCTCTGATGGCCAGTGATGATGAGCATTTTTTCATGTGTTTGTTGGCTGTATGAATGTCTTCTTTTGAGAAATGTCTGTTCATATCCTTTGCCCACTTTTTGATGGGGTTGTTTGTTTTTTTCTTGTAAATTTGTTTGAGTTATTTGTAGGTTCTGGATATTAGCCCTTTGTCAGATGAGTAGATTGCAAAAATTTTCTCCCATTCTGTAGGTTGCCTGTTCACTCTGATGGTAGTTTCTTTTGCTGTGCAGAAGCTCTTTAGTTTAATGAGATCCCATTTGTCAATTTTGGCTTTTGCTGCCGTTGCTTTTGGTGTTTTAGACATGAAGTCTTTGCCCATGCCTATGTCCTGAATGGTACTACCTAGGTTTTCCTCTAGGATTTTTATGGTATTAGGTCTAACATTTAAGTCTCTAATCCATCTTGAATTAATTTTCGTATAAGGAGTAAGGAAAGGATCCAGTTTCAGCTTTCTACTTATGGCTAGCCAATTTTCCCAGCACCATTTATTAAATAGGGAATCCTTTCCCCATTTCTTGTTTCTCTCAGGTTTGTCAAAGATCAGATGGCTGTAGATGTGTGGTATTATTTCTGAGGACTCTGTTCTGTTCCATTGGTCTATATCTCTGTTTTGGTACCAGTACCATGCTGTTTTGGTTACTGTAGCCTTGTAGTATAGTTTGAAGTCAGGTAGCGTGATGCCTCCAGCTTTGTTCTTTTGACTTAGGATTGTCTTGGAGATGCGGGCTCTTTTTTGGTTCCATATGAACTTTAAAGCAGTTTTTTCCAATTCTGTGAAGAAACTCATTGGTAGCTTGATGGGGATGGCATTGAATCTATAAATTACCTTGGGCAGTATGGCCATTTTCACGATATTGATTCTTCCTATCCATGAGCATGGTATGTTCTTCCATTTGTTTGTGTCCTCTTTTATTTCAGTGAGCAGTGGTTTGTAGTTCTCCTTGAAGAGGTCCTTTACATCCCTTGTAAGTTGGATTCCTAGGTATTTGATTCTCTTTGAAGCAATTGTGAATGGAAGTTCATTCATGATTTGGCTCTCTGTTTGTCTGTTACTGGTGTATAAGAATGCTTGTGATTTTTGCACATTAATTTTGTATCCTGAGACTTTGCTGAAGTTGCTTATCAGCTTAAGGAGATTTTGGGCTGAGACAATGGGGTTTTCTAAATATACAATCATGTCATCTGCAAAGAGGGACAATTTGACCTCTTCTTTTCCTAACTGAATACCCCTGATTTCTTTCTCTTGCCTAATTGCCCTAGCCAGAACTTCCAACACTATGTTGAATAGGAGTGGTGAGAGAGGGCATCCCTGTCTTGTGCCAGTGTTCAAAGGGAATTTTTCCAGTTTTTGCCCATTCAGTATGATATTGGCTGTGGGTTTGTCATAAATAGCTCTTATTATTTTGAGGTACGTTCCATCAATACCGAATTTATTGAGCGTTTTTAGCATGAAGGGCTGTTGAATTTTGTCAAAAGCCTTTTCTGCATCTATTGAGATAACCATGTGGTTCTTGTCTTTGGTTCTGTTTATATGCTGGATTATGTTTATTGATTTGCGAATGTTGAACCAGCCTTGCATCCCAGGGATGAAGCCCACTTGATCATGGTGGATAAGCTTTTTGATGTGTTGCTGAATCCGGTTTGCCAGTATTTTATTGAGGATTTTTGCATCGATGTTCATCAGGGATATTGGTCTAAAATTCTCTTTTTTTGTTGTATCTCTGCCAGGCTTTGGTATCAGGATGATGTTGGCCTCATAAAATGAGTTAGGGAGGATTCCCTCTTTTTCTATTGATTGGAATAGTTTCAGAAGGAATGGTACCAACTCCTCCTTGTACCTCTGGTAGAATTCAGCTGTGAATCCATCTGGTCCTGGACTTTTTTTGGTTGGTAGGCTATTAATTGTTGCCTCAATTTCAGAGCCTGCTATTGGTCTATTCAGGGATTCAACTTCTTCCTGGTTTAGTCTTGGAAGAGTGTAAGTGTCCAGGAAATTATCCATTTCTTCTAGATTTTCCAGTTTATTTGCGTAGAGGTGTTTATAGTATTCTCTGATGGTAGTTTGTATTTCTGTGGGGTCGGTGGTGATATCCCCTTTATCATTTTTAATTGCGTCGATTTGATTCTTCTCTCTTTTCTTCTTTATTAGTCTTGCTAGTGGTCTGTCAATTTTGTTGATCTTTTCAAAAAACCAACTCCTGGATTCATTGATTTTTTGGAGGGTTTTTTGTGTCTCTATCTCCTTCAGTTCTGCTCTGATCTTAGTTATTTCTAGCCGTCTGCTGGCTTTCGAATGTGTTTGCTCTTGCTTCTCTAATTCTTTTAATTGCGATGTTAGAGTGTCAAATTTAGATCTTTCCTGCTTTCTCTTGTGGGCATTTAGTGCTATAAATTTCCCTCTACACACTGCTTTAAATGTGTCCCAGAGATTCTGGTATGTTGTATCTTTGTTCTCATTGGTTTCAAAGAACATCTTTATTTCTGCCTTCATTTCGTTATGTACCCAGTAGTCATTCAGGAGCAGGTTGTTCAGTTTCCATGTAGTTGAGCGGTTTTGATTGAGTTTCTTAGTCCTGAGTTCTAGTTTGATTGCACTGTGGTCTGAGAGACAGTTTGTAATAATTTCTGTTCTTGTACATTTGCTGAGGAGTGCTTTACTTCCAATTACGTGGTCAATTTTGGAATAAGTACGATGTGGTGCTGAGAAGAATGTATATTCTGTTGATTTGGGGTGGAGAGTTCTATAGATGTCTATTAGGTCTGCTTGCTGCAGAGATGAGTTCAATTCCTGGATATCCTTGTTAACTTTCTGTCTCGTTGATCTGTCTAATGTTGACAGTGGAGTGTTGAAGTCTCCCATTATTATTGTATGGGAGTCTAAGTCTCTTTGTAAGTCTCTAAGGACTTGCTTTATGAATCTGGGTGCTCCTGTATTGGGTGCATATATATTTAGGATAGTTAGCTCTTCCTGTTGAATTGATCCCTTTACCATTATGTAATGGCCTTCTTTGTCTCTTTTGATTTTTGATGGTTTAAAGTCTGTTTTATCAGAGACTAGTATTGCAACCCCCGCTTTTTTTTGTTCTCCATTTGCTTGGTAAATCTTCCTCCATCCCTTTATTTTGAGCCTATGTATGTCTCTGCGTGTGAGATGGGTCTCCTGAATACAGCAGACTGATGGGTCTTGACTCTTTATCCAGTTTGCCAGTCTGTGTCTCTTAATTGGAGCATTTAGTCCATTTACATTTAAGGTTAAGATTGTTATGTGTGAACTTGATCCTGCCATTATGATATTAACTGGTTATTTTGCTCATTAGTTGATATAGTTTCTTCCTAGCCTCGATGGTCTTTACATTTTGGCATGTTTTTGAGATGGCTGGTACCGGTTGTTCCTTTCCATGTTTAGTACTTCCTTCAGGGTCTCTTGTAAGGCAGGCCTAGTGGTGACAAAATCTCTAAGCATTTGCTTATCTGTAAAGGATTTTATTTCTCCTTCACTTATGAAACTTAGTTTGGCTGGATATGAAATTCTGGGTTGAAAATTCTTTTCTTTAAGAATGTTGAATATTGGCCCCCACTCTCTTCTGGCTTGGAGAGTTTCTGCCGAGAGATCTGCTGTGAGTCTGATGGGCTTCCCTTTGTGGGTAACCCGACCTTTCTCTCTGGCTGCCCTTAAGATTTTTTCCTTCATTTCAACTTTGGTGAATCTGGCAATTATGTGTCTTGGAGTTGCTCTTCTCGAGGAGTATCTTTGTGGCGTTCTCTGTATTTCCTGGATTTGAATGTTGGCCTGCCCTACTAGGTTGGGGAAGTTCTCCTGGATGATATCCTGAAGAGTGTTTTCCAACTTGGTTCCATTTTCCCCCTCACTTTCAGGCACCCCAATCAGACGTAGATTTGGTCTTTTTACATAATCCCATACTTCTTGCAGGCTTTGTTCATTTCTTTTTCTTCTTTTTTCTTTTGGTTTCTCTTCTCGCTTCATTTCATTCATTTGATCCTCAATCGCTGATACTCTTTCTTCCAGTTGATCGAGTCGGTTACTGAAGCTTGTGCATTTGTCACGTATTTCTCGTGTCATGCTTTTCATCTCTTTCATTTCGTTTATGACCTTCTCTGCATTAATTAGTCTAGCCGTCAATTCTTCCACTTTTTTTTCAAGATTTTTAGTTTCTTTGCGCTGGGTACGTAATTCCTCCTTTAGCTCTGAGAAATTTGATGGACTGAAGCCTTCTTCTCTCATCTCGTCAAAGTCATTCTCCGTCCAGCTTTGATCCGTTGCTGGCGATGAGCTGCGCTCCTTTGCCGGGGGAGATGCGCTCTTGTTTTTTGAATTTCCAGCTTTTCTGCCCTGCTTTTTCCCCATCTTTGTGGTTTTATCTGCCTCTGGTCTTTGATGATGGTGATGTACTGATGGGGTTTTGGTGTAGGTGTCCTTCCTGTTTGATAGTTTTCCTTCTAACAGTCAGGACCCTCAGCTCTAGGTCTGTTGGAGATTGCTTGAGGTCCACTCCAGACCCTGTTTGCCTGGGTATCAGCAGCTGAGACTCAGTTGAAAATGCCGAAATCACCGGTCTTCTGTGTCGCTGGCGCTGGGAGTTGAAGACTGGAGCTGCTCCTATTCGGCCATCTTGCTCCGCCCCCCGTCACCGTTTTTCGGTTTTTGTTTTTAATTCTGTTTATGTGATGAATCACATTTATTGATTTTTGCCTATGTTGAACCATCCTTGCATCCCAGGAATAAAGCCCACTTGATTGTGATGGATTATCTTTTTGATGTGCTGCTGGAGTCAGTTGGTATTTTGTTGAGGATTTTTACATCTATGTTCATTAGGGATATTGGTCTGTAGTTTTCTTTTTTTGTTGTTGTATCTTTGCCAGATTTTGGTATCGGGGTGATGTTGGTTTCATAGAATGAGTTAGAGAGGGATCCCTCCTCCTCAATGTTTTGGAATAGTTTCAGTAGAGTTGATACTACCTCTTCTTTATATGTCTGGTAGAATTTGGCTGTGAATCTGTCTGGTCTGGGGCTTTTTTTGGTTGGTAGGCTTTTTATTACTGATTCAATTTTGTAACTCATTAATCTATTGAGGATTTCTCTTTCTTTCTGGTTCAATTCTGGGAGGTTGTGTTTTCCAGGAATTTTTCCATTTCCTCTAGATTTTCTAGCCTGTGTGCATAGAGAAGTTCATAGTAGTCTGTGAGGATCTTTTGTGCTTCTGTGGGATTGGTTGTAATGTCACCTTTGTCATTTCTGATTGTATTTATTTGGATCTTTTTTTCTGTTAATTTAGCTAGCAATTCATCAATCTTATCAGCCGTTTATTTCATTTGTTTTGGTCTCAATTTTGTTTATTTCTGCTCTGATTTTAGTTACTACTTTTTTTCTGCTAGCTTTGGGTTTAGTTCTTATTTTTCTAGTTCCTTTAGGTGTGACATTACATTGTTTTAGGTTGTTGACTTGAGATCTTAATGTAGGTGTTTAGAGCTGTAAACTTCCCTCTTAACACTGTGAAGAATTTTTTGATATCTGCCTTTGTTTACCCAAAAGTCATTCAGGAGCAAGTTGTTTAGTTTCCATGTATTTTTGTGGTTTTGAGAATTCCTCTTGGTATTCTTATTTTTATATTTTTATTCCACTGTGGTCTGAAAAGATGCTTGGTGTGATTTTGATCTTTTTTTTTTTTTTTTTTGGTCCTTGTACTGTTTTGATGTAGGCATCTATTGCTATAAACATCTCTCTTAGCACTGCCTATGCTGTATCCCATAGGTTTTAGTATGTTGTGTTTTCACTTTCATTTGTTTCAAGACATTTTTGCATTTCTTTTTTAATTTCTTCACTGACCCAGTGGTCATTCAGGAGCATGTTGTTTAATTTCCACGTATTTTTACAATTTTCAAAGTTTCTCTTAATCTTGATTTTTAGCTTTTTTCCATTATGGTTTAAGATACTTGATATGATTTTGATATTAAAAAATTTGTTGAAACTTGTTTTGTGGCCTAACCTATGATCTATCGTGGAGAATGTTCTGTGTGCTAAAGAATGTATATTCTGCAGCTGTTAGATGAAATGTTCTATAAATGTCTTTAGGTCTGTTTGGTCTATAGTGTAGAACAAACTGGATGTTTGTTGATTTTCTGTCTAAATCACTTGTCCGGTGCTCAAAGTAGGGTATTGAAGTCCCCAATTATTATTGTATTGGAGTCTGTCTCTCACTCTTTAGCTCTAATAATATTTGCTTTGTATGTCCGTGTGCTCTGGTGTTGGATGTATGTATATTTATAGCCTGTAATATCTTGTTGCTGAATTGATCCCTTTTCATTATATAATTACCTTCTTTGTCACTTTTTTATGTTTATTTGACTTAAAGTCTATTTTGTCTGATATAGGAATAAGTACTCCTGCATGCTTTTGGTTTTCATTTGCGTAGGATATTTTTTCCCATTTCTTCATTTTCAGTTTATGCGTGTCTTTACAGATGAAGTAAGTTTCTTTTAGGTAGCACATAGTTGCATCTTGCTTTTTATCTATTCAACCATTCTGTATCTTTTAATTGGGGAATTTAAACCATTTACATTCAGGATTGTTATAGATGGGTAAGGACTTAACTCCTGTAATTTTGTTAACTGCTTTCTGGTGCTCTTGTATATCCTTTATTCCTTTCTTCTTCCTTTATTGTTTACCTGTATAATTTGGTCTCTCTCTCTCTGTTTTTTTTTTTTTTTTTTTTTGTGATAATGTTTGATGCCTTTCTCTTTCTCATTTGTGTTTCTGCTTCACCAGTGAGTCTTACACTTTTTGTGTGTTTTCACGATAGCAGATATCATCCTTTTGCCTCATGATGTAGGACTCCCATATGCATTTTTTGTAGAGCTGGTCTAGTGACGATGAATTATCTCAGTTTTTTGCTTGTCTGGGAAAAACTTTATTTTTCCTTCATTTCTGAAGGATGGCTCTGTTGGGTATAGTGTTCTTAGATGCCAGTTTTTTTTGTTTGTTTTTTCTTTTAGCACTTTGAATATATCACCCCATTCTCTCCTGGCCTGTAAGGTTTTTGCTGAGAAATCTGCTGTTAGTCTGATGGCAATATCCTTATATGTGAGGAACTCACAGAACATTTGATATTTTTCTCTTGCTGTTTTTAGAATTCTGTGTCTTTGACTTTTGACAGTTTGACTATAATGTGCCTTAGAGAAGACCTTTTTAGGTTGAATCTATTTGAGGATATTTGAGCTGTCTTTATTTGGATATCTATATCTTTTGCAATAATTGGGAAGTTTTCAGCTATTATTTTGTTAAATTGGTTTTTTGTTCCTATGCCCATCTTTTCTCTTTCTGAATTTGCAAGAATTTGAATATTTGGTCACTTTATGGTCTCCCATATGCCATGTAGGCTTTCTTTATTCTTTTTTATACTTTATTCTTTTGTTGTTGTTGTCTGATGGGGTTATTTCAAAAGGTCCATCTTCAAGTTCAGAAATTCTTCTACTTGTTCTACTCTGTTGTTGAAACTCAATTATATTTTTAAATTTCATTTGTAGAATTCTTCAGTTTCAGGATTTCTGTTTGGCTCTTTTTAATGATATCCATCTCTTCGTTGAATTTCATTTTCAGAACATACATTGTTTTCCTGATTTGTTTTTATTATCTGTGTTTTCTTGTATCTCACTGAGTTTATTTAATAACATTGTTTTGAATTATTTTTAGGAATTTCATACATTTCCTTTTCTTTGGGATCTGTTACCAGAGAATTATTGTGTTCCTTTGAGGTGTTATTTTTCTTTCCTTTTTCATTTTTCTTGTGTCCTTATATTGATTTCTGTGTATCTGGTGTAATAGTCACTTCTTCCAGTTATATGGATTGGCTTTCATAGGGAAAATTTTTTTCCTGTAGGTGTATCTATAATGTTGGTCAGGTAGGGTGCTTTGGATTTGATTCTCAGTGGGTGCAGGAGTGTAGTTTATATGATTTTTCCAGCCATAATCAGTATCAGTGTTTTCTATGAGTTCTTCAGTGACTTGGACTGTGGTGGTTAGTGGAGGCTATGGCAGGGCTCTGCTGGGGATAGGGACACCAGGCAGACTGGTCATCACGTACCAGTCAGTGATGGCAGTGGCAGGCGGGATGGGCCTGTCCTCAGGCTTCCCAGATGGCATGCACAGGCACCGGTGGTAGCAGGCAGGGCAGATCAACCCCCAGGCCCCTGGATGACATGCACAGGCACCAGTGGTGGCAGTAGTGAGTGAGGCAGGCCTCTCCGAGGTCCCTGGATGATGTGCATAGGTGCTGGCAGTGGTCAAGGTGGGTTTTTTCCAGGGCACCTAGTGGTGGAAGGAGGGGCCAGGCTGATCACCAGTGCCTTGGACAATGTGTGTGGTAGTAGTGGTGGGCCCCTAAGTGGTGTGTGTGGACTCCCAGTGGTAAGTTTTCTTTTGATCTTAAGCTTTTCACTGCAGTTTAAAAAGCTTATCTGAGTTATGTCTCTGACCATATTGTGCTTTGGGTACAGAAGCAAAAGTGTTGAGCAAAAGCTAAGTTGATCCATGTCATGGTCACAGTATTTTGGGGGGACTTTGTTTGGGTTGTTTGCCTCATCACAGCAGTGTGAAGCTAGGTGTTTGCCTACATCCTATCTTGAGTTTTCTACTCTTAAGAAGCAAAAGTACAAAGGTTCTGTCACACTAAGGAAAGGTGGTTTTTGAAAGTATTTAAGCCTTACTGATAGCTGTCTGTGGCCATTTCTGGAAACCTCTTTGAATCTAGTATGTCCGTGTCCAGTTCTGTTTCTCAGCAACATCTGGCATCTCCTGAAATGCCAGGATATCAGTAAGTTTACAATAGTAAGGTAGACTACAATAAGTTTCTGACAAAAAGATGGGCAGAAATGGTTGAAATAAATCTGGCTGAAGGATGAATTTCTTGAAGCAGCTCTTAAAATTGTATTATCACTTTCCTGCATGATAGTCTACTTTCTTCCAAGGCTTTTTCCTTTAGCTAGATGAAAATGTGACATATAGGCTTGTCTGGATCCTTCCTGAAAGCTTCCCTAATATATTACAGAGGCGCTTGTTAGCTGTGGCAGCCTGGCTCCACAAACCAGACTTAAAACATCAGTCTTGTGCCTAAGCAAACAACTTGGGCTTTAGGTTGGCTATGAGGGGAAGACAAGATATTCTGTGAAATAAGTAATCATCTTAATATGAGCATTAAAAGTAAAAGCTTAGGCTGGGCACGGTGGCTCACACCTGTAATCCCAGCACTTTGGGAGGCTGAGGCCGGGTGGATCACCTGAGGTCAGGAGTTCAAAACCAGCCTGGCCTACATGGCAAACCCCATTTCTACTAAAAACAAAAATTAGCTGGGCATGGTGGCGCATGCCTATAATTCCAGCTACTCGGGAGGCTGAGGCAGGAGAATTGCTTGAACCTGAGAGGTGGAGGTTGCAGTGAACCGTGATCGTGCCACTGCACTCCAGCCTGGGCAACAAGAATGAAACTCTGTTTCCAAATAAATAAATAAATAAATAAATAAATAAATAAATAAAAGGCAAAAGCTCAGAAATCCTATTATTTGCTTCTGGTAATTTATTAATTGACATTATTAATGTCATTTATTTATTTCAGGTAGATTTACATCTGCTATATGTTTACAGGAAAAAGATGAAAAGCCACTTGAACATATCTTCTGTTTTCTTAATGATCTGTTCTTCTTTATAGGGGATTTTTGACATCGTGTGAAGCAGAACTACAGGAGCTCATGAAACAGATTGACATAATGGTGGCTCATAAAAAATCTGAATGGGAAGGACGGACACATGCTCTAGAAACTTGCTTGAAAATCCGTGAACAGGAACTTAAGACTCTTAGGGGTCAGTTGGATGTGACACATAAAGAGGTAAAGCTATTTATTTGTTCTTCTTGATATTTTTATGTTGTCTTTTATATTAAATGTGTTTCTTAAATATTTGTTGAAGAAATAATTTGTATACCAAGTTAGTTTCTTTATTGTTTTTTATTATACTTTTGCTGTTTTCTTTTAGAAGAAAAATTCATTGTGAAAATGTGTAAGAATATTAGCATTTATTTCAAGGATCATTTTACCTTGGTTACATGTAATATATACATAACTTCTTTTTTTTTTTTTGAGACAGAGTCTCGTTATGTCGCCCAGGCTGGAGTGCAGTGGCCGGATCTCAGCTCACTGCAAGCTCCGCCTCCCGGGTTTACGCCATTCTCCTGCCTCAGCCTCCCGAGTAGCTGGGACTACAGGCGCCCGCCACCTCGCCCGGCTAGTTTTTTTTTTTGTATTTTTTAGTAGAGACGGGGTTTCACCGTGTTAGCCAGGATGGTCTTGATCTCCTGACCTCGTGATCCGCCCGTCTCGGCCTCACAAAGTGCTGGGATTACAGGCTTGAGCCACCGCGCCCAGCCCATAACTTCTTTAAGAAAGTGTAAAAGGGTACCACACATTGTTTGTCTAACCTTCATCATATTACATGTTCATATTAACATTCACTGAGTTTTATGAAACTTGTTTTTGGCTTCACTGTGTGGCTAGTATTACACAACAAGTTCCAGATTAAAGAATTTGCCTCTTTTGGTTAGATTTGAAGTAAAATTAAGAGAACCCTTTAAAAAAAAACAACCATGTTTACCCATGTTGAAAATTAGGGGAGAAGAAAGAAAAGAAGAAAATGAAAATTACCTGCAGTCCCACCACTCATTGATATTGGTAATTTGGGGGAAAAGTTTAATAATATTTGCTGGTTGCCTTCTCATAAATTTAGCTGGTAAATTAGGAGGAATACTCAGAATATTGGAAGGGAAGTAGAAAGCATTTATGTGTGAGGGTTGCCTCTTAATTTTTGGTGTGGATGTCAATCTCAGAAGGATTGGAAGAGTTCGAGTTATAGGGAAGCACTGGTCCCATTTCTCACTCTGAAGACCTTTCCTACCAGTAGGATCACCATTCATTAAGGCTGTCATCAGCTTATTCAGGTACACTTCTGTGAATGGTACACACTGAGATTGTGATTTTGTTGAGAAAACTTAATAAGAATACTTTAGAAATGTTTCCCGTAACAAGGAAAGAGTTTGACTTGATAAAAATGTTATTACGCTTACCCAGAAAATTTCTCCTTGGTTGGCCATTTGTACTTTGGGTCAAAGTAGTACATGGTAACACTGACTGTATCAAAGTTTTCTGCTTATGCTGTTTGCTAAATTGCAATTAATTTAAAATTTGAGTAGACCTTTGAGAATATATTTTTAAATTACACACAATGCAAAAATACAGAAGGTGATGCAAAAGTACAGTGAATAATCATGTTTGATTTTTTAAAAATCATAACTTAGGCAGGGTCAGTGTTCCTTTTATGGTAGGCTACTTAGCTAGCACTTTGTTTCTCTTAGGGCAAAACAAAATTCTGTTTAGCAAGTTGAAATGAAAGTGGTTTTCTGGTTGATAAATAGATTGTTTATTTTGTTAGAAACTCATTAAAGAATTGTGATTATGATAATATTTAGTCACTGTGATGCTAAATTTGAACTTATTCCTGTGGCTTAGTTTTAATATCATGGGCATTATTGCCATTACTTAATGCCCTCGACATCAAAATTTCTCTTAAAGAGAAATTCAGAGAGATTAAGGGATTAAATGGATAGATTCCATGGTAAGGATTTGAAGATTTTAAGTTTGGCCTGGGGACATACAAGAGATTTAGAATTGCAGCTGTCTGGTCAATTTGCTACTTCATTGATTGGGCTGCTGAAAGTTGGTTAAGTTTCTAGAAGTAGGTTTCTGAAGATAATCTAGTAATGGGAATCTATTCCATAGAATTCGTCTGGGAGATTGTGTTGCATTACAACACTTCTTTCTTTCTTTCTTTTTTTTTTTAAGGAACAAATGTGTTTATTATAGTGCTGAAAAATTATGACCACCAACAACCAGTGAAGGGCAGGAAGGAACAACACTATGAGATCATGAAAATGTCTTGCTTCTTGTATTAGTCTGTTCACATTGTGATAAAGAAATATCTGAGGCTGGGTAATTTATAAAGGAAAGAGGTTTAATTGGCTTATAGTTCTGTAGAAGCATAGTGGCTTCTGAGGAGGCCCCAGGAAACTTTCAATTATGGTGGAAGGCAAAGGAGAAGCAGGCCTGTCTTCACATGGTGGAGCAGGAGAGAGAGAGTGAAGGGGGAGGTGCTACACACTTCTAAACAACCAGATCTCAGGAAAACTCACTATCACGAGAACAGCACCAATGAGGAAATCTGTCCCCATGATCCAGTCACCTCCCACTAGGCCCCACTTCTAACATTGGGGGGTTACAGTTCCACATGTAATTTGGGCAGGGACACAGACCCAAACCATATCACTTGTCAACAAACTTTCTTCTCTTGCTTTAACATTTTTGGGATTCTTTCCCAAACCTATTAAGTAATCATGATGGTTACAAATTTTCCAGTTCTACCACTCTTTCCAGTGCATTATTTTTATGTCTTCATTAAAGGGGCAAAGCAAATCCCCTACTTGTAATAATAAGACAATTTTGGAGACTGCCATTAAAACACAGGACAAGTAAAAAACAGATCCGTTCCAAGACACATGGGACTATCAATTTAGGAAATACACAGAAAATTAAAAGTTAAACTCAGTTGGATACATTAAATATGTGCCGCTTTTTGTATGTCAATCATACCTAAATAAAGTGATTTTAAAAGCAAATGATTCAACCTGTACCACCAACAGGTTTTGAGTGTATATACATTTAATATGTATTTATGAGTGGAGAACAACCTTAAACATTTTAAACAGCAGAGATGCACAAAACAATTTTAGGTGGAAGTAATACAAAGTGCCTTGTGTTTCTGTCCTAGAATCAAATCATAGAAGTCTCAGGTTATTAATAAAACAAATATTGTTTTGAATATTAAAAATCATGTGTTTTGGGGAGGGAGAGAATTAACAGCCTTTCTCTGCCTTAAAATACTTTGCATTTTATGAAATTTACAATTGGAATGAAGGCGCTCCTAGAGTTGTTGGTATGCTAGGGAGGGAAATTGAGCACAGGAGCAAACTACTGTTTCTTAGTGCTCAGCTGAAGAAGTTTTCACTTAAAAGAGCTGTTGAAGTCATTTCTATTTTAGAAGTCTAGTATAAATGACTTTTTCTATGTATTAACTAGAATTAATGGTAATTTGTGAAATGTTTTATCATTTTTAAAAATTAGAATCTATATCTCAGCCAGTGAAGCAGCAGACACTGCTGCGTGTCATAATCTAACACCTGTAGTCCACCAGTCTGCATGGACTGTAAGCAGGTGTGGAGAGAACTGGAGTTCACTTATCAGCAACATGACCATGGAATTGACTGTTGAGTCTTTCTACTATTAATTACCATATATGTGCCTTTTTTTCTGGTATTTTATTCCCACTGGATGCTTTTTATTAAGACCTTATATCTGTGAACACATTTGGAGCACAACTTACTGTCTTTAAGGTGCAGGTGGAAAATTGGGAGGCAGTAAGCAAGAAGAGAGCACTCACTCTCCGTTCTTACTCTTCTGGAGCCCAGGCTTGTCTAGCATGAAACTGGAGGTGAACCCAACCATCTGTATCTACAGGGAGACTTCTCCCATGGTCTTCTCTTTTGGAGATTCCTCTGCCTCTGGTGTCCCACCCTGGCTGCAGTTCTGGCCCTGGAGGCCAGCAAAGCACCTGGGGTAGAAGTTGTCTTACAGCCGTATTAACTTCTTCAAGGAGAGCAGCAGGAGGAAGAGCCACCTCACGAGGATGTGTCTCCTCAGAACTTTTCAGGGATGTTTACCCCTTGTCCACCTTTGATTTTTTTTTTTTTTTTGGTAATGATTTCCGAATTCTGGCCTCTTTCGCTGTGCTAGGAATGTCCTTTTGTTTTGGGTAGGCGAAGGCACACGGGTGCTTATGTGCATCTAATTTCTGGCCTTTGGTGCTCAGCTTTAATTGTTGGCACCAGGGACACAGAATGTCCTGGTGAATCAGGTTAACGGGTAGCAGTTTAGAGGGTAATGGAGGGATTGGTATCTTCTGAGGTTTTAGGTTGTTGTCACTGAACTCTGCCTTCCTCTTTGGGCAGAGCACTTTGTCACCTTTGACAGGTATTTTCATTTGGTCCCCTTTGCTGATGTTCCTGGCAAAGCAATTGTGCTTGGTTAATTAGAAGTTTGCTGATCTTCTTCCCTTGACTTCTCTGTGGAGTTCTACTCTTTGCCTTTTTGACTTCTCCATACTCAGAAAAGAGGTGGAGATTGATAAAATTTTTCCAGAATCAAAACACTTCTTTCAAGTATGTGTTATAACACATTCATACTCCGATTTGAGCAGTATATGATATAGGAACTAGAAAATAGGGCTTTATGTTTTTGTCATTGTATTAGTTCATTCTCTCATTGCAATAAGGAACTACCTGAGACTGGGTAAGTTATGAAGAAAAGAGGTTTAATTGACTCTCAGTTCCACAGGCTGCACAGGAAACATGGCTGGTGAGGCCTCAGGAAACTTAATCGTGGCCTAAAGTGAAGAGGAAACAGGCACATTTTCACATGTCAGAGGAGGAGACAGAGCAAAGGGGGAAGTGCTACATACCTTTAAACAACCAGATCTCGTAAGAACTCACTATCACAAGAACAGCAAGGGGGAAGTCTGCCCTCTGATCCAATCACCTCCCACCAGGCCCCTCCAGCACTGAAGACTACAGTTCAACATGAGATTTGGGTGGGGACATAGTCAAACCACATCAGTCATTCTTATTTGTTTGAAAGATACAGACCTAGAAGCAGTTAGTCCTACGGTGTAAACCACTGCTAATCAAATCACAGGTCCATGATGAGATTAAAAGCTTGCACCGGAATGTAAATCAGTGTATATCCATCTTTCGCTGAGAAAATTTTGCTTGTAAGAATGTCAGTTACACTGAACGGTGTGTTTCATGACATACTTGATTTACACTTTGCCTCAGGCTTCTTACGCGGGATTGCTGTCTGTGAATAACTTCAGCCCACCTGCAAATCATACTTGGTGGATCACTAATATAAGCAACTTATTTTGTAAGTTAAGGCTTTCTGGGTTTCTGGTTACAGTGTTGGCACTGGGTTGGTTTTAATGGACATTCCTGCAGTTATTATCTTCTAGCTCCCTACTGGGCAGGTTGACTTTATGAAATGAGTACGAAATTTGGAGTCCTGGCCCTGCCTCTTTTCAGCTGAATGGCCTTGGACAAGTAACTTCCATCATTATTAGCATTTAATATTCCTGAACTTTTCTTCATCTTTAATATTTATACTTGTCACAGTAAATAAAAAGAAAAATAATTCTACAAGGCTCATAAGAAAAAATAGTAATCTTCCCCACCCCTCTGAACCTAGGATTCTTACTTCTGTGAGGAGTAATTTCAAGCCTTTAACTCTTTCTTTTGGCATTTTCTCTATGTTTCCAAGGAACCTTTTTTACTGCTATATTTTCATTTATAATTTTAGCTGTTTAATGACTTGGTACTATGAAAGATGAGGGGTTTTGCTGTCTTACATACAATTATCATCCCCTCATCCTTCCAGGAGTGTATATCTTAATTTTTTGTTAGATCAGTATTCAGCATTTATATCATTAAAATGGTAAATATTATTCATAGTTGAGTCAGGTAGTGTAATAAGCAGACTTGTTTTTTGTACTGTTTTTTTGTTTTCCTGGAAATTACTAATTGTCTCACTTTCATTTGGTTTTTTAAACATACCTACCATTGATTGTTTCTGAACTCTCTGACACAGGTGTAAATCTTCTGTCGTTGTGTTTAGATATGGCAAGTAATCTGTCCATTTTCTTTTCTTTCATTTCTTTTCCCTGTGAAGACATCTGTCCTGGAGCTTGCCATTCTCCAATGTGGATAGGTTGCTTTCAAGAATATAGCTGTCATCGTGAGAACTCCCTTCACCATTATTCTGGAAGTTTTCTGTGCTCCTCTCTTTGTGTTTCTTTGCATTCTCTGTCACCATATTTATATGTTTACATTTCCATTTTGATAGAGCATAGTTTTGAGATCTTGTATATATGAAAATAATCTTTATTCTGTTTTCAGGCCTGATTGGAAGTTTGACTGGCTGTAGAAATCAGCTTTAGAAGTAAATTTCCCTCAGGATGTTTACAGTTAAATATGAATTATTTCAGACTTTAATTTTTGGTAATGGCAGAGTAGGTAATTTGGGCCAGTCCACTCACTGAGGACAAATATTACGTTAGATTTAAAAAAATTTTGGCTTGAAGCAAAATGCTATCAGGATGGTGAACAATTACCAGGCTGGGATCTGGGCTGGGCAAGAGGTTCAGGGAGGTGTGTCCAGGGTTTGGGGCCATTATTAACTGAAAGTAAAGAAAGCAGCGAAGAGGATAAAAGATTGAGTGGTATTTTTGATAACGTTAAGGGGCTAAGGGTCCGTGATGGTTCTGAACACCTCCTCAGTTTGGCTAAAGACCCTGAAAGTCTGCATCCTAGGAGTAAGGGTGGACCAGAACAGGCCCTCTTGATAAAACCACTCAGCTTCAAACATCTAAATCCCTGAAATCAGTTTAAATTAAACTTAAGAGTGCTACTGTCCCCAGGCATCTCCAAAGTGCTAGGGCTTCCAGGAACCTGGAAGAAGCAAATGTAAATTTTCTCCAAAGGAAAAATTACCATTCTAGGTTTCAGATTATTCAAATAATTTTGCAAATATAATGCTTGGTACTTGCTCAGAAAATAACCTCAGACAACATGGACCAGGAGACAAGACAACACAAATGAAAAATAGTAGAAGCAGCAGAAGATAGAAATAGACCCATGATAAATCTAGATATTTGTCATTATCATGCACACAGATTACAATTACAATGTTTATTGCGTTCAAGGAGCTGAAAGATAAGCTTGAGCATTTCAAAAAAGAATTAAAAACCGTAAAAATAAATTAGTGGAAATTTTAGAACTGAAAAATAGAATGACTGAAATTAAGGGCTTAAAGATTAAGGGATAATTAATGAACTAGATGATGTGACAGAAGAAAATGTCTAGAATAAAGCACAGGCAAAATGATAGAAAATATGGATGAAAGGATATGAGAAAGAGGATACAACAAGAAAGTCTAATATACGTGTTTTTGGAATCCCTGAAGGAAAAAAAAGAATGAGAATGGGCACAAGCAATATTTGAAGAGATAACTGGCTGAGATTTTGCCAAAGGTGAGGAAGGCCATGTATTTAAGAAGTCCAAGAATCTCAAGCAAGATAAGTAAAAAGAAACAGTTACCATGGTTGAAAACTAAAGACAAAGGGAAAAATCTGAAAAGCAATCAAAGACAAAAAAGATTATCTACAAATAGCTCTTAACAGTTGACTTGTCAGCCAAAAAAGTGAAAGCCAGAAAACAATAAAATATCTATAAAGAAAGAACATGACTTTTTCCTCTACCGAACGAGAATTCTGTATCTAGAATAACGGTAAAATAAAGACATTTTCAGATGAACAAAAATTGAGAGAATTGGTCACAAGCAGATCTGCACTAAGGAAATACTAAAAAATGTTTTTTAGGAAGAAAGAGAGTGATCCCAGATTGACCCTCAGATCTGCAGGAAGAAATGAAAAGCAGTAGTAAATTTATGGGTGAATCTAAATGAATATTGATTGTACAAAACAACAATAATAAATGGAGTTTTGCTATGTTGCCCAGGCTGGACTCAAACTCCTGGGCTTAAGCAGTCCTACCTCAGCCTCCCAAGTACCTGGGGCTACAGGTGCACGTCACTGTGCCCAGCTAACGGTAATTGCCTTTTGAGTTTAACGTATATATAAAATTATGGTGGCAATGGTGTTATATTTAAGTCAGGTTGGGATAAATGGAATTAAAGTATTTCTAAGTCCTTGGGTTGCCTGGAAATTGGTAAAATTACTAATTAACATTAGACCTTGTTAAGTCACAAATCCATGTTTTTATCTTGAAATCATTAAAAATATATATTAGTAGAGAATATCTTACATGCTAATAGAGAAAAATGGAATGATAAGAAAAGTAATCAGTCCCAAAGAAGGCAAGAAAGAAGAGAAAAAGGAACAGAGCTTATTAGTACAAATATTATGTAACAAGATGACAGCTTTAAATCAAAATAGGTTTGTTAAATGTAAATGCAGTAACTGGCTTAATTAAAAGATTAAAAACTGTCGAACTGGATCAGATAAACAAATGCAATTATTATTTAATGTTTATAGAAATACAAAAACATTGAAATTAAAAGGTAAAATATATAACATGCAGTTTGAGTAGAAAGATGGTATAACTATATTCTTATCAGAAAAAGTATAATTGGAGCAGAGGCCAAAAGCATTACTCAAGGTGAAGAAAAACACTTCATAATGAGAAAATGTGAAATTTCAGGATATGTAACTTTAGCAGACATTCTTTGTGCCCTGTAGTATGTCCTCTTTGCCTCCTGATTTCATTTTAGCTATTGCATATAGGTCCTTGTGCGCTGCCAGTATGTACTATAACGGGTTTCCAATCTTTTAGCTTCCTTGGGCCAGATTGGAAGAAGGATTGTTTTGGGCCACACATAAAATACACTAACACTAATGCTGGCTGATAAGCTGAAAAAAAAAAAAAAAAAAAAAATCTTGTGATGCTTTAAAAAAGTTCACAAATTTGTGTAGGGCAGCATTCAAAGCTGTACTGGGCTGCATATGGCCCGTGGGCTATAGGTTGGACAAGCTTGTCATATATTATGTTTCTCTGGGGCCTTGGAAAGCTGCTCAGATGAAATCTGGAAGTGTCAGGGAGTTTACACTCTTAGGTCTTAGGTGAAGGTTCAAGTAATTGAGGGACTAGGTGAATTCTCCAACTTCCCATCCCTCAGAGGGACGATTCTGAAACATACCATCTGGTTCCTTAGTGGGTTCCCAGTGGAATTCATCACCAGCTGCTTATTTCAGTAATATGCTTACTGTGCTCAATAGCATACCCTTTATTAGCTTTCCTTCCTTCTCTGCCTTGCTCTCCCTGTGTCCTCACTGTGCTTCCTGGGGTCACCTTCAGTTACCCTGAAGTCCGTGTCTCAGCCTACACTTTGCGGGGGGGACTCAAACCAAGATGAAAATATCTGAGTATCTAATGTAAATATCTAATTAAATAGTTTTAAAAGAAAATCCTCTTTGTCTTTTATCTGTATGTGAAAAGTGACAGAACTAGGAAAAAACAGATGAAGCCACAATCATAGGGGAGAATTTTAACACATTTTTCTTAGTAACTGATGGAATAAGAGACAAACATAAGAAAGAATATAGATTTGAACAGCATGATCAGCAAACTTGACTTAATTTATTTATATAGAATATAATACAACGGAATTTCAGAGTACACATTCTTATCTGGCACAAACAAAACCCTTACCAAAATTGACCATATGCTGGGCCATAAAGTAAATCTTGATACAATTCAAAAGCTTGAAATCACAGGTATGTTCTCGGAACATACTGGAAATAAGTTAGAAAAAGATAACTAGAAAATCTGCATATATTTGGAAATTAGGACATGAAGTTTTGAATAATTCATGGATCAGAGAGGAAATCACAATGGAAATGAGAAAATCCTTTGAATTCAAAATGGAAATACAACATCAGACTTACAGAATGCAGATAAAATGTCTTGGAGGGACGTTTATAGCCACAAGAGCATATATTAGAAAAGAGGAAGGGCTGAAAATGATTCATCTCAAGAGATTGGGAAAAGAACTTGCTAAATTTGAAGAATGTAAAAAGAAGGACATTTTAAAAAAATGAAAGTAAAAGCTTGGAAGTGATATGACATGAGAAAACTTCCACAAGAAAACCGATGTAACTGTATTAGCATGAGACAAAGTAAACATCAAAGCCAGAAGCAATATTAAAGATCTAGGGACACTTAAAAATTATGAAAGGATCAATTAACCAGGTTGCTTTATTAATTCAATTCTGTAAATACTTAATAACATAACCTTAAAATATACAAATAAAAATGGACAGAATTAAGGGAACAATTAAGTACGTGGTAATCATGGAAGACTTAACACATAGCTCTCAATTAATACAACAAGCAGAGAAAACCTCAGTTAAGGTGAAGATTTGATCAAGATTAACAAACTTAACCTAATTAACAAACTTGACCTAATTAACCTAAATAGAACATTGTACCTAATAACTGCTGAATCCACATTCAAGTGAATATGGACCATTTACCACTACTGCCATAAAGCATGTCTCAACATATTTCAGAGGATTGGAGTCATGTTTTTTGACCAAGGTGGATTTAATCTAGAACTCAGAACGAACCAGGGAGCAGCTTCAACACCCAATTAGTTCATTACAGTCATCCACAAGCATGCCTTTGCTTTTAAAACCAAAAATAAAACAAAACCCACTACTTTTTTTTTGAAACAACAAACAAAACTAGTACTAATCACTTTTCTGACAATACAAATTACTCAAAATTAACTAGTACTGGGGAGGGGAAAGGGGGCCATACCTATGGGCCTTGTCTCACACGAGCATGTGGGTAGGTGCAGGGCATTTGCTCATTGCAAAACGAATTTTAATTTTTAATCTTTAGTTTGATTTAAACATTGCTTTTGTATGATGTCGACACCACAGCAGAAAGGGCTCTGGAGATGTTCATAGCAGCACACCTCCGCGGCTCTTCGTTCTGAGGCTCCAGGGCAGCCAATATTGCTTCACAATACATTCTTTAGGCCTTTCTGTGTAAGTGCAGAACACCTACATTGACAGCCTTCAGGTCACGGGCCAGCTTCTTTTCAGTAGTCTCTGGAGGATAGGGCTTCGTTTGTTCTTGGCAAGTTTCTCAATAGTGGAGGGTCATCTCTGAGATCAATTTGAGTCCTCAAATAAGCAAGAAAGGGAGTCTTTGGACAGTGGCAGGAGTTATCTCAGGCACCCACTTTTCTTTCACATTTCAAATGATGGAGAGACCACTGAAAACAGACTAGAAGCATCTGTTTGTGGATAACTCATGGCCGAATCTGTCATAATCCTCTTGCCTGCAGTATCAAAAAGTCCAAGAGTATATGGTTCTCCCACCAATCATAACTGTGACTGCATATTGTCAAAACAGTTGGTACATATTCCGATGGAAATTTGTTTGTTGTGTAGGATATCAGAGACATGTTTTACCAACAGCACCATCACCACAACAACACACTTAATTGTTCGCATTGCTGAAATAGTTTTGTATCCACTTTTAAATATTTTAAATCTGATGTTGATTCCCAGCTTCCTAATCAAGCAGCACTGCCGGAGTCATGTTTTGGACCACAGATTTAATCTAGAACTCAGAACAATGAAAGACAACCAGAAAAATCCTCAAAAGCTTGGAAGTTAAGCAATATGCTTCTAAATAACCCATGAATCAGAAGAAATCACAATGAAAATTAGAAAATATTTTGGACTGAGTGATAATAAATATGGTACGTATCAAAACTTGTGGAATGCATCTAATGTGGTGCCTAGAATGTTAGCTGTGTGTGTATACATATAGCTACATTTTATACATTTTATATATAGCTAAAATTATATATATTAGAAAGGCTGAAAGTGATCTAAGTAGCCATTTCAAGAAAAACAAAAAAGTCCCAGCAAATTAAAACCAAATAAAAGAGAAAGAAAAGATGTAATAAAGATAAGACAGAAACTAATAAAATAGAAAATGTATAAGAAGATGAACAAAGCTATTCTCCTTGAAAAAAAGTAATTAAATTGATAACCTTGGAAAGACTAATTAAGAAAAAAGGGGAGAATAACTAATGTTAGCAATTAAAATGAGAAACCATAATAGAGCCTCTGAATAGTAAAGGGGTTATAAAAAGATACTATGACCATGTACCCCCTCCCCGCAGTAAAACATTTAGATGTAATAGAAAAATCCCAAGGAAAGCACAGCATACAAGAAAGGTTGAAACATGTGAACAGTACCCTATTAAATTGATTTTTGATTGTTTTGTTTTGAGATGGAGTCTCACTCTGTCTCCCAGGCAGGAGTGCAGTTGCATAATCTCGGCTCACTGCAACCTCTGCCTCCTGGGTTCAGGCGATTCTCCTGCCTCAGCCTCTCGAGTAGCTGGGACTGCAGGTGCGTACCACCATGCCCGGCTAATTTTTGCTTTTTTTTTTTTTAAGTAGAAGTGGGGTTTCACCATGTTGGTCAGGCTGGTCTCAAACTCCTGACCTCAGGTGATCTGCCTGCCTCAGCCACCCAAAGTGCTGGGATTACAGGCATGAGCCACCATGCCCAGCTAAATTGAATTTGTTATTGAAAAACCTGCTCATAGAGAAATCTCTTGGGCTCAATAGCCTTCATTGATGAATTCTACCAGATATTTTAAGAAATAAGTAACACCAATTTTTTATAAAATATTCCAGAGAACAGAAGAAAAGATGAGATTTTCCTAACTCCTTTTATGAAGCATCATAATCTTCATTTCAAAACTTAACAAGGACATAGCAGTTAAGGAAAATTACAGGCCAGTCTTATGTGAATGCTAATATAAAACTGTTAGACAAAATATTAAACTAAATCCAGCAATATTTAGAAAAGATATTACATACTAACTTAGGTTTATTCTAGGCATTCTAGGTTGTTTCAACATTCATAAATCAATATAATTCATCACATTATCAGAGGAAAAAACACCATAGTTATCTCAATCCAGGAAAAAAATTTAATAAAATTCAGTTATCCATTTGTGATAAATATTAAAATCCCTTAGAAAATTAGAAATGTAAGGGAATTTCCTTAATCTAGTAAAATGGTATATAAAAAACTTAGCAGGTAGCAATTAATGTAACCCATTAGAAGCTTTCCTTAAGAGGTTGTGAATGAGATAAGGATGCCCAGTATCACCACTTTTTTTGTTGTTGTTATTGTAGTGGAGGTGTAGCTAGTGCAATAAAGCAAGAAAAATAAATACAAGATATAAGGATTAGAGAGGAAGAAATACCACAGTATTTAGCATGTGCTTTGTTGGTGTACACAGAAAACCCAAAAAATCTATGTAGACAAACTTAGAATTAACAAATGAAATAGTAGGTTTGCTGAGTTAAAGGTTAATATACAAAAATTTATTGATTCTTTATACCAGCAAAAAGCAATTAAAAATGAGGTTAAAAAAGATACCCTTGACAAGAGTATCAAAAAAACCACCAAATACAGTAAATCCAATGAAAGAGGTACAAGACTTCTATACAGAAACCTCTAAATTATGGAGAGAAATTGAAACTGATATAAATGGAAGAATAGATTATGTTCATGGATAGAAAGACTCAGTATTTTAAAGGTATTGGTTTCTCCAATTTTGATCTATTAATTCAGTATTATTCTAATTAAAACTCCAGTATATTTTAAAGTGAAAATTGACAAGATTGTTTCTCAAATTTATATGGCAGTAGCCAAAACAATCTTGATGAAGATCAATTAAGGTGGAGCACTTAGGGTACTAGAAAACAGGATTTATTAAAAACTGTATTAAGACAGTGTGGTATTGCAAGGATAGAAAAACAGACCAGTGGAACAGAGTTAAAAGAGTCCCATAACAGAGATCCCACATATATGAACATTTGATTCATGACAAGATGGCACTGCAGGGTGGTGGGGAGTCTTTTCAATACATGGCACTGGATCAGCTGAGTAACACACGCGGGAAAAAGGAAGATTTTGACTTCTAGTTTTATACCATACACCAAATTCAATTCTAGATGGATTATAAATTTAAATGTGAAATGCTGAAAATTTTCTAGGCGACATAAGAGAAAGTGTCTTGGAGTAGGGAAAGATTTCTTAAAAAAAATGATAAAAGGTTACTAATTTAGACTATATTAAAATAATAAACTTTTCATATATTTACAACATGTGACCAACAAAAGATAAAGAACATCTATAAATTATTAAGTTAACTGAGTAGAAAAATGGGCAAAAGACAAATAGTCATTTCACAAAGGAAGATATCAAAATGACCAGTGAGCATGTGAAAAGGTGCTTGGTTTCACAGGTTACTAGGAAAATGCAAATTATTTTATACACCAGAATGGCTAAAAGTTAAAAGACTAATAATACTAAGTTACTATAGGGATATGAAACAGCTCAATGTTTTATCAAAAAGAGAGCTGTAGTTTTCTGTGCAAATATTTACTTTCAATTTAAGTTTATTTTAAAAAGCAGCAGTCAGTTCCCATTTTGAGTAGTAGAAAATATACATTTTGTGTATTTTTTCCCATAGGTATTCTGGATTGTTCCCCTTTGGACCTGAAAGTTTGGAAATGGTTGAACATGACTTAGCATGTTTGCTTTCTGCTTTAAACACTAAAAGTCCTTGTCTTTTCACATTTATCTTTTTACATTTACACAAAGTGCATTTGTATTTTTATACTTCGCTTATTTCTTTTATATTAATCTATTCTGTTTACATGCATATTTTTTTCCACTTTGTTTTATTCTAGAACTCTTGTAGTAGGAAGTACTAGAAGATCTGTGAATGTCTTAGTTTTGTTACCTTCATTAATAGCTAATATTCTCATTTCTGTTTAATGATCAGTGACTTAGTATTGCATAAGAATCAATAGTCTAACTAACTGTAAATTGAAGCTCTCATTTCTCCCTTTCAGTGTTACTGAAGTTTTATTTTCTGGGAGGGGGATATTGAACTCCATATTATTGTTTTTAGTGTTTTTTCAGAATCATTTTTCCGGAATACTTTTTACCTTTTTGAGGATGGACTTTTTGCAGTTCACTTTAACTATGTAGTGTGTACAAATGACATTTCAGCCAGACTTGGAGGAGCTGTTCTGGCATTTTGATTTGCAAATCAAACATGCACTCTATCTTTTAGTCTCTTTTCATTGTATTTCTTCTCCTTGTTTCTTTTGGATCTGGTACTGTCATCTGCATTTCTTTATTAATTAACAAATTTGCCTGGAGATAATTTTTACTGCTCCTTGTCTTAAAAACATTTTACTTCCTACCTTTCTTCTTATCAATAAACAGGATATATGTAATTTGGGATTTATCTAATCTGTTACTGATGGATGAAAAGACTCAAAGTGCCAAGAGATCAGGGAAATTCAGATCAATCCAGGAAGGAGGAATCATTAGGTGTGACTCTCAAGAACAGGGATATTCAAGTGGGTCACAGGGTCATTCTGGCAAAGCGTTTTCTTGTGGCTGTGGGTTCTCAAGGGATATAGGTGATTCTAGTGAAAGAAGAGAGCCAAATGAGAGTGATTGTGAAGCGTTGTAGTCAGAAAGGTGATGGTTTTCCTTTTTTTTAAATTTAAATTTTATTTTAAATTCAGGGGTACATGTGTAGGTTTGTTATATAGGTAAACTTGTGTCATGGGGGTTTGTTGTACAGATTATTTCATCACACAGGTAGTAAGCCTAGTACCCCTTAGTTATTTTTTCCTGATTGTCTCCTTCTGCCCTCCAGTAAGCCTCAGTGTGTGTTGTTCCCCTCTATGTGTCCATGTGTTCTCATCACTTAGCTCCCTTTTGTAAATGAGAATATGCAGTATTTGGTTTTCTGTTCCTGCAAAGAACGTGGTCTTATTCTTTTTTATGGCTGCATAGTATTCCATGGTGTATATGTACCTCATTTTCTTTGTCTAGTCTACCATTGATGGACATTTAGGTTGATACTGTGTTTTTGCTCTTGTGAATAGTGCTGTGGTGAACATACATGTTCTTTCTGATGGAACGACTTAGTTTTTTTGGGTCTATACCTAGTAATGGGATTGCTGGGTCGAATCATATTTCTGTTTTTATAACTTTAAGGGATCACCATCATCTTCCACAGTGGTTAAACTAATTTACACTCCCACCCACAGTGTATAAGCTTTCTCTTTTCTCTGCAGCCTTGCCAGCATGTTACTTTTGAATAATAGCCTTTTGACTTTTTGACTTTTAAATAATAGCCATTCTGACTAGTGTGAGATGGTATTTCATTGTGGTTTTGATTTGTGTTTCTCTTATGATCAATGATGTTGAGCATGTTGGCTGCCTGTATGCCTTCTTTTGAAAAGTGTCTGTTCATATCCTTTGCCCAATTTTTAGTGGGGTGGTTTGTTTTTTTCTTGCAACTTTAAGTTCCTTATAGATGCTGGATACTAGTCTTTTGTCAGATGCATAGTTTGCAAAAGTTTTCTCCCATTCTATATGTTGTTCATTCTGTTAATAGTTTTGTTTGCTGTAAAGAAGCTCTTTAGTTTAATTAGATCCCGTTTGTCAAATTTTGCTTTTGTTGCAGTTGCTTTTGGTGTCTTTGTCATGAAATTTTTGCCTGTTTCTATGTCCAGAATGGTGTTGCCAAGGTTATCTTCCAGAGTTTTTTATAGTTTTGGGCTTTACATGTAAGTATTTAATCCATCTTGAGTTAAGTTTTGTATATGATATAAGGATGGGGTCCAGTTGCAATCTTCTGCATATTACTAGCCAGTTATCCCAGCACCATTTATTTAATGGGGAGTCCTTTCCTTATTGCTTGTTTTTGTCAGTTTTGTTGAAGATCAGATAGTTACAGGTGTGCAGCCTTATTTCTGGGTTCTCTATTCTCTTCCATTGGTCTGTGTATCTGTTTTTGTACCAGTGCCATGCTGTTTTGGTTACTGTTGCCCTGTAGTATAGTTTGAAGTTGGGTAGTGTGGTGCATCTAGCTGTGTTCTTTTTGCTTGGGATTGCCTTAGCTATTCAGGCTCTTTTTTGGTTTCATATGAATTTTAAAATAGTTTTTCCTAGTTCTGTGAAGAATGTCATCTGGTAGTTTAATAGGAATAGTGTTGAATCTGTACATTGCTTTGGGCAGTATAGCCATTTTAATGATACTGATTCTTCCTTCCATGAGCATGGAATGTTTTTCCATTTGTTTTTGTCATTTCTGATTTCTTTGAGCAGTGTTTTTTATTTTTTCCGTAGATCTTTCACCTCCCTGATTAGCTATATTCCTAGGTATTTTATTTTTTGTGACATTTGTGAATGGGATTGCATTCCTGATTTTACTCTCAGCTTGACTATTGTTGGTGTATAGGAGTGCTAGTGACTTTTGTACATTGATTTTATATCCTGAGACTTTGCTGAAGTTGTTTATCAGCTTAAGGAGCTTTTGGGCCCAAACTATGGGGTTTTCTAGATAGAGGATCATGTTGTCTACAAACAGGAATAGTTTGACCTACTTTCTTCCTATTTGGATGCCCTTTATTTCTTTCTTTTGCCTGATTCCTCTGGCCAGGACTTCTAAAACTATGTTGAGTAGGAGTGGTGAGAGAGGGCATCCTTCTCTTGTGCTGGTTTTCAAGGGTTTCCAGCTTTTGCCCATTCAGTATGATACTGGCTTTGGGTTTGTCATAGATGGCTCTTATTATTTTGAGGTGCATTTTTTCATTACCTAGTTTATTGAGAGTTTTTAACATGGAAGGGTGTTGAATTTTATCAAAAGCCTTTTCTGCATCTATTGAGATAATCATGTGGTTTTTGGCTTTAGTTCTGTTTATGTGATGAATCACATTTATTTATTTGCATATGTCAAGCCAACCTTGCATCCTAGGGATGAAGCCTACTTGACTATGGTGGATAAGCTTTTTGATGTGCTGCTGGATTAGGTTTGCCATTATTTTGTTGAGGATTTCTACATCAGTGTTCATCAATGATATTGGCCTGAAGTTTTCTTTTTTTGTTGTGTCTCTGCCAGGTTTTGGTATCAGGTTGATGCACAACTTATAGAATGAGTTAGAGCAGAGTCCCTTCTCCTCAAGCTTTTGGAATAGTTTTAGCAGGAATGGTACCAGCTCTTCTTTCTACATCTGGTAGAATTCAGCTGTGAATCCATCTGACCCTGGGCTTTTTTGGGTTGGTAAGCTATTTATTACTGATTCAATTTCAGAACTTGTTATTGGTCTGTTCAGGGGTTCAGTTTCTTCCTGGTTCAGTCTTAGGATGGTGTATGTGTTCAAGAATTTATCCTTTTCTTCTAGATTTTCTAGTTTATGTGCATAGAGGTGTTTATAGTATTCTCTGATGGTTGTTTATATTTCTGTGGGATTAGTGGTGATATCTTCCTTATCATTTCTGATTGTGTCTATTTGAATCTTCTCTCTTCTTTATTAGTCTAGCTGGCGGTCTGTTTTAATTTTTTCAAAAAATCAGCTTCTGGATTTGTTGATCTTTTGAATGGTTTTTTGTGTCTCAGTCTCCTTCAGCTTAGCTCTGATTTTGGTTATTTCTCATCTTCTGTTATGTATGTCACTGCATGTGAGATGGGTCTCTTGAAGACAGCATACCAATGGGTCTTGATTCTTTATCCAGCTTGTCATTCTGTGCCTTTTAATTGGGACATTTAGCTCATTTACATTCAAGGTTAGTATTGATATGTATGGATTTGATTCTCTCATCATGATGTTAGCTGGTTATTTTGCATTTTTTTGTGTGGTTGCTTTATAGTGTCACTGGTCTGTGTACTTTAGTCTGTTTTTGTAGTGGCTGGTAACGGTCTTTCCTTTCCATATATGGTGCTTCCTTCAGGAGCTTAGTTTGGCCAGATAATGAAATTCTGGGTTGAAATTCTTTTCTTTAAGAATGTTGAATATGCCTCCAATCTGTTCTGGCTGGTAGAGTTTCTGCCAAGAGGTCTACCATTAGTCTGATAAGCTTCCCTTTGTAGGTGACCTGATCTTTCTTTCTGGCTACCCTTAACATTTTCTTCCTTAATTTTGACCTTGGAGAATTTGATGATTATGTATCCTGGGAATGATCTTGTGAAGTATCTTACTAGGGTTCTCTGCATTTCCTGAATTTGAATGTTAGCCTCTCTAGCTAGGTTGGGAAAGTTCTCATGGGTGATATCCTGAAATATGTTTTCCAGGTTGGTTGCATTCTCCCCGTCTTTTCAGGGGACACCAGTGAGTTGTAGATTTGGCATCTTTACATAATCCCATATATCTTGGGGATTTTATTCATTCCTTTTCATTCTTTTTCTCTATTCTTACCTGTCTTATTTCAGAAAGACAAGCCAGTCTTCAAACTCTGAGATTCTTTCCTCTGCTTGGTCTATTTTGCTGTTAATGCTTGTGATTGCATTATAAAATTCCTCTAGTGTGTTTTTCAGCTCTAACAGGTTCGTTATATTTCTTTCTATACTGTCTATTTTGTCTGTCAGTGACTGTCTTATTTCAGAAAGCCAGTCTTCAAGCTCTGAGATTTCTTTCCTCTGCTTGGTCTGTTTTGCTATTGATACTTGTGATTGCATTATGAAATTCTTGTAGTGTGCTTTTCAGCTCTATCAGGTTGCTTTACATTCCTTTCTATACTGCTGATTTTGTCTGTCAGTTCCTGCATTGTTTTATCATGATTCTTAGCTTCCTTGGACTGGGTTTCAATATACTCTTGTAGCTCAATGATCTTTGCTCCTATCCATGCTCTGAATTATATTTCTGTCATTTTAGCCCTCTTAGCCCAGTTCTGAACCCTTACTGGAGAAGTGATATGGTTGTTTGGAGGAAGGAAGATACTCTGGCTTTTTGAGTTCTTGGAGTTCTTGCACTATTTCTTTCTCATCTTTGTGGGCTTACGTTCCTTCAGTCTTTGAAGTTGCTGACCCTTGGATGAGTTTTTTTTTCTTTTATCATATTTGATGACCTTGAGAATTTGATTGTAGTATAAGGTGGATTCAGCCAACTGGCTTTGTCTCTGGAAGATTTTAGGGGACCATTGCTCAGCTCCCAACTCCTAGACTATGTGGTGTAACTCTGAGGGGCTTGTATTGGGCCCTAACTTTTTTCTCTGGCTCCTTGAAGTTAGGAATCCACTGCATTGGGGGTTCAGGGTGCTCCTGGACTGCTGCTGGTCACTACACCCCAATGGGTGGTGTCAGCCAAAGCGTTTCATAGTGCGATGACAGTGGGATTCATCCTTGTTTGCATGTGCTGGCAGCAGTGGTAGCAGCAGTGCAGTGGGGGATACACTTGTCAGCTATGGCAGGGTTCTGGTGGGTGCCAGGGTGCTTGCCTCCCTGAAGGTGTTCACCACAGTGGAGGAGGGAACACAGCTGGAAGGTGAGCGGGGGCCCCTGCTGGCAACTGCACAGTGGCACTGGTGGTGGTGTTGGCTTGGGGGCAGGGCACTGGCGGTTGCAGGTCTGTGTGCCTTCTCTGTGTACTGCAAACAGGAGTGGTTGCTCTGTGCAGGGGAGGATCTGCTATTCTCTGTGCCTAGTTTCACTCCTGCGGCAGTGTTGATGCAAGAAAGGGGCACTGGCAGAGGCAAGACTGGCTGGTTTTGTGCCCACCAAGGTTCTGTCTGCAGTGGTGGTCAGTGGGGACATGGGGGATGAACTGCACTCCCGCCACAGCAGTGGTAAGGTGGATACATGTACACTTGCCTGTTGGTGGGGCAAGAAAAGCAAAACCTGCTGGCATAGGCACATGCCAGCAAAGCCATGTGGGGAGTTGCTGTGGGCCCAGAGAAGCTGCAGTATGGGGACAGAATGTACAGGTTGGTGCATAGCCATGGGGGCCACTCCTCTGGAGCTCTCTGCTGGTCAGGTATAGTCTGCTAGCACAGAAGCTATGATGCAGTCCCCCAGGCCACCCAAGGCTGCCCTGTAAGCATGTGTGGCCACGCTGGGGCCCTGGGAGAGGCCGCCAGCAGGCCAAGGGGTGTTCAGGTGAGACTGGCCCCATATGATGGGCAAGACCACTCTGCACAGTTCGGGTCCAACAGTTGCCTTAGAGCTAAAGTCTCCTATGGGAGCCAGTTAAGCCTAAGGGGATGGCTATCCCTGGCCATGCCCCACCACCCCACCACAGATACTCCCGCACCAAACTCTCTGGGCTCCATATCAGCTGGCTTGCTGCTCCTATCATTTCTCTAAGTGGCTTACCCTGTCAACTTGAGTGTTTATGGTGGTCAAGGGGTCGCCTCCTGCTAGGGTTCCAGAGGCCCGTGGGAAAAGGGGGTTGCTTCTTGCTAGTTCAGCTCATCTGTTTTTCCAGAGTTGTTTGGGCCAGCAATGAGTCCAGGTGCCTAGTAGTCGCCTCATGTACGGTTCCCAGCTTCCTCCCCCTTCATCTCTGCTTCTGTGTCTTCTCTCCATCCACTCTCAGTGACCGCCTCTGAAGATCTGTTAGGAGCACACCAGTTGTCTCAGTCCCTCACTGGCAGCTTTTCCTCCTGGCTGTGTCTAGTCAGCCATCTTGTCCGCCCCCTGCTTTTTTTTTTTTTTTTTCTCCCTCTTTGTCTTCAATTTTTAAAAACCTTGGTCAAAGAACTATTTAGGCTAAGTTTGAGAACTCCCTAGTCAGTTCCCATGCTGTCAGCGGACCTTATGAAATCATTTAAAGTTTTTATGATTCTGCAGGTGTGTCTTGTCTAACATGTGATAGAGGGCCAAAAGGCCACACTACTGAAAATTTAAGGAAGGGTGTGTGTGTGGGTGCGGGTGTGGTGTTTTGAGGGTTGCCTTTTCTCTTGGTTGTGATATGTTAGGAGTAATGGCTATTACATACTGATGTGCTTGATGTGCTTTGTCTTTACGGGTTATAGCAGTGTAGACACGAGTCTGCTTTTGGGATAATCTGTTTCCCTTTTTTCTTCTGTCTTTGCTAAAAGCTGTTGCTCATTTCTACTGATCATTGTAGTTACCCCTTCTACCTACCATACTTTCTAATTTTGCATCTTCTGGTGGATTGTGGGCTAGGAAATATGAATAGTTAAGACTGTTCAACTTGTTTTAATCAAATAGATGAGTCCTGATGATCTTTATCAAAGCAAAATAGGTAGACTTAGGGTCAGCCTCTTGTCTTTTCTTTTTTAAAATGTTCTTTTCTTGCTGGTAAAAGCAGTAGCCATTGGAGAAATTTTAGAAAAGACAAACTATGAAGCAAAAAATAATCATAATACCTTGAATCAGAGTTAATCTGTATTAACATTTGGTGTATTTCCTTTAAGCTATGTAAGTAAACTTCAGTAAAAATCCTTCCCAAAATTGGGATTTTAGTATAGTATACTTTTTATATCCATATGTTTTTTAAGTGGTAAGCATTTTGCATGTTAACTGTTTTAATACAGCTTAATGTTTGCATATTTTATTATGTACTTTCATTCATTATATTCGTTCACAATTTATTTATAAACATTTAGATTTTTTCCAGTTTGTCCAGTTTTTATAAAAGAACAAATCCCTATTGACAATTTCTGTGTTTTTTTGAGACTGAGTCTCACTCTGTTGCTCAGGTTGGAGTGCAGTGATGCTGTCTCGGCTCACTGCAACCTCCATCTTCCGGGTTCGAGCGATCTTGTGCCACAGCCTCCCGAGTGGCTGGGATTTCTGGCACCTGCCACCAGGTCTAGCGAATTTTTGTATTTTTAGTAGAGATGGGGTTTTGCCGTGTTGGCCAGGCTGGTCTCAAACTCCTGACCTCAAGTGATCTGCCTGCCTTGGCCTCCCAAAGTGCTGGGATTACAGGCATGAGCCAACATGCCCAGTCCCGACAAATTCTTAACATCTACATTTATTTTCTTCTTTTCGTTTTTTGTAGAGACAGGGTCTCACCATGTTGCCCAGGCTGGTCTTGAACTCCTGGGCTCAAGTCATCCTTCTGCCTCTGCCTCCCAAAGTGCTGAAATTATAGATGGGAGCTGCTCTACCTGGCTCTACATTTATTTATTTATTTATTTATTTTATTTTATTTATTTATTTTTTTTTTGAGATGGAGTCTCGCTGTGTCTCCCAGGCTGGAGTGCAGTGGTGTGATCTCGGCTCACTGCAAGCTCCGCCTCCCGGGTTCACGCCATTCTCCCACCTCAGCCTCCCAAGTAGCTGGGACTACAAGCGCCCGCCACCACGGCCGGCTAGTTTTTTGTATTTTTAGTAGAGACGGAGTTTCACCATGTTAGCCAGGATAGTCTCGATCTCCTGACCTCGTGATCCACCCGCCTCGGCCTCCCAAAGTGCTGGGATTACAGGCTTGAGCCACCGCGCCCGGCCTACATTTATTTTTTTTTACATGAATTTCTAAAAGTAGTGTTTACTAAGTCAAGGTTAAGAATATTTATGAGTGTTTTAATATACACTCCCACATTGCTTTCTGGAAGTCATGTGCTTTGTATTTCAACACTTTATGGGTCTTTGATTCCAAATAACTTACCCACACAAGTCTTATTTTATAAGATCTTTCCTAATTTGATAGATGTAAAATGCCGTTGGATGTTTTCCTCTGATTACTAGTGAAATTAAGTCTTTTTTCATGTTTATTGGACATTTATATTTTTGTGGGAATCATTCTTGTCCTTGAGTTATTTTTCTGTTGAGAGCTTAATACTTTTTACAAATTTGTAAGAGTTTTTTGTATACTAAAAGTTAAAAGCCCTTTGATTTTTTGTAAATATTTTTCTGTTTATTTACCTTTTAATTTTGTTAATTGGATTTTTTTAAAATAGAAGTTTTACATGGTTAAATGTATCATTTTAAAATTACTTTTTCATTAGTTTTAAGCTCAGAAAGTTTCCTTTCATCCAGAAATTCAGTTACATCATTCACTTACATCTTTTTTTTAAAAACTAGACTTTTCCATTTTATTGCCTGTATTTACCCATTCTTCCAGTTTGAACTTTAGAATGACTTTTTCAAGTTCTCTTACAAAAATAAATTCCACTATAATTTTTTATTGGAATTGCATTAACTCCTCATTTTTATAAGTAGTTTATTTCTAGTACTTTTAAGAAATTTACTGTTCTAGATGGTGTTTGTTTACTCCCTCCTGTTCCCTGTTTCCCTCTCCCTTCCTACTTATCAGTCGATGACATTCTAGCTGGTTATTAAAAGAATTACTTCTGGATACTTGTGGAGGTGAAGGCTTGGCAGAAAATAGATGTCTCTGGTATCAAATCATTGAAAAGTGGGTTAGAATAACTTCCTTACCATGGTTGGTGGAACTTGTTTCTCTGAAGTTGGGCAAATGGTAAAGCAGGCACAGGCCTCCTTTTTTTTCCTGTCTGACATTACTATTCTGTACTTTATTGTAGAGAAATTATTCTTAAAGTCTTCTAGATTTTTTATGAAGTATTGTTGGTTTCCAGGGCTCTCAAAACTTTATATTTCTTATTTTCATGAGTTTTTTTTTTTATGAAAAGGGTTGAGTAGAATAATCAGACAGAGAGAGACAGTTTCGGCTGGGTGCGCTGGCTCACACCTGTAATCCCAGCACTTTGGGAGGCCGAGGCAGGTGGATCACGAGGTCAGGAGTTCAAGACCAGCCTGGCCAAGATGGGGAAACCCCGTCTCTACTAAAAATACAAAAATGTGCCAGGTGTGGTGGCATGCACCTGTAATCCCAGCTACTCGGGAGACTGAGACAGAGAATTGTTTAAACTTGGGAGGCAGAGGTTGCAGTGAGCCGAGATTGTGCTACCGCACTCCAGCCTGGGTGACAGAGCGAGACTCCATCTCAAAAAGAACAAAAAAAAAAAAGAAAGAGAGTTTTCATCTAAACCTAGAAATTCTGAAAACTAGTTGTTTGTTCACTATTTTTTGGCAATGTTAAGAATTATTAAATAACTAGGTATTTGACTTCCTAAGAAGTGGGGTAACCATAGATATGCATTTGAGAACTTGAATTTACAAATAAATACAGAGATTATTTTATATTTTTATACCTCAGGGATGTTGTTTCAATGCTAATGAAAAATACTACCACTTTTCTGCTTTTAGGTTGGAATGTTGCATCAGCAGGTAGAAGAACATGAAAAAATCAAGCAAGAGATGACCATGGAGTATAAGCAGGAGTTGAAGAAACTACATGAAGAAGTGAGATTTTAGTTTTGTTAAATGTCGTATATGTAGTTCTCTCTCTTTCACCCTTGAGAACTTTGTTAACGAAAGCCACCTTTCTACTTTGTGAAGTGGGAAATATATAGTGCATGGAAGATACAGGAGTGGGAATCCATTTCTCTGTTCTTTAATCCAGGTAAAGAGGTTTGCCTAATTGTAGGTTTGATGCTACCTAGAAGAGATGCTAAAATATGTTTCTTGGTTGAGTACCTGAAAGAAGTTAGGGCTGTTTTTGTGTAATACTGTGAAATACTTGATACCAAAAATTACATTTAATATTTTAATTTTTATCAGTTACTAGATTATAAACAATGGAGGATCCAAAATTTAAGAAGCATTTTGGGATAAATAAGTAAGAAAATTCTGTCCATTAACTCAATTTTATTCTTCAGATTTGGAAAAAACTGCTTTTATTCTGATTTAATTGCAAAGTATTCTTCTCCTGCATCCTAAATATCAGTGCTCTGCAAGAGCATAGCTTTGAGAATCACAGACCTGGAGGAAAGAAAAAGAGTTTTAATTTGCTGCTTTTATTGTGGGGCTAGGTGGTAGGGTCTTTAAGTGCAAGGCTATTGTAATCAAAAACTTTTGTTTAAAATTTTTAAAAAATTTTTTCTTTGAATGTATTTCTTTACTAATGTTTGTTTTATATATTTAATTTTTAGTTTCCTTTTGTGTTTTAGTTTGGAAATCTAACATGTTCTCAGTAATACTGGTTAGCCCTGCTCTTGTTTTCATAATACAAATTTTTCTCACCACTACTCTTTTCAAATTCTTAAACTTTAAGTATAGAAATAACTGTTTCTACAGTTAGGCATACTGAAGAGAAGCTACGAAAAGCTTCAGAAAAAGCAAATGAGGGAATTCAGAGGAAATACCAAAAATCACAGGGAAGATCGGTCTGAAATTGAGAGGTTAACTGCAAAAATAGAGGTATGTTCATAGTAATAATTTGTTCATAGTGATTGTCAGCCTTCGTGTAGGAAAATGCTGTTTCTAATGGCACTATTTTCTTTTCTTTTTTTTTTTTTTTTAATGGCACTATTTTCTGAAACCAATTTTCTACCATCTTTAGGACTGCCACTAAGCTATTTCAAAGGTGAGAGAGTGATCCACCATACATCCTATCATCATCTGGTTCCCTGTGGTTAACGGGATTACTGGCCATCAATAATTCTCAACAGGGCACTACCACCCTTGGGGAGCATTTGCAAATGTATGGAGGCCTTTTTTTTTTTTGGTTGTCAAAATGACTGAGCATAATAAAACTGGCATTTAGGGGACAGGGACCAGGGATACTAAATATGCCTAAGATTGTTCCACACAGGAAGGATTATTGTACCTCAAATGCCAGTATCTCTCCCATTGGGAAACACTGACCACTAGTTACAGACAGTCCTCTGTGGGCATTGGTCTTGTCTTATATATCATTGTATCTCAAGCACCTAATAAAGTGGGGGCTTAGTAAATGTGGAAAGTACATAGCACTTTTTGTACAAAGTAATCTCTGTATCAGATTATTCTCAATTCCCATTTAGATGTAGTAAGGCATTCACTTCCTTCTCTGCTGACTTTGTTTTTATTAAGACTGAATAACTCCATGATTGTTGTATATATTGAGAACTTAAGGGGAGGTGGTGAGCTAATAGTACCAAGAGTAGATGAAGGAGCAGCACAAAGCTGTCACTCTCTTCCTCTGTCCTTGCTATTAGTTTTTCAGTGGACATAAGAATTCCCAGGGTACTTTTAGGCTCTCAGAAATGCTGATCCAGCAGTATGGCATAGGACCTAGGATGGCATAGGACCTACAATCTGCATTGTATCCAGCTCCCCTAGCTTATTCTGATTTGAGAAACATTGTTCAACATCTTTGTGTGATCACTTATAAGTTTTTACTCTCAGTGACCTGTCACCCACAAATGCCAGTATATTATTGTTACTTAAAATTATAATTTCTGTGTTTAATATTCCTTTATATCTCAAATTTTTTTACATTTGAAGAGCTTAGAATCAGAAGACTGCAGATACTGCTTCCCTTCCACCCTTTTCAGCAATACCTTTTCCCCCCAAACCCTATATCCTTCTTGCTTCACATTGCCACTTCCTGACTATTTTCTTTCCTTGCTACCTCAAAAACTCCGTCTTTGATTTTCATGTTACCAGCCTATGCTGCCAGCCCATGTACATAACAACCAAAGTAGTCATCTTCTGATCTCTGGGTTATTTCCTTGGCTCATTGATTTCAGCACCCAGCTCACTGTCAGTTCTCTCCAACATTACTCTTACTCTGAGGATCTCAGGATCTGGAGGGATGATGCCTATAATACTCTGACCTTACAGTTTCTTGTCTTTCTTTCCTCCATAGATGGTTTGATTATGTCTCTGTCTCATCTACTTATTCCCATTGCCATTCCTCAGCTCTTGTCATTACCATATATGCCACCCCTCTAGAATCTCATTTTCAAGCATTTAATTATCAGACTACCAATCCCTATCTTTTCAGCTAACTCTCTCTAGTCCTTTGACTCTCAGTAATCATTATCCATCCCTTAAAATGATTGAATTCTGCTGCCTTTTTACTGCTCCATTATCTACTTAGTGTTCTCACTTATTGGTCTTTAGCCAGCTTTTAAATTCTGTGATTACATTTTTAACTTTCCCTTTCATCTCGTGTGCTCCTCTCTTGCTTCCTCATATTTGCTTGGCAGAATCACAGATCTGCTTAAGTCCACCTTTCTGCCCACTCTCTACCTGTCATGTATCGCTGAACATGGCTGGAGAAAACCCTAACTATACTGTCTGATATCCCTTTAAATTCATGGTCCCTAACCTCAAATGGGTCCTAATGCTACCTGGAATCGTACTGTATTTCCTCTCATCTCCTACTTTCCACAATGAGTATTTCAGACTTCTGCTTTTCTCCTCAAACTCTCAACACCTATCCCCACATCCTCACCTTTGGGTTATATCTTTATAACCCAAAGATATATAGACCTCCAGCTCTGTGTATAGACTTCCAGCTCTGTGTCCACCCACCTATCTGCTTCTGTGCCCATGTACCCTGCCTTCTTTCCTGGAGGAACTACCCATGCCCTCCCCCTTTTCTACCCAAGGCATTACTCTAGTAGTTCAACTTCTCTTTTCTGCACCATTAATTTTTTCTCTCTACTGGATATTTTTTACCAGCATCCAAATTTCCCTCCTCTTAAATATCCTCTCTTGACCTGTCTCTTCCTCCTCTGCCCCATTTTATTTCTTTCATTTTATAACTAAAAAATTACCTCCATTATCTATACTTGTCTCTAGTTCCTCTTGTCTCATTTTTCTTATACCCACTCAAGGCTTTTGTCCCCTCACACTGCAGAAGCTGTTCACATAGAGGTCACCAGTGACTTACACATTCCCAGAGCCTGTGGGCTGGTCCTCATCTTCCTCATCCTACCTACAGCTTTGTAGGAGAGCTGGTCTCTCCCACCTCCTTACCCTCTTTCTTGACTTGGCTTGAGAAAAACCACATTTCTCTCATTTTTCTCCTTGTTCATCACTCCTCAGTCTCCGTTACTCCTTAACCTAGGATCATGTCATTGGACCTTTCCTTTTTTTTTTTTTTTTCCTGTCTACGCTCACTCCCCTATTGGTCCCATTGAATTTCATAGCTTTAACACTGTGTATATGTTGACAATTCAAAATTTATATATCTAGCCGAGACTTTGCCTCTTCATGACAGAATAACTTTCAACTGCCTGTTTCCTATCTCCACTATGATGTCTGAAATGTGTCCGACTTAACATGTCCAAGCTAAAGGTCCTGTCTTTCTCTTCCTCATCTCCCCAACACTGATTCATGTTTTAGTTGATAGCAACTCAGTTTGCTCGACCTAAAAACCTCAGAGTCATCTTAGACTTCTCTTTTCTCAGCACAATAGCCAGAATGATTCTGCTGTAATGTAAATCAAATTATATCACTTCCTATACAAAAACCTTCCAGCAGCTTCAGGAAGGGGATCATCACACACCGGGTCCTATTGTGGGGAGCAGGGGGAGGAGAGATAGCATTAGGAGATATACCTAATGTAAATGATGAATTAATGGGTGCAGCACACCAACATGGCACATGTATACATATGTAACAAACCTGCACGTTGTGCACATGTTCCTTAGAACTTAAAGTATTAAAAAGAAAAAAAACCTAAGTTATCCTAATGGCCTACGTGGTCTCATTCTCATACCTTGTCTTCTCCTATTTTCCCTTTCATTCACTTTGTTCCAGCCACACCAGTCTCCTTTCTCACCCTTAAACACACCAGGATGCTCTTATTTCAAGGCTGTTCTTTCCACCCAGAATATTGTAACTTCACCCGCATCTCCCTAAGTGTTTACTTAAATGTTTTTCACTCAGTCTGGCCATCCCTTTTAAAAATTACAACCCCAACTCTGAAGACTTCATGCTCTGTTTTCTCCAAATCGTGTATTACCGTCTGCTATACCATACAAGAAATGTGTCATCTGTTGCCCCCAGTTGAGTGGGACTAGGGTGGGTTGTTTGTTTTGTTAAGTATTGTATCCCTGACACCTAAAGCAGTACCTGGCATATATAGTAGAATGATTGAATGAATGAATGAATGAATAAATGAATGAATATCAGAAATTTGGTTAGCAACAGTTATCTTAAGGAGCCTGAGACTTCTGGAGTTGAGGATCCTGGAAGACAGTGATAGAAAGATTGAGTTTCCTTTCCCTTTGATTTGCCCCATTTTCATAAATATTGAAATCATTTTCTTGATCATGCAATTTGATGTTACTATTGATCCATCATTAATTTTGAACTGTTCGGCTTTGGGTTACAAATATCTGTTAAAATTTAGTACAGATTTTCTTTTTTTATTTATTTATTTATTTATTTATTTATTTATTTATTATTATTATACTTTAAGTTGTTATTCAAGCCTTTGCAGTTCCTCTGTTGAGATAATAAAAATTTGGACATCAAAGGATATTGTATTGTCTGAATCTACTTGGTTCTTGAGTTTTAGATACTGAGAAGTAAGATTTGGGTTACCAAAGGACTTATCTGAAAATTTAATCTGTTCAATTCCTGGGTCTGGATATCAAGAATTTGGATAGCGAGGGATATCTGTAATCATACTTAAAAATTTTAGTTATCTTAGCGTCAGTTTTCTGAAAATTCACTAGAAAATTATAACAACCCTTAGGTGGCAGCAAATCAATGAAAAACATCTGAATCCAGTGCTTAGCATCTGCGTTTCATACTCCTCACCATTAGGGTGTTAAATTTAGAAAGACAGATATCCAGAGGCACAGTATGTGAGGAATTTAGTGTTGCTCTCTAGCTCTGTTAGCTAAGTGAGTAATGGGTCTCCTGCTGTGGAGAAAGGTGTGAGCGTACCCAGGGACATGGGGAGAAATTAAAGTAAAAGGGAGTCTGGGAAGTAGTGACAGTGAGGAGAAGCACTCAGAAATTAAGTACTCTAATTGCTTCCTCAGGAATTCCGTCAGAAATCGCTGGACTGGGAGAAGCAACGCTTGATTTATCAGCAACAGGTATCTTCACTGGAGGCACAAAGGAAGGCTCTGGCTGAACAATCAGAGATAATTCAGGTAGGCCTAAGACTTTTTAAAATAATGAGAAGCAGATAGGTTTTGATCAAGTTTGAACTACCTTAATGCAGTGTCCTGGTACCATTTAGCCTCTTTCAGCTTCTCTCCACGAACCCTGCTCTCTTTCTTGTTTAGGTAGCCTCTCCTCCTCAGCATCTAGACCCAGCTCCTCCTTCCCTCCTGCCCTCACACATGCGTGTATTCACTCTCCTGTCCAGGCTCATGTCTTTGTGCCGGCTTGCTGCTTTGCCTCCTTGCTTGTTTCTGACTTGCTCACCCACTCTCTGTCATTGTCGTGCTTACTGAGGCTCTATGCTTGCATCCATGTTCACTGTCCTCATCTTGGTCCCTGGCTTTGTCGCCCTCTCTTCCTCTCCTCTCTTTCTTCCTTACCACAATCCCATTCCTCCCTCTGTCTCCTTTTCCATGTCTTTCTGTCTCTTGTTAGGTCTCTCAGCTCTACTATAGTCTGTGCCTTGCACCATCCCCATGGTCACTGGGGTGTCTTGGCCGAGGTGCCTCAGCCGGGGAGCTTCAGTTTGTCTGCCCGTGCGGACAGATGTGGAGAGAGTCACATGGCAATGGTGTGCATACTAACTAAAAGTGGTGTCTTTGTGGTAACAAAAATACTTATTTTAGAACACTGATAGAAACTTTTCTCTTAATGGCTGAAGCAAAACCAAAAACCAGACACCTACTTTAGGAATATGTCTTATAAGAACCTATTCAGCTCATTCCTTTTTCAGTTAGAATCAAGAACATAAAGGAAACTAAAAAAAAGTTGCGATCATCTGTTATGTGCTAGACATTGACCCAGTGCTTCTAGACAATTTTTGTGTGTGTTCTCTGTTTAATATTATGATAATCTGTCAAGGTTGGTAGTTATCTTAGTTTTATAGAATGAGGGAACAGACTGGGTAAGTTGAAATAGCTAGAAGGGAGGTTTTTTTGTTTTTTGCTTTTTTTGGCTTTTTGGATTTTTTAAAATAATCTGCATTTGTATGCTTTTTAAAGTCTCAATAATGCATTAACTTTTTGTTCGTCTCCCTGAAATATCAGCTGTCTAACTACTGACAGTGGGTCTGCTGTGAGTAACTTCATTCAAAATGATAGGAAAAGTTCACAACAACTGCAAGGAAGAAATTTATTTTTTAGGCCACAGCAAGCTACGCAGCCAGACAGACCAGTGAAATCATGAGATGTCTAGACCAGTTTTTTTACTTGAATGCCAAAGCACTATACAGACCTAATAACTATAAGGTATTGTTTTATATATAATACATGTTTTTTTTTTCTTAACAACAACAAAAAAATTTGTTGGTTTTCGTGAGATGAGGTCTCGCTACATTGCTCAGGCTGATCTCAAATTCCTGGGCTCCAGCTATCCTCCCACCTTGGCCTCCTAAGTGCTAGGATTACAGGTGTGAGCTACCACACTTGACCAAGATATTGTTATATTCTAGTTGTAGGCTTCAGATTGACAAAAAAACAAATTGAGTCTTAATTTTTACAGTTCTCAATTGTTTATCCATGGAGTATTATTGATTATAGAGTCTCTTTTCACATTACTGTTATTCTATTCCAAATTACTATTGTGATTATTGACTCTACATGATAAAAACTTCATTGTTAGCAAAAATGGGATTTTTACTTACTGTAATTCAGCTACGGCTAGAGTAAGAAGTCTTTCAACAGCCAACATTTGTTTTCCTACTAAGGGTGTTTGAATTATTCTTCTGATAGTTTTGTTTAACCTAAAACTATCTGATTGTTTAATAAAAATGTTACCTATAAATGTATTTATCTTTCTCCCTTGGCAAACTAAATAAAATTAAATCTTTCAATGATTCAGTATATACCAGTGCTGTATGATCATCATTTTTTTAAACATCTAAATAAACTTATCTATATCCATTAACGAGCATTAATAGTTGTCATCTTGTAAATCTTTATTTTAATTGTGGTAAAATACACATAAAATGTTCCACCTTAACCATTTTTAAATGTATAGTATAGTAATGTTAACTATATGTACATTGTACAACAGATCTCTAGAACTTTTTTATCTTGTCAAACTGAAACTCTATACCATTCACTACTTCTTATTTTGGGGTGGAATATTACAGAGCAAATCATAGATATCATCTTATTTCCAAACAGGTAAGGACTTAAAAAATAACTACAATATATCAGTATCACATTAATAGAATAATAACTTCTTTTTTTTTTTTTTTTTTTTTGTTGAGACGGAGTCTCGCGCTGTGTCACCCAGGCTGGAGTGCAGTGGCGCGATCTCGGCTCACTGCAAGCTCCGCCTCCCAGGTTCACGCCATTCTCCTGCCTCAGCCTCCGAGTAGCTGGGACTACAGGCGCCCGCCACCACGCCCGGCTGGTTTTTTGTATTTTTAGTAGAGACGGGGTTTCACCATGTTAGCCAGGATGGTCTCGATCTCCTGACCTCATGATCCACCCGCCTCGGCCTCCCAAAGTGCTGGGATTACAGGCTTGAGCCACCGCGCCCGGCCAGTAACTTCTTAATATAACTTAATATCCAGTCTGTTCACATTTCCCCAGTTGTCCAAAAAACTATCTTTTTACAATCGGATGTTTGAGTCAGAATCCCGTCAAGGTTGATATATTGCATTTGGTTGAAATGTGGGTCACCATTGAACAATAGCAGTGGAAAACCTGGGAGACTAAGTGGATATTAACCTACCCTTCATTAAAAAAAAATCTTTGTATAATTTTTTTCTTGTATGTTTTTAACATCTAAAAGTATAATTCAGAAACAACTTCTCATTCTTTGACATATATTTGCTTGAATTCATTTCTTTTAATAAGCTATTAAAATTACATAATACATGCTTATTTTAGAAAAATGAGAAAATGCGGATAAAATGAGAAATAACTAAATCACCCATAATTCTACCGTTTAGAGATTTACCATGAATAAAATTTTGGTATAAATTTCTTCTGACTTTGTGTATGCTTACATACAGTGTGCAATACATTCATGTACTTTTGGTAGGAAAAACCTATATGCACTGTGAGTGGGAAGGGAGGGGTAGTTGCAAACTTTAAAAAATATTGACAGTAGCAAAGTGTTGATAATTTTTGAAGTTGTGTGATAGGGGTTCATCTTACTCTCTCTATATTTGTGTATGCTTAAAATTTTCCATGAAGTAATAACTTTAAAATATATAGAATGCTTACTATGTGATCAGATACTATGCTAAGCAGCTAAGCACTTCACAGCTTTAAAATTTTTCCTTTTTAAATACGATATGTCAACAAATTTGTAGTCATAATGATTACATAGAAGTCCACCCTATCGTCAAACGTATGATGACATTTGTAACCAGTCCCTTACTGTAGAACATTTAGTTTTTTACTTTTCACTTTTGTAAATAGTGCTTAGATTAACATCCTTATATAAACATTTAGGAATATTTATTTTCTTAGGAAATGGACCTTGAATTGGATTTGCTGTATAAGAGTACACTCAAATATTTTAATATACATTGCCAAAGTTTTCTCCAATGATGGATTGATAGACTTTCTTTAGTAGTATGTGAGAATATCCATTTCCTCATATTTTCCCTACATTAAGCACTATTATTTCTTTTGACTTTCCCCACTTTTAGGCTTGTCTTTGCTAATCTTATAGGTGAAAAAAAATGATATCATTGTTTTAATATATATTGTTGTAATATGAGTGAGGTTGAGCACTTTTTTCATCTGTTTATGGCCAACTTCATTTTTCATAAATTATTTGTGTCCTTTATTCGCCTTTCTTTTAGGATTTTTTTTTAAATCTTATTTTATTTTCTTTTTTGAGACAGAGTCTCTGTTGTCCAGCCTGGAGTGCAGTGGCCTGATCTTGGCTGACTGCAACCTCTGCCTCGCGGGTTCAAGCAGTTCTCCTGCCTCAGACTCCTGAGTAGCTGGGATTACAGGTGTTTGCCACGACGCTCAGCTAATTTTTGTATTTTCAGTAGAGACGGGGTTTCACCTCGTTGACCAGGCTGGTCTTGAACTCCAGACCTCAAGTGATCTGCCTGTCTTGGCCTCCCAAAGTGTTAGCATCACACCCGGCCAGATGTTTATATTTTACTATTCTGAAAGAGCTCTTCATACACTTAAGTATGAAGTATAAGTCCTTTGCTATTATGTTACAGTTGTGTGTGTGTACTCAATTTACCTTAATTTTTTTATGGAAATACAATTGTTTTTTAAACAGTTAATTAGAATTACTTAATTCTATCAATTTTTTCTTCAGCGTTTCTATCTTTGATATCATACTATAAAGTCTTACCTAAGTCAAATTTCTTCTAATGCTTTATCATTTCTTTTTAATGCATTTTATCTAAAAATTATTTTAGTGTAAAGTATTTGATAGGGATCTAAATTTGTTTTTTAAATGGTTATATAATTTACTGAGTATAACGTTTTCAGGAACAAAATGATTCTAAAATTCATATGGAATGATAAATGAATGATACTAGCCAACTTTTTTTTTTTTTTTGAGGTGGATTTTTGCTCTTGTTGCCCAGGCTGGAGTGCAATGGCGCAATCTCGGCTCGCTGCAACCTCTGCCTCCCAAATTCAAACAATCCACCTCCTCAGCATCCCAAGTAGCTAGGATTACAGGCATGCACCACCATGCCCAGCTGATTTTGTGTTTTTAGTAGAGACGGGGTTTTACTATCCTAGTCAGGCTTGTCTCGAACTCGTGACCTCAAGTGATCCACCCGCCTTAGCCTCCCAAAGTGCTGGGATTATAGGTGTGAGCCACCGTGCCTGGCCACCAACATTTTTTAAAAAGGAGTAATGGGGGATGTTTGTTCTATCAAATATTAAAATGTATTTTATTTAAAAGTACAGTTGTTAAACTATAATGCTAGATGTAATAACAGAATGAAGGTTATATAGTATAAGAAAAGGATCAGTACAGTCTAAAACCAAGGTCATTTATGTTTAGAAGGCAACAAATTGCCTGCTACTTTTTCTCTTGCCTACATAATGCAAAGGAAATGTTTAAGGAAAACTTAGTGAACATTAGGAACATTTGAAAAAAATTAAAATATTAAGCCAACATAAAATATAAAATATTTAGCTGATAAACAGTATGTGAAAAAAGTAGAGGTTGCTCTATATGTTTTCCTTTTGAAATGCTTAGATGAGCTGTAAGATACTCTTCAAGTTAATTTTAACTCCACTGTTAATTATATGTATATAAATGTATTTATAAGTATATATGTTATATTTTTAAAAGCATCCTTTTGCTGTCACAACTTTTGAAGAAAAAAAATGACCCTAACTCACATGTTAATCTGTTGTCTTGGTAGAAATATCAGAGTTAATTGAATTGACTTAGACTTACTGTTTAAAAGTTCGTAGTAGCATAGACACAGCAGTGATAACAGGATCTTAGTGGGAGCTGTGTTGTTAGCAGGCTCTTTAGGCTGCTCTAAATGCTGCAAGGCTGTGGCCTGCACTGGCGCATTTGGAGTTGACAGTGATGGGAAGCTTAGTAAGGGATTGATGCTTACAATGGCCATACCTTTATACTGGGATTCTTTGGAAAATAAAAAGCCCTGTTGCTTCATATCACATTGTTCATAGTAATCTCACTATCTGGGAGAGTCCTTTTCTTGAAGCACCAGGAAGTACCTATCACACATCCAGAAGAGGATTTGAATTCAACCCCCAGTCCCCAATTTCTTCTTCACTCTCCTTCACCCTTTAGCTGCCCACACTGGCCATTTGTTTCAGTTTCAGTTTCAGTCTCCCTGATGTAAATTGCCTTCTTGATTGCTTCTTTTAACCACCTCTGCTGTGATTTGTATTGTTGAAATAACTCTCTACCCATTCCAATAGAATGCTAAATGTTAGATTAATAAGAGGAATGCCTGTTTCTGGCTCAAAGAATTAGTGGTTACTGCAAAAAAAAAAAAAAAAAAAAAAAAAAAAAAAAAAAAGTTTAACAATATGCCAACCTTAAAATACCTCTAAAGCCAGATAATTATCAGAAATAATCATTATTTTATAAGTATTTTAAATAATTATTTTTAGATCACTTGGACTCGGGAAGGGGAACATCACACACCGGGGCCTATCATGGGGAGGGGGGTGGGGGAGGGATTGCATTGGGAGTTATACCTGATGTAAATGATGAGTTGATGGGTGCTGACGAGTTGATGGGTGCAGCACAGCAACATGGCACAAGTATACATATGTAACAAACCTGTACGTTATGCACATGTACCCTAGAACTTAAAGTATAATAATAATAAAAAAATTTTAAAAAAATAAATAAATAAAAATAAAAATAATACTTTCTTAGTATTGATGAGGTATTCTTGAGATTATTGTAATGCTAATAGATATTGGTGAGTCACATGTAATTTAAAATTTTCTACTAGTCACATTAAAAAGTAAAAAGGTGAAATTAATTTTAATAACTCAATATATCAAATATTACAACAGTTACTTTACATTTTTTAAACTGAGTCTTTGAAATCTTTAACTGAATTTGTGTTTTACAGTTAAGAGCACATCTCAATTCAGATTAGCCACAGTTTAGTTGTGCAGTAGCCACATGTGGGTGACTGCGATGGTAGTGCAACCCTAGTGTATTCTAGGCAATGAAAATTTAGAGTTTGTTCTTGAGTTGATTATGTACTTTTCACTATGCTTAAAAAAAACTGTATTTTTGTGTGACCAAAATAGTAAATCAGTGAAAGAAGGTTATGTTCTTCATTCTTCAAAACTGAGAAGTTTTTTAGTATTTAGCAAATCTAGAATCACTGGTTAAAGTATACCTTGGTTTGACTATTAGTTTATTATATCAATACTGAGTTTAAGATCACAGATTTGAGTTGATAGTATTAGGTAACTCTTGCAGTATTAGGAAGATAGTGTTTTGCAATGATGTATTATCTGAGTGCCCATTTGGGCAGTGGGTTTCTAGCTGTGTTTTGCTAAGACCCAGGGCTGCTGCACAGATTAAGGGTAGGACTAAGGGACATTTCAGCAAGCTGAGCTCTAACCCTTTTCTCCTTCTCACCCTCACCCATTCTCTGCATTTATTTATTCTGCACAGGAAACCTTTCCTCTTTGAAAAAAAAGTTTATATTATATTTAAAAGTTTGGAGACAGTTCCATGCTTAGCAATTGTTCTAGTGAATCTAAACCTAAATGTTGATGTTCTTCCTTTATACCATTGTAGGAATCTGGTTTTAAAAAAAAAGGCTCTTTGCACTGAAATCTTGATCAGTAATTTATACAAACAGTATTTGTCTGTCTCTTCACCTCTCTTCTACCCTCTCTCTGGCTTATGGGAAGTTTTTAGCATCTACTTTATTTGACTACAGTATACAGTACAGGATTTGGACCTGTACTGCAAATAATAAAATCTTTAAATCTGCAACAGATAGATTTCCCAGAGATATTTCTACTTGTATTTCTAAAATAAAATTGTGTGCTTTTACCTTTAGAAATATTTAGAATAAGGGAAGTTTACTTCCACAGATTATTTATATTCATCTTCAGTGTGTAGATGAAGTACCAGCCAGGATGCTGGATTAAAACTTGTAAATACTAAAAAGTTTGGAGCTAAAACCCAATATTGCTGGGATGCATAGCCTAAAACATAGTAGTCAGTAGATATATCATTGAGAGAAACCAATTTGAGATGCACTATATTTGTCTACCTCTTTTAACTCAGGAAGTGTCCAAAAACTGATGACAGAACCAATCTCTCCTCCCTTATAAGCACCTTTTCCTCCAATAAACAAAAATCCACAATTTCCCCATTTCTCTGAATTTAAAGAGCATTTTATGGTTACTTTGACTAATCTAAATATGAATGTTTATAATGTTAAAACAGAATAATTACAACATGCTCCAGGTGGTGGGGGCAGGGGGCGGAATTTAAACTACAAATTTAGTGATTTTGAAATCTAATTTCTAAACTTCCATCAGAAATATAATAATGCATTATAGCTCCTATTTCCTATGTTTTACATAGGAAATAATTCCAGCCAGGTTGCAGTTGAATTTCTGTGTAAGTAGGTAGAATACTGTAGCATCTCTTCTCCTGAGGAATCCCTTTACTTTATCCATTCTTTTCTATTTATTTATTTCTTTGAGACAGGTTCTCACTTTGTCACACAGGCTGAAGTGCAGTGGTATGATCTTGGCTCACTGCAACTTCCGCTTCCTGGGTTCGAGTGATCCTCTCATGCCACCATGCTTGGGTAGTTTTTGTATTTTTTGTTTCTTTGTTTTGAGACAGAGTCTCATTCTGTCACCAGGCTGTAGTGCAGTGGCGCAATCTTGGCTCACTGCAACCTCCGACTCCCTGGTTCAAGTGATTCTATTGCCCCAGCCTCCCAAGTAGCTGGGATTACAGCCATGCGCCACCACGCCCAGCTAATTTTTGTATTTTGATGGGGTTTCACTATGTTGGCCAGGATGGTCTCGATCTTCTGACCTCGTGATCCACCTGCCTCAGCGTCCCAAAGTGCTGGGATTACAGGCGTGATCCACCGCACCCGGCCAATTTTTGATAAAGACAGGGTTTCGCCATGTTTCCAGGCTGATCTCCAACTCCTGAGCTCAAACGATCTGCCCGCCTCAGCCTCCCACAGTGTTAGGCTTACAGGCATGAGCCACCATGCCCAGCCTCTCAATTCTTTCTTACCCCTTCTCAATGTATATATATTTTAGTGAGCCAGTGCTTTATGCTTCTATGGAAATAATAGTTTCATTTTAGTCTTATTCATTGATTATTTTATAATTTCCCTTTTACCTATTGATTGATAGTCTGTGTTTCTAGGCTCAGCTCGCCAATCGGAAACAGAAATTAGAGTCTGTGGAACTTTCCAGCCAATCAGAAATTCAACACTTAAGCAGTAAACTGGAGCGTGCCAATGACACTATCTGTGCCAATGAGTTGGAAATAGAGCGGCTCACCATGAGGGTCAATGACTTGGTTGGAACCAGTATGACTGTCCTGCAGGAGCAGCAGCAAAAAGAAGAAAAATTGAGGGAATCTGAAAAACTATTAGAGGTCTGTTTTAAAATCACTGTAATTGGGGGAAGCGTGTGTATGTGTGTTTTAAGAGAGTGTTATTAAGCTAGAACTAGGTTCTACAATCTATACTTTCTTCCCTGCTTTATAAATGATGGATCAGATATTGATAGTTTTGTTAATATTGTGACTGTTACATAACTTATAGTCTGACTTCCTGGCTTCTTATGAAATAGAAAAATTGTAATAATAGCTGGCTTAGAAATTTCTGGGTATTTTGCAGGTTCTGCAGGAAGAAAAAAGAATTGAAGGAAAATTACAATCATATTTGACTTTTTCGCAGGCTCTGCAGGAAGAAAAGAGAGAATTAAGGGCAGCTCTTCAGTCTCAAGAAAATCTCATCCATGAGGGAAGAATGCAAAAGGAGCAGTTACAAGAAAAAGTAAAGGCAGCTGACACTCAACATGCTGTAGAAGCTATAAGGTAAATTTAATCTTAAATATTATTCATCTTAGCCACTTAATGGCTAGGCATTAAGCACTAGGCTTATTTTTATTTTTATTTTATTTTTATTTTATTTTCAGATAGTCTCCTTCTGTTGCCCAGACTGGAGTGCAGTGGTACAATCTCAGCTCACTGCAACCTCCACCTCTCAGGTTCAAGCGATTCTTCAGCCTCAGCCTCCCGAGTAGTTGGGACTACAGGTGCACGCCACCATACCTGGCTAGTATTTTGTATTTTTAGAGATGGCCATTCATCATGTTGGCTAGGCTGGTCTTGAACTCCTGACCTCAGGTGATCTGCCCACCTCGGCCTCCCAAAGTGTTGGGATTACAGGTCTGAGCTGCCACGCCCGTCCAAGCACTGGTTTTAATATTGCATATTCATAATTTTATGTTTGATCGTATTGTGGATTTTCTTAATTGGCTTTAACTTCTGAGTTAGGTTTTTAAAGTGTTATAAAATTTTGTGTGGTTAATTTTCTTCTGCCACCAGTTTGGATCCCTAACAGAGACTCTCATGTTTAGAAAGTTAGAAGCCAAGGTCAGTTTGCATGCTTTGGGAAAATCCAAACGTGCAGGGAATTGTCATTCACGTCTCCTGGAGGCCTCACTTTCTTGGTGGAGTAGGTCGTGATTAGTAGCTGCTTATCAATAATAGCAGCCAGCCATTGGGCTAACCCTCTTGCTTGATGTAAGTCTGGTGCACATTTTTATTTTTGCCAGAATTCTCCTGTAATTTTTCAGTTTTTTTGCTACAAGGTTTCAAGTGTCACTGAAGTGATTTTGCCATTTTGTCTTTTTCCCTTGAAAAATAGGCCAAATCCCAGTTAAGAAGGGAGTAAATTGCTGCTTTTATAACTTTTAGGATCTCTTGACTGTCTTTCCTCTCCCAATATTCTTTTTATAAAGCAGGAGACAAACTGAAGAGTTACAAAGCGTTTATCAAAAATGGTTGGGAAACACAAACTAGATGTGCATTGTTTGTGTTTGCAGAGATAAAGGCCTTAACAGTCATCCTATGTCTTTCCATAGGCTACGGGAAGAATCTCTGGCAGAAAAGAAGTACACCTCTCAAGGGCAGGGGGACTTAGACAGTGTGCTCTCGCAGTTGAATTTTACCCATACTAGTGAGGAACTTCTGCAGGCAGAGGTGACTCGTCTTGAAGGCAGGTACATAATTATACACACATTTCAAAAATTTCAAGTTGTTAAAATGAATTTTTGATCATCATATTGATAAAATGAATATAGTAGTCATAGTGAAAAAAATAAGATTTTTTTCTAGCATCCACAAACTGCCTGAGTTCTTGTTTCTTTTTTTTTTTTTTTGAGATGGAGTCCGACTCTTTCACCCAGGCTGGAGTGCAATGGCACGATCTCGGCTCACTGCAACCTCTGCCTCCCGGTTCAAGTGATTCTTCCTCCCCAGCTTTCCAAGTAGCTGAGATTACAGGCGTGCACCACCACGCCTGGCTAATTTTTGTATTTTTGTAGAGACAGGGTTTCACCATGTTGACCAGGCTGGTCTTGAACTCCTGACCTCAGGTGATCTACTCGCCTCAGCGTCCCAAAGTGCTGAGATTACAGGTGTGAGCCACCACGCCCTGCCCTAAGTTCTTATTTCATTGAGAAGACAGCAGCAATTAAAGGAGAACTTCTTAATCTTTCTGTCATCAAAACTACCAGTCTTCCCACACCTGTGCCTTTCTGCACTTCTAAGACCAACTACTCCACTTGTGTCCTTTTTCTGTAGTTATATCCTTTCTTTTCTACATCATCAAGTTCTTTCTCTCTGCTGAATTATATCCACTGGTATAAAATATGCTATAACGTCACCCATCTGGGGGAAAAACCATCCCTTAATCCTATATCTCCGTCAAGTTACTTCCACATTTCTGTACTTCTCTTTAAGACCAAATTCTTTTTTTTTTTTTTTTTGAGACGGAGTCTCGGCTTCTTGTCGCCCAGGGCTGGGAGGTGCAGCGGCCGGATCTCAGCCTCACTGCAAGCTCTGCCTCCGGTTCACGCCATTCTCCCTGCCTCAGCCCCTCCTGAGTAGCTGGGACTACAGGCACCCCGCCTTCACCTGTTTTTTGTATTTTTTAGTAGAGACGGGTTTCACTGTGTCAGCCAGGATGTATCTCGACCTCCTGACCTTGTGATCCGGCCTCGCCTCGGCCTCCCAAAGTGCTGGGATTACAGGCTTGAGCCACCACTGGCCCAAGACCAAATTCTTTAAAAGAATTGTCTGTACTGACTCTACTTCTTTACCTTTCACCTGTTTAGCAGCCCTTCACTTAGGTTGTCCTCCCTGCCACCTTGGAAGCAGGGTAGGAAGGGGTAACAGTTGACACACGGTGATCCTCCTGCCCCACAGGGTGTTGCTACTTCCTTTGCAAGTTAATTGAATCCTGACTAATGCTATACCATACCTACCTAACCTCTTGTCATTGTCGTACTTATAATTTTTTTTTTGGTTTTTCATACCTCTCAACTTTTTGATTGGGAAGAGTGTGATATTTTGTTTTAAACACATGACTCATCATCATTTGTACACTGGCATTTTCTGTATGTAAAAGATAAAATTACTTTTAACATGAACTGTTAACCTTTAGGCAAACAACAAGAGAAATATCATTTTACACTTTTTAAGTTATCTTTAAGTAATACATTTTTTGTTTTTACATTTATTTCTGGTTTTGGAAACCAGTAAGTATTTTCTTTTATCTACATGTTAAATGCACAAACATACATACACACACATATTTTCTGCTTTATTCCTTTTGGAATACCTGGAGTACTTGAGATAATCTTTGTTATCATTGAAGTATATGTGTACTCTTCCATTTGACTAAAATTAAGTTTATTATTTTTGACATTGGGACAACAATTTACATTTTTATCACAGTTTTTTTATTGATTGGCTTTTTAGCAATATTTAAGTGAGTGATGTCATGTTTAAGATATTGGCTGGATATTTTTTGGACATCAAGAATGTAAATTATATAGTCCAATTTATAGGTTTCGGGATTTTGGTTTTGTTTTAAATATGGGATCTTATTTTTGTCATACAGTTTGGAATCTGTGAGTGCAACATGTAAACAGCTGAGTCAAGAACTAATGGAAAAATACGAAGAATTAAAGAGGATGGAAGCACATAACAATGAATACAGAGCGGAGATTAAGAAGGTAAAAATATGCATACCTAGGATTGCAAAATTGTATGTGTTTATGGACTGAGCTGTGGGTTTGGAGATTATAGGGGTTATTTTTAATGAGAGAAAAATGTAGTTCAAGGGGCCACTTGATATTTAGGAGTGGAAGAGTATGTGGAATGTGCATAGGGAAAGTGCCTTCTTTCTCTGGCATCCCCCCGATGCCCAATAAATATTTTTAAGATAATTGAAGGCTGTTCCCTTTGAACTTAAAAACTTTATTTTAAACATGTTTTAATGAAAAGTTTTCTAAAAGACATACACTTAGTGTTTGCAAAAAAATATGAACTGTCATTTAATATTTTCTTATTGCCTAAACATAGTATTTATGGATTGTCTCCTGTGCTATGATGTGGTTGGTATCCTTGTCAGCTATTGAGGTATGCAGAGCTGTTTGTGTCTATATGAGTGGGTCCTAACTGTCCTATTTGTTGTTTTGTATTTTTTGTTACTTTTTGAAAATTACTTCTCGCTCGTTTCTTCCTCTTGTTCTTTCTGTTTGTTATCCTGTGGACCAAGATACCATATGAGCAAAACTTTTAGATTCACAACTATAAAAAAGAATGAAGGTCACAAGTACTGTCCTCTAAATAGTGTGCATGGACCTTGATTCTGGTCCTCAGCACTTGAATAACCCATCTCTCCCTGTTTTGAGGTATAATAAATGATTGTAGGTATAACCACCTGACCTTCAGTACAGATATGCAACTTGGTAAATTGCTAATTTTTCTGCAGATTTAATTCAGGAGAAATTTAATGTCTTGAGATAAGGTAAGCTTTTATTTTATTAGCTGGTAACATATTATTCTATCTAAATGCTTTCTCTTTTGGTGCTTTCTTTATAGTTGAAAGAACAGATTTTACAGGGTGAACAAAGTTACAGTTCTGCACTAGAAGGAATGAAGATGGAAATCTCCCATCTAACTCAGGAGTTACATCAGCGAGATATCTCTATTGCTTCCACCAAAGGTTCTTCCTCAGACATGGAAAAGCGACTCAAAGCAGAGATACAAAAGGCAGAAGAAAAAGCAGTAGAGCATAAGGTGAAGCCTGAACAAAAACTTTTTTAAATTTGAAATTTGTTTTAAAGATGGAATTGATTAAAGACATAATTTTCATAATATTTAATTCAGTGAATTTTTATTAGATACCTGCTTTGAGCTGAGGGTATGCTGGTTAACAGAGAGTTTAGTGAGGGTGGTGCAGAGGTGAGAGTAGACACAGACAAGTAAAGTGACTGTATCAGTGGTATATGATGAGAGTCACTAGAGATCACAAGCAGCCTGAATCTAGACCACTCACTGCAAAGGCCTTCCAGAAGGTGTGATAGCAAAGCTAAGTTAGGAGCGAGCTGGGTGAGGGGAAGGAAAAGTATTTCAGGCACAGGAAAATACAGAGGTCTCTAAGAGATAGTAGAACACGCTTGCTGTGGTTGAAACTAGAGTACACGTGGGATAAGTGGAAGGTATGAGACTGGAAAGCAGGGACTGGCTGCTGAAAGGCTCTGTTAGCCACATAAAGGAGTTATACTGTGACCTTGAGGTCAGTAGGGAATGGCCACAAGCAGGAGTAAAATTCAGTGGTCTTTAAATGGAGAATAAGCAGGGAGACAGAGCACCCAGATGCTGTTACCGTGGTAAGATGGTGGCCTGAGCAGTGGGTAAGGGAGGGAGAGAGAAATGGATGAATTCTGGAGATACTGGGCTGGTAAAAATGACTGGGCATTGTATTTGATTGGCAGGGAGGGTGAGGTAGGCAGAGTTAAGAAATGGTGTTCCACAGGATTTAAGCTTAGGCAACTGATGGAAAGTGATGCTCTTTAATTACATAGAGAAAAGACAGGGATCTAGTTTGGCGAAGGATGATGAATTTGTGTGAAAAGTACACAGACTGGAGAAACTGGTGGAGAGGACTTTGGTTTAACACATTTGTTTGGAATAAAGGCTGGAATTTTGTGTGGATAATAGTCATTTCCACAGAAGGCCTGGAGTTAAAGATTAAAAGCAGGATTAGGTATTTAGCTGTGGCTGTCCTTTCTTCATGGTGACATTTGAAACCCCCTGAGAGACTTAATGATTATAGTGAGAAAGCATAGCATAAAAAGAGAAGTGACTGAAACCAAACTTAGGATACTTCTCATTTAGCGTATAAAAGATGTTGGAATGAAGCTTAAAAAAAGGGAGCAGTGAGGAGGAAAATCAGATAGTTTTTGCCAAGCCAAGGAAAGAAGGAATATTTTCTTTTTTTTTCACTCTGTTGCCCAGGCTGGAGTGCAGTGGCGTGATCTCTGCTCACTGCAAGCTCCGCCCCCTGGGTTCACGCCATTCTCCTGCCTCAGCCTCCCGAGTAGCTGGTACTACAGGCGCCTGCCACCACTCCCGGCTAATTTTTTTTTTTGTATTTTTAGTAGAGACGGGGTTTCACCGTGTTAGCCAGGATGGTCTCGATCTCCTGACCTCGTGATCCACCCGTCTCGGCCTCCCAAAGTGCTGGGTGAGCCACCGCGCCCGGCCAGAAGGAATATTTTCAAATGGGAATGGTTAAGCACAAAAGCTAAGGGGAATGAGAACTGAAAATAAGTTATTATTTTGTGAATAAAGTACAATTCCATGTGACGTTGCAGGTAGAAGCCAAGTTGGAGGAGTCCAACACAGGAGAATGGGTAGGGATTTAAGGGATTTACCAGTGAATTGAAACTTTGCTGCTTTATCACCTGATTTATCCTATTAGAATGATATCTTCATCCCATTCATGTTCATTCACCTTAATAACACCTTATCAATCTTTTTAGAAAGTCCATATATATATATGTATATTTATATATGTTTATATATAAATGAAGAATATGACTTAGCCTAATGAAAATTCCATGTGGAAAATTTTGTAAGATGCATTTGATTTACATGTTATATTTATTTTTTTCTGCTTTCCCCTTTTCAGGAGATTTTGGATCAGCTGGAGTCACTCAAATTAGAAAATCGTCATCTTTCTGAAATGGTGATGAAATTCGAATTGGGTTTACATGAGGTACATAAATAGAAACTTAAGTTTTTCTATTATCCATGTCTTAAAAAAAATTACTTTGTAAATATTAACATTATAAACAGAGAGTTAAGATCAACTTAGTCCTTTTGCAGAAATTTTCTAAAGGAAATGAAGGCAAAATGCTGGAAGTGAGCAAAATATGACTCTCCACTCCAGCAGCAGGAAGGGTTTTTGTTTGTTTGTTTTTTTGAGATGGGGTTTTGCTCTTGTTACCCAGGCTGGAGTGCAATGGCATGATCTTGGCTCAACCTCCACCTCCCGGGTTCAAGCGATGCTCCTGCCTTAGCCTCCTGAGTAACTGGGATTACAGGCAAGCGCCACCACACCCGACTGATTTTGTATTTTCAGTAGAGATGGGGTTTCTCCATATTGGTCAGGCTGGTCTCGAACTCCCGACCACAGGTGATCTGCCCGCCTCAGCCTCCCAAAGTGCTGGGATTACAGGCGTGAGCCACCATGCCTGACCATGAAGGTTTTTTTTTATATTATGTATGTGATAAAATATACCTACAGTCTGTGTTCTTAGTTGGAAGAATGTATATGAAGGACTTAGCATAGTACCTGGCACTTAGTAAGTATGCAATACATGCTAGATGGTGGTATTTTTATTATTATTGTTAATGATTATTATGTTTATGTTATATTTTTAGAAAGTATATTGTCTTTAAAATAATTTAGCTTTAATTTTTTTTCTGCAAGATATTCACATAGTAAAATATTTTAGAATCTTTTATATTCAAGGACTTTTAGTAGGTGCTATAATGAACACAGGATGAATAAGATAGCATTCTTGCCTTTAAGAGAGATTTTGGATCAGCTGCAATCACTCAAATTACTCTAGCCTTTAAGAGACTAGAGTAATCTAGTAGCAAGGGTAAGAAATGCATACAAGCTTCTGTGAAACCAGAGAGAACATGATTAGCCAACAGTGAGTTACAGTATAGATGCTCTTTTAACTGTTTTGTTACAAAGTTCCTATAATTTGTGAAATGACTCATCTATTCTGACCCATCTTTTCTTGGTGTAGGTCAAATGTCTGAAAATTGTATAAATGCTTTTTTCCTGGATTTCCAGAGAGTATTCCTCCAAAAAGATACATAATTCCAAGGTGCTCCCTGTTTGCTCTGAAAAGTTCAAATTTCACAATCCAGGATTGTGGATACTGGGGTGGAAGAATGTGCAAAAGACTATTGTAGAGTACCTTATTTCAACTGGAAAAACGGGGGACTATTTTTGTAATCTTTCAGAAGGGTAAGATTCTCTACACATCATGAAGTCATAGAGGATTTTACAACATAAAAAGGTGAAGTTTCTGGAAGGTAAAAGGCTCTATTAAAAAAGGCTAATAGGGAGAAAACAATTTATAATCAGAAAAAAGGTTAATGTAAATTATTAATACATAAAAATTCCCTACAAAGATAATAAGGAAAAGATAATCCAGTAGAAAAATAGGCAAAGGATGTAAATAGATACCTCACAGAATTAATATAAATATCTAGTAAACAAAGAAAACTGTTCAACCTCTCTAATAAAGCAAAATAAATAGACATTGTTTTACTAATTGGTTTGATAATAACCTTTAAAAACTAATATATAGCCAATGTTAGAAAGATGTAAGGAAACAGATTGATTGCACTGTCAATGAGAAAGTGAATTGATATGGCCTTTCTAGAGGACAGCTTAGCAGTATCCATCAAATGCGTAAATATGTATAGCCTCTAAATTCCTGGGTCATGTGTGTTTCTGATTTTGATAGTCATTGCTGAATTGTTTTCAGAATGGTGTTATCTTTTTACATTCCCTTAGAAACCATTCTCTAGGAGCAAATGTGCATAAAATGGTCATTGCAGTATTGTTTGCAATGTCCAAAATTTTGAAGTAAACTAAATATTTATTTCAGTGGTTAATTTGTGATTTTATGAATATTACGCTGTCATGGAAGGTGGCAGGTGAAAACACTCATCTGATCTTGCTGTATCCTCAAATCCCTCTAAAACTATCATGAAAGGATTTATTTTTAAAGCACAAATCCACAAGGTTGGGAATAATAGGAGAGGAGACAATAGCTAAACATTTTATAAGGGGGAAGATGGGAAGGAAGGAAGGGAGGGAGGGAACTTGATATCCCCTAATAAAGCCAATATTAAGCTAGTAGTGGAGAACTCTAAGAACTAAACTGATTTACACCACAGAATTCTGTAAAGGCTTAGGTTTCGGCAGTACTTGATTGAGAGACTCTTCTGCAGTGATTATCTGTTCATATTTAAGAATTGAGAACTCTTGGGGAACTTTAGCCAGACCATGACCAGAGATGCTGTTCAGCTTAATTTCTCCTGAAACTTCCAGCTGTCAATAATAGTGGTAATACTGTTCTTTCTTTACACAGCTAGATGTGTGCTTGCTACTCAGTTTTCATATTACCTTTCATATTCATTTATCTATAGTAATTGTTTATAAAATAATAACTTAGAGAAATTTTTAAAACATACCTGAACAAAGGTAAGCATCATCATTTTTTAATAAGTATGTTTAATGACATCAGACATCAAACTGGTGAAAACCGTGTCAGCAGTTTAAGCTTTCTGTAGTTTTGAAATTACATACAGTGTGAATATGTTGTACATATTATGAAGAATAATTATTAGAAAGTGCCCTTTTGCATTTTACCATGTAGAAAGCTGAAGTTACTTGTACAAATGAATGTTTGGGTTAAATGTCTTTTAATAAATTACCTAATTATCTTAGTAATGAAAGCAACAGCTCTGATAAAATACATTATTTACCATGTTTTAAAAACTGATAGTAGTTTCATTTTAACTCATATGTCCTGCAGATGTTCTTCTCTGGTATTTTATCTGGCATTTACAACTTGTTGAAAGATTTTGTAGCTCTTAGTCACTACTTGTACACAGATAGTTCACAGATATATTTTAAAGTTTATGTTTTTGTTAGGAAAATTATGTTTGTTAGACCACTCTTGACGAGCTTACTTTCAGAATTTTTTTTTTTGCAGAAAAGACCAAGCTAACCATGGTATTAAACTCCAAAGATTACCATAACTTTGCATAATACTAATTAAAACATTTTGTCATCAGAAAAAAAATCACCCAGACTACCATTTTTTCAAGTAGTGTCTTACCAGGAAACACCTCGAATTGAAAAGCAATCAAATATATGATACCAGATCGCAATAGTAATTCCCACTATGTACTTGAATCCTGCCTTATCATGTCCAAATTTATATATGAGTAGATATCAAAGTTGTAGAAAAGTGTTTAATATTAGAGAGTATTTATTTTAAAGTTGTCCCTGCCAGCCAGATTTTTTTCTCAGAACTTTTTGTTCAAATTTCTTTCCTTGAACTAGGTCTCTGTTTTCTTCCACTGGTATTCTGGGGCTATTCAACCTTCACCTTCTTGCAGAAGAAACATGGCCACTATTTTCCTTCTTTTTCCCTGTTTCTGATTCCCTCTTACAACTTTCCTCCATCCTGGTTCCATCCTTCCTCCACCTCCTTGGAATTCCTTGCCACACAAGGAAGCCCATTGTGGTTCTAGTGTTCCACCAGCATTTACTTGAAGAATTCTTTATCTCTGTTAGTCTTAGAGGCCTAAAAACAAATCTTCACTTTTTCTAAATTAAAGCCATAGATTAACTACTTACAACTAAAAAATACTGAAATTTCCAACCAGCAGTATCACAGATCACAAGTATTCTTGTACAGATTAAGTGACTCTAGTATTCTTTTTTATTAGGCAAAAGAGATTTCACTAACAGATCTCCAGGAGAATTATATTGAGGCATTAAATAAATTAGTGTCTGAAAATCAACAACTACAGAAAGATTTGATGAATACCAAATCTCAGCTGGAGATTTCTACTCAGATGTGCAAAAAACAAAATGACAGGATCTTTAAACCAACACACAGCAGAGCAACTGAGTTCAAGAATACAGAGTTCAAGTAAAATTTCTTAAAAGTTTATTTAAAATGTGTATTGGTACAATATAATTCTCATTTCTTTGAGAATAATTTCTGACTTACAGAAATTAAATCTTCATCAAAGGACTCCATGTTTAATTCTGAAGTATAGTGTACACAAGTAAAGCCATGATCATGTTAAAAAATGGGTGGGGGAGGTGTATAGCATTTTCATTAAAGCTTTTGTTTTGTACACTCTGGATGTCAGTGTAAACAACATGTGTATTACCTGAGACTTTTCATGCTGCCTTCCACCTCTTCAACCCCATTTGCCCATAAGAAGTAGAATATGGCTTTTTATAAACAGCTTCCTTTGTGTTTTTAGTCAGTTTGTTATAGGCTGTTACCATAAGAAATAAGCATTCAGTGAAAAGCCACCTGGCTTCAGCTCATACTATATGGCTTACATGTTTTCTTACCCAAAGCCTTCGCTGACACGCTCACCTCTACTCCTACACCTGCCCAACCCTCTAGTGAGGTTAGGTGCCTTCTTAGGTGCACAGCACTTCTCCTGTCCCAGCACTAACCACACTAGATTACCTGGCAGCTTGTTTGTCTTTCTTGCTATACCATAAGTGTGTGAGGGCAGGGACCTGGTAGTGGGGATTGGATATTTGGGGCCTGAATGAATGAAAGAACACCTGATCTCAGTAGGTTGCTCATTTTGTAAATTCTAGCCTTATTAATTAGGCTGTTGGCTTAAGCAAATTTCCTACATTTCTGTTGGAGAGAGAAAAGTTGCTACAATTTTTTATTTGTTTTGTTTTCTAATCTACCATCCAGGCCAACCCATGGCCAGCACAGACATGATGGAATAAAGACTGAGCACTACAAAACAGGTCTTCATTCTCCAAGAGGACAAGCGTCGGATAGTATAGACCCCATGTCTAGGGTGCTAAGCCCCCTGAGTCCTCAAATCAGCCCTTGCAGCTCCACCAGGTCTTTGACTTCCTACTCTCTGTGTAAAAGTCACTGTTTGCCTTCAGCGCTAGATACAAATGAAGCCAATTTTTCTGACACTGTGTCTGAGAGTATGAATGACCAAGAAGAGTTTATGTCTTCGGTATGGAAACTTTCTGATCTTATTAATTTGTTAGTTTTTTAGTTTGATTTTATTTTTTATTTTAAGGGTGAAGAGGTTGATTTTTTTTTTCCTTACTGGTTCTTTTATCATAAGTACTCTTCATTATTTTCAGGTATATCCCTGTCATACAGTTTTTGCTTGTGAAGAGACTTTCAGCCAAGACTACTTTTCAAAATGTTCTGAAATGTGTTATAGTTATTCATTTGTCTTTAACACTTATTGGAAATTCCCTTCCTGCCCTTTTAAGAGATGCTTAATTTTCTTCTGGAATGGTTAGTTCAAGAAATGTCTCTGGATGCCAACATAGTCCTGAGGCACAGGCAGTGAAGGAAGAAAAGAGGAGCTGCTGGAAAGGAGAAAGGGAGTTCAGAGGTGGAGGAAGTGTGTGCCTCTGATGTGTGCAGAGCATGGCTTGGGTGTCACAGATGGTGGCCTTCAGAGCAGAATGTGCCTTGGACACCATGCCGGTCCCTTGCTCCTTCCATTGCTGTGCAACCTGCACCATCTTTTTGCCTTCTGCACCAAAGCACTTGCCATGGGCCCTTCATTTCCTGTCACCAGCTGCAGCCATATAGCCATGAAAGTGCAGTATTTTTGACTTATTAATGTGCCACCAAATCCATGGAAAGGTTTTCTTTTATTTTTCAAAATAAGTCCTCACTTCACTTTCTTCCTAAGTTTAGCAGCAAAATTATTTTGGCACCAAAACTTTCCCTGGCCTGAAATGATGTGTTAATTTGTATAGACTTTCTCTGTTCCACTTAGTGTGAATATCCATGTGTTTTGCTTCAGAAATATCAATGTGTTTGGTTATGGGATGTTCCCTCAGACTCCACTGGGGTAATACAGTTGATCCTCCTTATTCACAGATTCTGTATTTGTGAATTTGTCTACTCCCTAAACTTTATAACTCCCAAATCAGTATGTGCAGCACTTCCACAGTCATTCGTGGACATATACAGAGTGGCCAAAAATTTGAGTGCCGACTTGCACAATCCCAGCCAAGGTTGAAGTAGGCAGCACTCAGCCTTCTTGTCCCTGCTTATGCGGAGATGACCAGAGGGTGGAGATGGATGGGACAGCGCAGTGTAGGGAAGAAGCTCAGCTCCATGCCAGATAGAGGAATGGGTAGAGTCTGAATCCCAGCCTCGGCACCAGTTAGTGGGGCGGCCTCAGGAGAGTTACCACTTCTGATCCTCATGTCTCTCATGTGAAATAAAAAATACAGAATCCACCAGAATGAGTTGTTCTAGGATTTAGGATTGTACTCTCTGTGTGGGGAGTGTGTGTGTGTGTGTGTGTGTGTGTGTGTGTGTGTATTTGTTGTATGTGTATATTTCCCTGGGCCAAAAATTCTGTGTTTGCTAATTCAGTGTTCTGGGTGACTTTATAGAACACAACGACTGCTGTTGTGAATGAGTATTGACTGCATATGGCATATGTTCTGTACTACCTTTCTAAAAATCAGAATTCTGAAACATCGCTAGCCTCAAGGGTTTCAGATAAGGGACTGTGGACTGAAAATTTGGAGGAGAAAAAATATTGATTTTAGCTGGCATCTAATTTATTTTTGTTAAATTTTCTGTGCTTTAAAATGAAAGTGACATACTCAGGTTTTTAAAGTGAGTTTGAAATAATAGGCATTAACTATGGAAGGATATATAAGTCTAAACTGAAACATTCTTCAGACCAATAACTAATATATGATACTTTACATGATTACAACTTGGGTCAGAAAGGGACAGATCTGTGTTAATTTTTACAGAACTTACTGAGTTTTGTTCTTTTATTGCTCTTATTATTAGGATGAAAACCAAAAAAGTCTCTTCAAAGGAAAACAATCAGCTTTTAATATTGCTAGTTAGAAAATGTCATGAACAGTGTGTCTTAGAAATATAATATTCTACTTATTTACACATGTCAAAATTTGTCTCTCTTCCAGTGTTCCTTGCCTGTTTCTCCCCTTGGTTCAATAGCTACTAGATTTTTGGAAGAGGAGGAACTGAGGTCTCATCACATTCTAGAGCGCTTGGATGCCCATATTGAAGAACTAAAAAGAGAGAGTGAAAAGACAGTGAGACAATTCACAGCCTTAAAGTAGCCTCTTAAAAAAATCACAATCTTGGAAATAAAAATAAACACCAAAGAGTTACTGTCATCTGAAGTAGCAGCTCTTTAAAAACATGAAGAGATAAAATTATAAAAATGATACATCTAAAGCAGTGGTGAAGAAAGCTGAAAAACCAATACTTTTGATAGGCATTTTCTCTGCACTAGTTTGTTTGAAGGACTTGCTCCAGCGATAAGTTGTGAGAATAAACCACTTTGCTAGACTTTTTTCTCATACGAATATGTATTATCATAAAGTGATACTTATCTTGCTGACTTAAATGTGAATAGCTGTGTACTAATTGAAATAAGGATTTTATGATACATGTTGAAAATAAAGTAACTGCAGGAACTTTCTTTAAGGGAAATGTGTAGAAACATGGATTTAGGGGTCAAACTTACCTGGATTGATAGACTGGTTTTGCCACTTACCATCCAACTGGGCTGGTTATTTACTAGGCTGGTAGCCCCTCTTAGCCAAGGGGCTGGTGGTGTGTAAAGTCAGGCTGGCAGTGAATAAGCGGGGTAGGCTAAAGAACCTTAGCAAGCAGTCCTCTCTTGCTCAGCACTCATGCAGAGGAGAGAGGCAGGGAGGGCAAGGGACTGGCTTTCGTGCGTGGTGCCCATGGAATATCCATTGGAAATAAATGTTCAGCGTCTGCACTGCTGAGGACAAGTTTAGATGGGAGATAAAGATCTGGATGTTGATGTGCCAGAAGCATTTGAAATCATGGGAGTTGATAAGATCCACCAGGGAGGCTGTGGAGAGAGAGAGGAGCAGGAGGCTGGGTTTGGGGCCCTGAAAGATGCCAGCATCTGAGAATCACAGGAAATAGATCTAGCAAAGGAACTAGAATGTGCAGTTACAGATGAGACAGGTCAGTGTAGTGTACTTGCCACCTTAAGGGTATGGCCCCTGTGAATCCTCTTTCTCTAGTGGATCTTTCCCATTAGCATAAAACATCCTGTTATTTCCCCTTTTTTAAAAAAACCTCATTTTTTTAATACCTCTCTATCTACTGCTCTGTATGTTTATTTGCTTCCCTTCACCCAAACACTTCTGAAAAGAGGTGTCTGCAGTGACTCTTTCCAGTTTCTCACCTCGCCCCACCGCAGTTCTCTTCCTAACCCTCTCCACCACCATTTCCATCCCCAGACTGCTTTCTTGCTCTTGAGTTCACCAGTGACCTAATCAGCGTCTGAGCATCATTCAGCACAGCTGGACTCTCTCTTGGCTTCTAAGACCTGGAACTTCTGGTTTCATCTCTACCTCATCCTCCACTCCATCTCATGGTTTTTCCTCTTCTAACCTGTAAGTCAGAGGGCCCCCTAGAGCTCTGTCATGGGTTTTCTCCCTCAGCATTCTCTTCCCTAGAAGTTTCCATTCCAATCTCAAGCTCTTAATGCCACTTATAGGCCAGTGACCCTTACATTTATTACTAATCTTGACCTCTCCTGGAGCTGCTGTCTTAGATACCTAGCTGCTTATGCGATGTCTTCACTTGGATGTCTGACAAACGTCTTGTTTCCAAGAGAGAACTCTTTATTCTCCCTCTTGCTAAGATTCCATATCAGGACACAGCATTATGTTTGCCTGTTCCTAGGAGTTGCTGATAATTCCTTCCTTACCCACGTCTGCATATCCAGTCATTTGGGAGGTCCTGAATCTTCCCCCAGAATCTTATCTCAGACCTAACCATTTCCCTCCTGCACTTCTACCACCTGATCCAGACTACTTCTCTCTCACCCTGATTCTGGCAGTAGCCTAACTGATACTACTCACACCAATAATTCAGGGAACTTCTGGAGTTATCCTTTAGAAAAGTAAATGAAACAGTGTCACCACTGCTTCCCTTTAGACTCTTCCAAGGCTTCTCTTTTTTTTGATTGAGATGGAGTTTCACTGTGTCGCCCAGGCTGCAGTACAATGGCAGGATCTCGGCTCACTGCAATCTCTGCCTCCCGGGCTCAAGTGATTCTCCTGCCTTAGCCTTCCGAGTAGCTGGGATTACAGGTGCATGCCACCAGGCCCAGCTAATTTTTGTATTTTTAGTAGGAACAGGGTTTCATGATGTTGGTCAGGCTGGCCTCGAACTCCTGACCTCAAGTGATCCACCTGCCTCAGCTTCCTAAGGTGCTGGGTTATAGGCGTGAGCCACTGTGCCCAGTCCCAAGGCTTCTTACTCCACTCAGAATAAAATCCAAATGAATTAGTATAGCCTACAGGGCCTCAATAATCTGGGCCTAATCTCCCATTGCATCATCCTTTACTGTGTTCCATCCATGCTGTCCTCCTTTCTGTTTTTTGAGTACAACAAGCTTTAACCTCTTAGGGTCTTTGACTTGCAGTTTACCCTGAATATTCCCTTTCTCTTACCTCACCTGTGATTGGCGTTTTCCCCTTGCAGGCCTGCACTCTGGCATCCTCTCATGAGCAAGCCGCCTTTGACTGCTGCCTCCCAAACCTGCTTCTCCCCATTTCTCTAGCTCATTGGCCTGCGTTATTTCCTTCATAGTGCCCACCACTATCTGAAATCATTTCATTACTTGATTTATGTTTGTATTGTCTATTTCTGCCATTAGAATTAAAACTCCTTGAGGGCAAGGACTTTGCTTATCTGGTTCATGGTGGGATCCCCATTACCCGGCACAAGCCCAGCACTTAGGAGAGGCTCAGCTAGTTCGAACCAATGGAAAATGCCATTCCTGAGGTGCACCACATCATTTCTTTCGTGTTGGTGTGCATGCTGTCCTTCAGTTTGCCTCCTCTTCCCGTACCCTGTCATGTGCTCTTGAAACTCCCCATTTACTTGGCTACTTTATCTGGCTTGGCAAAGCTTTCCCCTATACCCTGACCCACATCAGGGAACGTTTCTCCTCATTGCTCTCACAGCACCCTGTGTGTGGCCGCGACCAGACTGTGCTATCCTCTTTGATTTCTATCTCTCAGGGGCTAGGTCCTGCCTACATCCTCAGTCAGCATGCTGCCTAACACGTAACATCCTAAGTAAATACTGGGTGGATGAAAATCACTACTGTTCAAGTCTTCATTGTATTTATCAGTAAAACCGAAATAATATCTAATGGCGTCGAGAACATTTACTGAAAATATGTATCTGAAAGGGCTTTGCAGATTTTCTAAAAATACTGTAGCTGTGTGCATTGCTATTATATTCAGGAGATTTTTAGTTTTAGACAGTCCCAAGCTTCAGCTTAAAATCTGTAGACTGCAACCCATTTCTGAGATGTTTGTACTACGTGTTGACTAGGAGGAACAATGACAGACTCTGTAGTCACGAGAAATACTTAAGGAATCATGAGGTACTATGTATTTCCTTAAATTTGTACTGTTTTTTAAAGCTAAAGTATTTAGTAATTAATGGGTTATCCAAATTTGTCAGAAAATTCAACTGTAATTTAATGTCTCACCTTCATTTTTCAAAAAGATATATTAATACCAAATATTAAAATGTGTCAAGACTAAATCTGAGTTAGTGTCTTAACACACATTTTCCAAAATCTCAGAGATCAGGGTACCCAAATGAGATGAAAAGATTAGGGATCAGTAGTCTACTTTTGGTGTTTACAGATAATGTTTTATTGGGCAAGTCATCTCATTCCTCTTGTCCTGGATTCCCAATGAATTTTCATCTGTATTCCTATGCAGATTTTAGCTGAAGAGGGCAAAGTTAACTTCCCACTGTGGGCTGGACTTTACCTTCCCTTGCAGCCTCATTTGATCTCAACAAGTGTAAAAAAAATACTATAGCACTCTGTGTTTCTATGACATCTGCTTAAACCCAAACAATTCTTACCTTCTCTGTCTTACATACACATAACACCTGGTAAACTGCGGGTAATGATTTTCTGTTTTCAGAACACTCGAGTCCAGTACCGAATGAATCTAGTTACCCGGTTCAGTTGCCAGAGGAAGGCAGCCAAGTTACCTCTGAGCTTCAGATGGGGAAAAGCAGAGAAGAAAACATTTACCTAAAAGTTTTATGGTACTCATAAGATAAAAAAAAAAATCATAGACTTAAGAAAAGCACAGTTTTTTCTCCGTGTTTGAATAAGCATTTTGTAAAGTGTGTGAGCATCCAGAAGAGAAGTCCAACATTTTCATAACTGGTAATAATAATCTGCACAGCTCCCCCTACAGTGTGCTTCACTGTGGGTTGATGGCATAAGGCTGACTTCCAAATTCAGAGGAAACTGTTCTGAGAGGGCTCCAAACATGATGGTGTAAAGCTCTCATGGCCTGGAAAGGGAAAATTTAGAGGGATGATGGACTGCTTTAAACCAATCTTTTGTAAAAGCTATTTCTCCACGGTGCAGTTTTGATAATTCAGACAATACAGTTCACATCTCTTTTTTTCTCTCTGTGAGGAACTAGAAGTTGAGAATTTTATGTTGCCCATTAAGGCCAGGTTCAATTATTTGACAATCATCCAATCAGAAGAACTTTTGCACTCCTCTTACAAAAAGAAAGTAAGGCAGTAGTTGATAGGGGAAGGTCTAGAACTCCTTGGTACTAAATGCAAAACATTTATTAATGTTAATAATATATTAATAATGTTAAATGCAAAAAATGTGCATGTGTGCATTTTTCTGGGGAGAAGATTCATAATTTTCATTAGAATCTTGAAGGTGTCTGTGAATCAAAAAGAGATTAAAAACCATAGCTTTAGGGACTAGAGTTCTCCCAGAATGGTATCCCGTTTCCTGGGGAGAGACATAAAATGTCTTCCGGGGCTGAATTTTAAAGTGCAGTTGAATACTCATTCAAAATTTAAGTTTTTCAATAATAATAAGACAATTCAGTTCAAAAATGGATAAAAGATTGGAATAGACATTTCTCTAAAGATACACAGATGGCTAATAAGCAAATGAAAAGATGTTCAACATCATTAGTCATCAGAGAAATGCAAATCAAAATCAAAATGAGATACCATTACACACCCACTATAAAAAAGATGGACAATCACAAGTGTTGAAGACGATGTGGAGAAATTAGAACACTCATATTTGCTGTGGGAATGTAAAATAAAATAGTGCAGTCACTCTGGAAGACAGTTTGGCAGTTCCTCAAAAAGGGTTAACCATATTACCCAGCAATACCAATCCTAAATCTATGACCGAGAAAAATGAAAACATATCCATACAAAAAGTTGTACACAAATGATCTTAGCAACATTATTCACGATAGCACCAAAGTGGAAGCAACCTAAATATCCATCACTGATGAATGGATAAACAAAATGTATATCCATGTAATGGAATGTTATTTGGGAACAGAAAGGAATGAAGTGTTATTGTACTACTGATGCCACAGCATGGATGAACCTTGAAGACAGGAAGAAAACAAACAAACAAACAAAAATCACATATTGTATGATTCCATTTATATGAATTGCCCAGTATAGACAAATCTATGGAGACAGAAAGTAGATTGGTAGTTGCTAGGGTTTGGCAGAAGGTTGGAGTGGGGAATGGGGATAGGATTGGGAGGTGAAGACTAAAGGGTATGGGGTTTCTTTTTGAGATTATGAAAATGTTCTAAAATTGATTGTGATGGTTGCACAAATCTGAATATAACAACTAAAAACAACTAAATCGTGTACTTTAAATGAGTGAATTATATAGTATGTAAATTATATCTTAACTGTTACCAAAAAAAAAAAAAAAAAAAAACCTCTGATGCATGGCAGCTCCTTAAAAATATCAAGTTTATATTAAGGAAATATCACTTCACATACAACACAAGCTATTCTAAAGTTTTCTATTTTCAACTCTCAGTTCACATTCAGGAGTAACAGTGGTACCTTTGTTGGAGAGAGTGGATGATCAAGCTCTGTCAAGCATCGCTTGTGGTGTGGGGCGGCTCTGCACTGTGCAATATTGTGGGGCAGAGGGCCAGGGACCTGCACACCGCAGGGGTTCCTGCTCCTCCAGGTGAGAGTTCAGTCTTGGTGCTGCTGCCTGCTAGGTGAGGGTGCAGGCAGCAAAGGCCACTCATCAGCCAGCCAGTGTCTTGGCTAAGTGTATTCTAAGGAGAAGCGGCAGGAATGCTTGTCACTAACCTCAGTGCTTAGAGGAAGACTGTTTACAGAACACTTTAGAGAGGGTTACAGACCACTGATGTGGAAATGTGAGCATATTGAAGTTTTGCCCTAAGACTGCTTAGCAAGTCCCTCATTATCTCTACAAGCATGACTGGGCAAAGTAGAGAAAGAAAAGCCAAGTACTTTACCTAAACCTACTTTATTTCTTTGGCTGTGAGAAACAGATCAGCTAAGATACGCTTTGAAACTAGTCTTTCTGGAGTGGCTATCCCTTTGACAGGCATCCAGTGTGGATGGGCTAATCCCCAGTTCCCAGAGCTGTCCTGATTTCTGTGGCACTGGCTTTGGGAGGCAGTGGGGGCCTCTCAGTGGGTCAGCTCTTGGATTTGTCTTGCCGTTGATGTATAGCATAAACCCAAACAGCCCACCAGTCCCTGACTTTTCTGCAATCTAGGACATGTGTTTTCGATCCCCAACTTAAATGAAATACAATAAACAAGACCACAAGTGTTATCTCCCAGTTAGTTTCTTCAGCCACAGGCAAGCACAGCCCTTGGTCCCAGCAGTAGCATGCACTGCAACCCTGCAGGTCCCTGTGTAACCCAATAGGGCAGTGGCTGGGGTAGGAGCTCAGTGCTTCTCCAAGGATCCCCTCTTCTGGAAGACAGGCGCCTCAGCCCAGCATGGAACCCCAGCAGTAGCCTGTTCATACTAATAAATTCTGGACCATGAGCAAAGGACGGGTAAGGTTCCAGATTGCTGATATGTTCAACCTGCCACCTCCTGCATGAGCTATGACTTGTAGACTAAGAGGGCATCACCTGATTTGTTTATTTTGCTCCAAAAAGGTTTAACATTAACACATTGTTTAACAACACCAAGCAATTCCAGACTCTTCCCCAGGCAAAGTCATTCCTTAAATCCACATTTCTCAAGCTGTTTTCCAGAGATTCAAAATATTTGAAGTGTTTTAAGTGCTTTATTGGTCCATTTTCATGCTGCTGATAAAGACATACCTGAGACTGGGTGATTTATGAAAGAAAGAGGTGTAATAGACTTACAGTTCCATGTGGCTCGGGAAACCTCACAATCATGGCAGAAGGCAAGGAGGAGCAAGTCACATCTTACATGGAGGGCAGCAGGCATAAAGATCCTGTGCAGAGAAACTCCCCTTTTTGAAACCATCAGATCTTGTGAGACTTATTCACCATCACGAGAACAACATGAGAAAGACCTGCCACCATGATTCAACCACCTTCCACCTGATTCCTCTCATAACACATGGGAATTCCGGTGAAATGTGGGTGGGGACCCAGGCAAACCACATAATTCCACCCCTGGCCTCTCCCATATCTCATGTCCTCACATTTCAAAACCAATCATGCCTTCCTAACAGTCTCCCAAAGTCTTAACTTATTTCAGCATTAACTCAAAAGTCCATAGTCCAAAGTCTCATCTGAGATAAGGCAAATCTGAGCCTATAAGCCTGTAAAATTGAAAGTGAGTTATTTCTCAAATACAATAGGGGTACAGGCATTGGGTAACTATACTCCCATTTCAAATGGGAGAAATTGGCTAAAACAAAGGGGCTACAGGCCGCATGCAAGTCCGAAATCCAGCAGGGCAGTCAAATCTTAAAGCTCCAAAATGATCTATTTTGACCCCATGTCTCACATCCAGGTCATGCTGATATGAAAAGGTGGCTTCCCATGGTCTTGCACAGCTCCACTCCTGTGGCTTTGCACGGTACAGCCTCTCTCCCAGCTGCTTTCATGGACTGGCATTGAGAGTCTGTGGCTTTTCCAGGTGCACGGTGCAAGCTGTTGGTGGATCTACCATTTTGGGGTCTGGAGGACAATGGCCCTCTTAGCACAGTTCCACCAGGCAGTACCCTAGTGGGGACTCTGTGGGGGCTCTGCTCCCACATTTCCCTTTTGCACTGCCCTAGCAGAGGTTCTGCATGAAGACCCCACCTCTGCAGCAAACTTATGCCTGGGCATGTAAGCATTTCTGTACATCCTCTGAAATCTAGGTGGAGGTTCCCAAACCTTAGTTCTTGTCTTCTGCACACCTGCAGGACCAACACAACATGGAATCTGCCAAGGTTTGGGACTTGCACCCTCTGAAGCTATGGCCTGAGCTCTTTGTTGGCCTTTTCTGCCACAACTAGAGTGGCTAGGACACAAGGCACCAAGTTCCTAGGCTGCACACAGCATGGGGACCCTGGACCCGGCCTGTGAAACCATTTTTTCTTCCTAGGCCTCCAGCCCTGTGATGGGAGAGGCTGCTGTGAAGACCTCTGAAATGCCCTGGAGACACTTTCCCCATTGTCCTGGGGATTAACATTTGGCTTCTCATTACTTATGCAAATTTCTGCAGCTGGCTTGAATTTCTCCTCAGAAAATGGGATTTGCTGTTCTAGTGCATTGTCAGGCTGCAAATTTTGCAAACTTTTATGCTCTGTTTCTCATTTTAAACTGAATGCTTTTAACACACCCAAGTCACCTGTTGAATGCTTTGCTGCTTAGAAATTTCCTCTGCCAGATACCCTAAATCATCTCCCTCAAGTTCAAAGTTCCACAAATCTCTGGGATAAGGGCAAAATGTTTCCAGTCTCTGCTAAAACATAGCAAGAGTCACCTTTGCTCCAGTTCCCAACAAGTTCCTCATCTCCATCTGAGACCAGATCAGCCTGGATTTCATTGTCCATATAGTTACCAGCATTTTGGTCAAAGCCATTCAGCAAGTCTCTAGGAAGTTCCAAACTTTCCCACATTTTCCTGTCTTCTTCTGAGCCCTCCAAACTGTTTCAACCTCTGCCTGCTACCCAGTTCCAAAGTCGCTTCCACATTTTCAGGTATCTTTTCAGCAACACCCTACTCTACTGGTACCAGTTTACTGTATTAGTCTGTTTTCATGCTGCTGATAAAGACATACCTGAGACTGGGCGATTTACAGAAGAGGTGTAATGGACTTACAGTTCTATGTGGCTGGGGAAGCCTCACAATCATGGCAGAAGGCAAGAAGGAGCAAGTCACATCTTACATGGAGGGCAGCAGGCAAAAAGAGAAACTGTGCAGAGAAACTCCCCTTGTTAAAATAATCAAATCTCTTGAGACTTATTCACCATCACGAGAACAGCATGAGAAAGACCTGCCCCTATGATTCAACCACCTCTCACTGGGTCCCTCCCACAACATGTGGGAATTTAAGATGAGATTTTGGCAGAGACACAACCAAATCACACCAAGTGTTTTTTAAGAATGTGCCAAAACAGAATGGAAAACGGCAAGTCAAATTCCCCAGAGCCAGGTCAGCCTCTGAATGGGATTAGGAGAGCCCTCTCTCCCTCCCACTGGCAAGGATCTTGCCTCAGCCTCGTCTGTTGCTCCCCAATGGAATGGGAACTGGTGGCTTAGGTAATTAGAGGTTCTTTACCTTCTGTGTGTCAGGAACGCCTCTGGCAGAGTTGAGGAGCCTATGGACCCCTCAGAATAATGACTAAGTGCATAAAATAAGATACAAATCATTAAAAGGAAAATAAATTACATCATCATTCAGTTATGAAAACCTAAGAAAAAACAAATTTGTGATGTAGTATTATATGCATTTCTCCGGTTAATGCATTAAATAACAAGACTGAGTGGCAGGCATGATATGGCAGGCCTATCATGCTTTTGAAGTGGGGACGCATGAAAGAAATGTTTTAAGATGTCCATGACAATTGTAATGAGCTATGAAAGTATCTGTGATTTCTATTGGAATAAAGCTATGGGTACTGCTAGCACTGTGGCTTATACTCATAATGGAAGAAAAGTACATTTCAGTCAGAGGTTATTGAAAGTAAGGATGTCAGTTTTTCCCACCCAAGTTCACGGAGCCCTAAATTGTATCCTTGGATCCCTTGGGAAGTGTCTGTGGAGTCCAGGTTAAGAATTTAGAGGCTTACTTATGTTTTGTCTCGTGCCGGTCATGTTGGTTCCCTGTGAACATTCCATTGTTTACAGGGGGCAGTATTTGTGCTTAATGTCAATCATGACTCTAAGAACTTAGTCTTTTTTAAAAAAATATTTTCAACTTTTATTTTAAATTCAAGGGGTGCATGTGCAGGTTTGTTACATGGGTGTACTGCATGATGCTGAGGTTTGGGATATGAATGATCCCAATACCCAGGTGGTGAGCGTAGTACCCAATAGGTAGTTTTTCAACGCTTTCTCCCCTCCCTTCTTTGTCTTTCTATCCCCAGTGTCTATTGTTGCCATCTTTATGTCCATTACTATCCAATGTCTAGCTCTCACTTGTAAGAGAGAACATACAGTATTTGGTTTTCTGTTCCTGCCTTATCTTGCTTAGGATGATGGCCTCTAGCTGCATCCATGTTGCTGCAAAGGACATGATTTTGTTCTTTTCTATGGCCGTGTAGTATTCCATGGTGTGTATGTAGCACATTTTCTTTATCCAGTCCACTACTGATGGGCACCTGGGTTGATTCTGTGTCTTTGTTATTGTGAATGGTATAATGCTGAACATATGAGTTTATGTGTCTTTTTGGTAGAATGATTTATTTTCTTTTGTGTATATACCCAGTAATGGAATTGCTGGGTCAAATGGTAGTTCTGTTTTAAGTTCATTGAGAAATCTCCAAACTGTTTTTCACAGTGGCTGTACTAATTTACATTCCCACCAACAGTGTATAAAGCATTCCCTTTTCTCTGCAACCTCACCAGCATCTGTTGTTTTTTTGACTTTTTGATAATAGCCATTCTGACTGATGTGAGATGGTATCTCAGTATGGTTTTGATTTGCATTTCTCTGATGATTAGTGATGTTGAGCATTTTTTCATATGTTTGTTGACTGCTTATATGTCTTCTTTTGAGAAGTGTCTGTTCATCTCTTTTGCTCACTTTTTAATGGGGTTGTTTGTTTTTTGCTTGTTGAGTTGTTTAAGTTTCTTATAGATTCTGGATATTAAATCTTTGTCAGATTGTTTAGCTTGAGAATATGTTCTCCCATTTTGTTCACCCTGTTGATAGTTTCTTTTGCTGTACAGAAGCTCTTTAGTTTAATTAGGTCCCACTTGTCAATTTTTGTTTTTGTTGCAGTTGCTTTTGGGGACTTAGTCATAAATTTTTTGCTTAGGCTGATGTCCAGAATGGTGTTTCCTAGGCTTTCTTCTAGGATTCTTATACTTTGAAATTTTACATTTAACTTTTTAATCCATCTTGAGTTAATTTTCATATGTGGTGAAATGTAAGAGTCCAGTTTCAATCTTCTGCATATGGTTAGCCAACTATCCCAGCACCATCTGTTGAATAGGAAGTCCTTTCCCCATGGTTTATTTTTGTTGACTTTGTTGAAGATCAGATGGCTGTAGGCATGTGGCTTTATTTCTGAGTTTTCTATTCTATTCCATTGGTCTATGTATCTGTTTTTGCACCCATACCATGCTGTTTTGGTTACTGTAGCCTCGTAGTATAGTTTGAAGTTGGATAGTGTGATGCCTCTGGCTTTGTTCTTTTTGCTTAGGATTGCTTTGGGTATTCTGGCTAAGTAAGAGCTTAGCCTTTAAATGGGCTGAGATAATAAATCAACTTACCCAAGCAAGGTAATATTCATTTTTTTAAATTCATGACATACTTTTTGGAATTTTGGAGAACTATTGTTCTGCATCTGACAGATCAGAGCATTCTACCTGTGTTAGGGTTAGGCCCTGAGGTTTTGGAAGCCCTCAGCATTTAGGGCAGTGAGGTCAAGCCTGGAATGGTGAGTGCCCTTCTTCTGGGGCTTCTTGGAAGAAGACCAGGTTTGAACAAGCACACCACAGTCTCTGTAGGTCACAATCCCAATGCTTGACATGCAGCCTCATGAACTGGCCGCATATGACCAGGGAGAAGCTGGACCACTCAACCATTTCCTCTGCAAAGTTGCAGAGTATGCTGCTGTCCTCTGTGGACAAGAGGCCTATAGCACTGTTGGAGGAGCTGGTGCTCTGTGTGCTCCAAGATAATTGCTCACTGCCAAAGTGCAGCCCGTTAGGACTGGGGAGAGAAGAGAGATGGAGGAGGGGCTTCTGCAGGGAGACCAGACAGAGCTCAGGTGGGCACAACTCTAGACCACAGTCCCAAATCTGTTTTTACAAAACAATCTAACAGTTTCTGACTCTTTCTCACGTCTCAAGATGCATTTTGGATCCTTGGCCTAAACTTAAACACTACAAACAAGGCCAAAAGTATTATCTAGTGATGTGTCAGACAATTATGTCTGTCTGCTGCTGGCATGCTCTGCTGCTTCTCATGCCAAGCTACAGGGTGCCTGCTCCAACAAGAAATATAATTCTTTAAATTAGGGTTTCTCTTTATTTTTAAACACTGGATCAAAATATATTTGATTAGATTCAAAATTTATCCATAATATTGCTATGAATTTTTCTTTTTTTTTTTTTTTTTTTTTTTTTTGGTTATAGAGTCCCACTCTGTCACCCAGGCTGGAGTTCAGTGGTGCAGTCATGGCTCACTGCAACCTCCACCTCCTGGGCTCAAGTGATCCACCTCAGTCTCCTGAGTAGCTGGGACTTCAGGCACATGCCACCACACCTGGCTAATTTTTTGTATTTTTTTAATAGAGGTGGGGTTTTCATGTTGCCCAGTCTGGTTTTGAACTTTGGGCTTCAAGCAATCCGCCAACCTCAGCCTCCCAAAGTGCTGGGATTACAGGTGTGAGCTACCACCACTGGCAGTTAAGAATTTTAACAATTTTCCAATGAAAGAAGTAGAATCTCAGTTAGAGTCTTTATATACAATCTGTACTGTTGTAACTTTCAAATAAATATTGTAAAGAAAATTAACAGTATTTTGCCAAAGGTTTTCATCAATATGGACTATGAAGAATTTAAAGACTGTCACTAAAAACATCAGGAATTTTCATGCTAGAAAGCTTAAGATCTTCTTTCCTTCCTCCCTCCCTCCCTCCCATTCCCCTTCCTTCCTCCCTCTCTCTCTTCCCTCTCTCTCTTCCCTCTTTCCCTCCCTCTCTCCTTCCCTCCCTCCCTCCCTCCCTCTTTTCCTTCCTTCCTTCCTTCCTTCCTTCCTTCCTTCCTTCCTTCCTTCCTTCCTTCCTTCCTTCCTTCCTTCCTTCCTTCCCTCCCTCCTTCCTCCCTCCCTCCCTCCCTCTTTCCTCCTCCCTCCCTTCCTCCCTTTCTTCCTTTCTTCCTTTCTTTCTTTTTTTCTTTCTTTGGAGACAGGGTCTCACTCTGTGGTCCTCTTTCTCCCTCCCTCCTTCCCTCCCTTTCTTCCTTTCTTTCCTTTTTTCTTTCTTTCTTTGGAGACAGGGTCTCACTCTGTGGCCCTCTTTCTCTCTCCCTCCTTCCCTCCCTTTCTTCCTTTCTTTCCTTTTTTCTTTCTTTCTTTGGAGACAGGGTCTCACTCTGTGGCCCAGGTTGGAGTGCATTGGCACAATCACGGTTCACTGCAGCTTCGGCCTCCTGGCCTCAGGTGATCCTCCCACCTTAGCCTGCTGTGGATTATAGGCACCTGCCACCACATCCGGTTAATTTTTTAATTTTTTGTAGAAATGGGGTTTCCCTATGTTGCCCAGGCTGGTCTCAAACTCCTGGGCTCAAGCAATCCACCCTAGGCCTCCCAAAGTGCTAGGATTACAGGCTTGAGCCACTGTGCCGGGCCATAGGATTTTCATCAAATATTTTTGCAAAGGTTGTATTAGAAGTTTCATATAAATTCAATGTTTCTTAATACTTGCATTTTATTTTCATCATCATAATTACATATTGCAGAGAAATGCAATGACTTTTATGTATAGACCCCCTTAAATTCTCTCCAGTTTACCACACAGGTGTAAATATAATTGTTTATGCTTTTCACGGGAAGTCTTCTCTTGAATGTTGGGCCTTTGGATGAAAGAGCCTTGGGGTGAAGCCCTGGTATGGTTTCTGGGACATTGCAGGCCAGCCCTTTCTCCTTTTCCTTTATGCTTCCACTAAAGTATTTCTGCAGTTAAAATTTATTTTGATTAATGCTTAAACATACATGGGCTACTCAGAATGACAGTTTATCCATTTATTAATTCATTCATCAAACATTAATCAAGCAAAGCCCTCATCTTAGAAGACTGAGTTCCTGCTATTCCCTGAAGATGCCAGCACAGAAGACACAGATGCCAGCTTCCTTCCTGCTCCAAGAACCTCTGACAAAGGCGCATGGCAGGACTAGTAACACACCTGTGCCCTTAGCAATTTGCATCACCAATGCTTGAAGCCCCAGTGCCCAGGGCAGTGAGACCCTGTGAAGTGAGACTGAGAGCGGAGAGGTAGGGCCTCAAAGCCAGCTTACCACTTAGCAGCTGTATGCCCTTGGGCAGTTTCTTCATATGCAGAATGTGGACTATGATCCTAATTCATCAAGGCTGTCACAAGGCCAGGCGATATGCTGAAAAGGGAAGACAATAGAAAACCTGTAGATGGGACTCCCCATGTAACATCAGCCACCCAAGCGGGCAGCTGTAGGAAGGCATCAGGGCAGGAAGTTGACCCTGGCCTCGGAATCTGGGAGACAATAGAGGGGCACATGTGGGGTGACTTGGAGAGCCAGCCCATCCAAAGGGAGGAACTAAAATAAAACGTGGCTCCCTGTGTTCAAAGGCTTCTCATGAAAAGCTGGCTACTCAATTTTTTAATGCCGTTTTCCTGGTTTTCAAATGTTAGCACCAATTAACTTAAATAAATAAAAAACAACACTGCACAAGCCGAACAATAAAGTTTGTAACCTCTGCTCACACTGGTGTTGGGGTAATAAAGATAACCTGGGACCATGATGCATCACTGCAAGTGAGACTTCCAGGAAAGGGAGTGGGGGCCCAGCAGGAGGAGAACCATCTTCCCCTGTCTGCAGGGCTCCAAACAAGACTGGAGCCACAGAAACTGGCCACCCATCGCATGTCCTTTCAACCAGAATGGGGCTCATTTTGCAAGAGAGTGCCATCTATAAAGAACCAAAGCCAAAAATCTTCTAGGAAAAAAAAAAATAGGAGAAAATTGTGACCCTGGGTTAGGCAAAGCTTCTTTTTAAAAAATAGTAGCATGGATGATTTTTTTCTCTTGGATTTAACAAATGTCAGCGTTTCATCATATATGCTTCACACTTGTGTGGAAGAAAAGCTTACCAAAAACTTTTTTGTGGCCTTTTCTAATCCACTTTTTTTTTTTTTTTTTTTTTTTTTTTGAGTTGGAGTCTGGCTCTGTCACCCAAGCTGCTGCAATCTTGGCTCACTGCAAGCTCTGCCTCCCAGGTTCAAGCAATTCTTGTGCCTCAGCCTCCCCGAGTAGTTGGGACTACAGGTATGCGCCACCATGCCTATTTATTTTTAACTTTTTTTTTTTTTTTACTTTGAGTTCCAGAAACATGTGCAGAATATGCAGGTTTGTTACACAGGTATACATGTGCCATGGTGGTTTGCCGCACCTATCAACCAGTCATCTAAAGCCAAATGCATTAGCTGTTTGTCCTAATGCTCTCTCTCCTCTTTCCGTCCACCCCCGCGACAGGCCTCAGTGTGTGTTGTTCCCCTCCCTGTGTCCATGTGTTCTCAATTTTCAACTCCCACTTATGAGTGAGAACATGCAGTGTTTGGTTTTCTGTTCCTGTGTTAGTTTGCTGAGGATGATGGCTCCAGCTTCATCTATGTCCCTGCAAAGGACATGATCTCATTCCTTTTTATGGCTGCATAGTATTCCATGGTGAATATGTGCCACATTTTCTTAATCCAGTCTATCATTGATGGGCATTTGGGTTGATTCCATGTCTTTGCTATTGTAAATAGTGCTTCAATAAACATGTGTGCATGTGTCTTTATAGTAGAATCATTTAAATTCCTTTGAGTGTATACCTAGTAATGGGATTTCTGGGTCAAAAAGTATTTCTGGTTCTAGATCCTTGAGGAATCACCATGCTGTCTTCCACAATGGTTGAACTAATTTACATTCCCACCAACAGTGTAAAAGCATTCCTATTTCTCCATAGTCTCGCCAGCATCTATTGTTTCTTGACTTTTTAATAATCGTCATTCTGACTGTGTTGGTTTTTTTTTTTTTTTGAGACAGAGTCTTGCTCTGTCACCCAGGCTGGAGTGCAGTGATGCGATCTCAGCTCACTGCAACCTCTGCCTCCTGTGTTCAGATGATTCTCCTGCCTCAGCCTCTCGAGTAGCTGGACCTACAGGCACGCACCACCACGCCCGGCTAATTTTTGTATTTTAGTAGAGATGGGGTTTCACCATGTTGACCAGGTTGGTCTCGAATTCCTGACCTTAAGTGATCCACCCACCTTGGCCTCCCAAAGTGCTGGGGTTACAGGCGTGAGCCACTGTGCCCCGCCCTCATTGTGATTGATTTGCATTTCTTTAATGTTCAGTGATGTTGAGCTTTTTTTCATGTTTGCTGGCTACATAAATGTCTTCTTTTGAGAAGTGTCTGTTCATATTCTTTCACCACTTTTTGATGGGGTTGTTTTTTTCTTGTAAATTTGTTTGAGTTCCTTGTAGATTCTGGATATTAGACCTTTGTCAGATGGGTAGATTGCAAAAATTTTCTCACATTCCATAGGTTGCCTGTTCCCTCTGATGATAGTTTCTTTTGTTGTGGAGAAGCCCTTTAGTTTAACACCTGGCTAAGTTTTGTATTTTTAGTAGAGACATGGTTTTGCCATGTTGGCTAGGCTGGTCTCGAACTCCTGACCTCACGTGATCCACCTGCCTTGGCCTCCCAGAGTGCTGGATTACAGGTGTGAGCCACTGCACCTGGCCCCCACACCATTTCTTTAGCAGAAACAACTGCTATCCTGGTGATGGTGTTAACACTTGACAACCGTGTTTTTGTATGTATACATATTCACAAACAACACATAGTGTGATTTCATGTATTATAAGAAGTATATAAGGCAATACCATACATAAAATTTGCAACCAGTAAATGAGAACCTTACAGGGTAACTTATATGTTGTCCTTGGGGTAGGTTTGGCTTATACAGAGTCGGTTTTTGCACTTTCCCGGGAATAATGTGCTTTCCCAGGAATTGCTGGGTTTGTGTTTAACTTCTAAAAATATCAAGCTGTTTTCCAAAGTGGCTAAGCTATTTTACGTTCTCATCAGCAACATTTGAGGGTTTCGGTTTAGCCACAACCTCACCAATGCTAGATAGCAATTAGTCTTTTAGATTATAACCATTCTAGTGGGTGTGTACTGATAGCTCATTGTGGTATTAATTTGCATTTCCATAATCACTAAAGATGTTGAGCACCTTTTCATGTGCTTATTAGCCATTCATATATTTTCTTTGGTGAAATGTATATTCAAAACTTCTGCACAGTTTTTAATTGGGTTGTTTATTTTCTTATTTTGAAAGGGTAAGAGTTCTTTGTATATTCAACCCAGTAATTCTACTGCTAGGTACCTAGAAGTGAGAATATATATCCATATATGTAGGTTGATATGAAGACATCATTTGAATGTCTATAGCAGCATTACTCATAATAGTCAAAATATAAATGTTTATCAACTGGTAAATGAATAAAAAATAGTATATCCATGCAAATAATACTATATAGCAATACAAAGGAATGAAGTACTCATACATGCTACAACATGGATGAAACACTAAAACACACTAAGGGCTAGGTGTGGTGGCTCATGCCTGTAATCCCAGCACTTTGGGAGGCCAAGGTGGACGGATCACCTGAGGTCAGGAGTCTGAGACTAGCCTGGTTAACATGGTGAAACCCCATCTCTACAAAAATACAAAAATTAGCTGGGCATGATGGTGGGTGCCTGTAATCCCAGCTACTGGGGAGGCTGAGGGGAGAATCGCTTGAACCTGGGAGGCAGAGGTTGCAGTGAGCTGAGATTGCGCCATTGCACTCCAACCTGGGTGACAGAGTGAGACTCCGCCTCAAAAAAAAAAACAACAAAAAACAAACAAACTACGTAAAAGAAGCCAAAAGATTATATATTGTATGAATCCATTTATATAAAATCAGAAAGGCAAATCTGTTAAGTAGTGGTTGCCTGGGGCTGTGGGTGGCTATGTGGAAGCTTTTTGGGGTGATTGAAATGTTCTAAAACTGGATTGTGGTGATGGCTCTTCAACTCTAAGAATTTATAAAAATTATTAAGATGTGAACTTATACAGGGTGAATTTTATGATCTAAAATTTACATCCCAGTAAAGCTGTTTAAAAATGAACAGACAAACAGAAGTAATACCAACCATAACTAAATTCATGAAGAAAGTAGAAGAGAATTCCCTTCAACTTTTTCTATTTGGCTGGCAAAACCATGATACCAAAAGCTGACAAAGACATTATTAAAAAAGAAATTTATGGACAAATATTCCTCATGAACACAAATGCAAAAGTCATTAACAAAATATTAGCAAATTAAGTCTATTAATAAAGAACAAACTGAATACATCATAACCATATGGCGTTTATCTCATGTGAATTCAAGGTTGATGTAACATTTAAGAAAAAACAGAGTTCACGACATGTGAACGACAGCCCTCCAAAAATGTCTATGCCCTAATAATCCCTGCAACCTGTGATTATCTTACACGTCAAAGGGAAATTAAGGTGCCAAAGGGAAATTGAGGTAGCAAATGTAATTAATCAGCTAACCTTAAAATATGGAGATTATCCTGAATTAACCTAGTTGGGCCTCATGTAATCACAGAGACCCAAGTGTGGAAGAGGGAGGCAGAAGAGTATCCGAGTGATGTGGTATGAGAAAGACTCCACCGGCCATTGGTGGCTACGAAGATGGATGGTGGCTGTGAGCCAAAGAATGCAGGCAGCCTCTAGAAGTTGTAAAAAATACAAAAACTAATTCTCCCATAGACCTTCCAGAAAAGAGCACAGTCCTGTTAACACCTTGAGTAGAGCCCAGTGAACCTCATTTTGTACTTCTGAATATACAATAAATTTGTGTTAAGTCACTAGCTCTCTGGTAGTTTGTTACAGCAGCAATAAGAAATCAATATACCACATTAATGAAATAAAAAATTACATAGGCCAGATGCGGTGGCTAAGACCTGTAATCCAAGCACTTTGGGAGGCCAAGGCGAGTGAATCACCTGAGGTAAGGAGTTCGGGACAAGTCTGGCCAACATGGTGAAACCTGTCTCTACTAAAAAATACAAAAATTAGCTGGGCATGGTGGTGGGCGCCTGTAGTCCTAGCTACTCAGGAGGCTGAGGCAGGAGAATTGCTTAAACCCAGGAGGCGGACATTGCAGTGAGCCGAGATCACTCCATTGCACTCCAGCCTGGGCAACAAGAGCAAAACTCTGTCTCAAAACACAAACAAGCAAACAAGCAAACAAAAATTATATAATCACTTTAATAGATGCAGAAAAAGCATTTGACAGAACTCAATACACATTCATGGTGAAAACATTTTTTTAAACCAGAAGTAGAAATAGCAGACTTTATGATAAAAAGCATGATCAAATAAAAAAGGAGAGATTTAATGATGATAAAGTGTCCATCTGTCAGAAGATATCAAATTCTAAATTATATGCCACTAATAATACAGCCGCAGGGAAAAAAAACCTGGAAGAAATAGAAGGAAAAGGAAATTATAACTACAGTGGATGGTTTTTTTTTTCAATTATACTTTAAGTTCTAGGGCATGCACAATGTGCAGGTCTGCCACGTAGGTACACATATGCCATGTTGGTTTGCTGCACCCATCGACTTCTCATTTACATTAGGTATTTCTCCTAACGCTATCCGTCCCCCAGTCCCCCATCCCCCTATAGGTTCCAGTGCGTGATGTTCCCTGCCCTGTGTCCAAGTGTTCCCTCTGATCAACTCCCACCCGTGAGTGAGAATATGTGGTGTTTGGTTCTCTGTCCTTGTGATAGTTTGCTGAGAATGATGGTTTCCAGCTTCATCCATGTCCCTGCAAAGGATATGAACTCATCCTTTTTTATGGCTGCATAGTATTCCATGGTGTACATGTCCCACATTTTCTTAATCCAGTCCCTCATTGATGGACATTGGGTTGGTTCCAAGTCTTTGCTATTGTGAATAGTGCCGCAATAAACATATGTGTGCATGAGTCTTTATAGTAGCATGACTTATAATCCTTTGGGTATATACCCAGTAATGGGATCGCTGGGTCAATTGGTATTTCTAGTTCTAGATCCTTGAGGAATTGCCACGCTGTCTTCCACAATGGTTGAACTAATTTACACCCCCACCAACAATGTAAAAGCATTGCTATTTCTCCACATTCTCTCCAGCATCTGTTGTTTCCTGACCTTTTAATGATCGCCATTCTAACTGGCATGAGATGGTATCTCATTGTGGTTTTGATTGCATTTCTCTGATGACCAGTGATGATGAGCATTTTTTCATGTGTCTGTTGGCTGCATAAATGTTTTCTTTTGCGAAGTGTCTGTTCATATCCTTTGCCCACTTTTTGATGGGTTGTTTGTTTTTTCTTGTAAATTTGTTTAAGTTCTTTGTAGATTCTGGATATTAGCCCTTTGTCAGATGGGTAGATTGCAAAAATTTTCTCCCACTCTGAAGGTTGCCTGTTCACTCTGATGGTAGTTTCTTTTGCTGCGCAGAAGCTCTTTAGTTTAATTAGATCCCATTTGTCTATTTTGGTTTTTGTTGCCATTGCTTTTGGTGTTTTAGTCATGAAGTCTTTGCCCATGCCTATGTCCTGAATGGTATTGCCTAGGTTTTCTTCTAGGGTTTTTATGGTTTTAGGTCTAACATTTAAGTCTTTAATCCATCTTGAATTAATTTTTGTATAAGATGTAAGGAAGGGATCCAGTTTCAGCTTTCTACAAATGGCTAGCCAGTTTTCCCAGCACCATTTATTAAATAGGGAATCGTTTCCCCATTTCTTGTTTTTGTCAGGTTTGTCAAAGATCAGATGGTTATAGATGTGTGGTGTTATTTCTGAGGCCTCTGTTCTGTTCCATTGGTCTCTATATCTGTTTTAGTACCAGTACCATGCTGTTTGGTTACTGTAGCCTTGTAGTATATTTTGAAGTCAGGTAGAGTGATGCCTCCAGCTTTGTTCTTTTTGCTCAGGATTGTCTTGGCTATGCGGGCTCTTTTTTGGTTCCCTACGAACTTTAAAGTAGTTTTTTCCAATTCTATGAAGAAAGTCATTGGTAGCTTGATGGGGAGGGCATCGAATCTATAAATTACCTTAGGCAGTGTGGTTATTTTCATGATATTTATTCCTCCTATCCATGAGCATGAAATGTTCTTCCATTTGTTTGTGTCTTCTTTTATTTCGTTGAGCAGTGGTTTGTAGTTCTCCTCGAAGAGGTCCTTCACATCCCTTGTAAGTTGGATGCCTAGGTATTTTATTCTCTTTGTAGCAATTGTGAATGGGAGTTCAGTCATGATTTGGCTCTCTTTTTGCCTGTTATTGGTGTATAGGAATGCTTGTGATTTTTTTTTTTTTTGAGATGGAGTTTTGCTCTTGTTGCCCAGGCTGGAGTGCAATGGTGCGATCTCGGCTCACAGCAACTCCACCTCCTGGGTTCAAGCAATTCTCCTGCTTCAGCCTCCCAAGTAGCTGGGATTACAGGCGTACACCACTGTGTTTGGCTAATTTTTTTTGTCTTTTAATAGAGATGAGGTTTCTCCATGTTGGTCAGGCTGGTCTCAAACCCCCAACCTCAGGTGATCTGCCCACCTCGGCCTCCCAAAGTGTTGGGATTACCAGCGTGAGCCACCACACCCAGCCTTGTAATGCTTGTGATTTTTGCACATTGATTTTGTATCCTGAGACTCTGTTGAAGTTGCTTATCAGCTTAAGGAGTTTTTGGGTTGAGATGATGGGGTTTTCTAAATATACAATCATGTCATCTGCAAACAGGGACAATTTGACTTCCTCTTTTCCTAACTGAATACCTTTATTTCTTTCTGTTGCCTGATTGCTCTGACCAGAACTTCCAACACTATGTTGAATAGGAGTGGTGAGAAAGGACATCCTTGTCTTGTGCCAGTTTTCAAAGGGAATGCTTCCAGTTTTTGCCCATTCAGTATATCAGCTGTGGGTTTGTTATAAATAGCTCTTATCATTTTGAGATACTTTCCATCAATACCTAGTTTATTGAGAGTTTTTAGCATGAAGGGCTGTTGAATTTTGTCAAAGGCCTTTTCTGCATCTATTGAGATAATCGTGTGGTTTTTGTCATTGGTTCTGTTTATATGATGGATTACATTTATTGATTTGCATATGTTGAACCAGCCTTGCATCCCAGGGATGAAGCCAACTTTATCGTGGTGGCTAAAATTTTTCATGTGCTGCTAGATTTGGTTTGCCAGTATTTGATTGAGGATTTTTGCATCAATGTTCATCAGGGATATTGGTCTAAAATTATCTCTTTTTTATTGTGTCTCTGCCAGGCTTTGGTATCAGGATGATGCTGGCCTCATAAAATGAGTTAGGGAGGATTCCCTCTTTTTCTGTTGATTGGAATAGTTTCAGAAGGAATGGTACTAGCTCCTCTTTGTACCTCTGGTAGAATTCGGCTGTGAGTCAGTCTGGTCCTGGACTTTTTTGGTTGGTAGGCTATTAATTATTGCCTCAGTTTCAGAGCCTGTTATTGGCCTATTCAGAGATTCAACTTCTTCCTGGTTTAGTCTTGAGAGGGTGTATGTGTGCAGGTATTTATCCATTTCTTCTAGATTTTCTAGGTGTTTTTTTTTTTTTTTTTTTTTTTTTTTTGCATAGAGGGGTTTATAGTATTCTCTGATGGTAGTTTGTACTTCTGTGGGATCGGTGTTGATATCCCCCTTACCATTTTTTATTGCGTCTATTTGATTCCTCTCTCTTTTCTTCTTTATTAGTCTTGCTAGTGGTCTATCAATTTTGTTGATCTTTTCAAAAAATGAGCTCCTGGATTCATTGATTTTTTGAAGGGTTTTTTGTGTCTTTATCTCCTTCAGTTTTGCTCTGATCTTAGTTATTTCTTGCCTTCTGCTAGCTTTTGAATGTATTCGCTGTTGCTTCTCTAGTTCTTTTAATTGTGATGTTAGAGTGTCAATTTTAGATCTTTTCTGCTTTCTCTTGTGAGCATTTAGTGCTATAAATTTCCCTCTACACACTGCTTTAAATGTGTCCCAGATATTCTGGTACGTTGTGTCTTTGTTCTTATTGGTTTCAAAGAACATCTTTTTTTTCTGCCTTCATTTTGTTATTTACCCAGTAGTCATTCAGGAGCAGGTTGTTGAGTTTCCATGTAGTTGTGCGGTTTTGAGTGAGTTCCTTAATCCTGAGTTCTCATTTGATTGCACTGTGGTCTGAGAGACAGTTTATTGTGATTTCTGTTCTACTTCCAATTATGTTGTCAATTTTAGAACAAGTGTGATGTAGTGCTGAGAAGAATGTATATTCTGTTGATTTGGGGTGGAGAGTTCTGTAGATGTCTATTAGGTCTGCTTGGTGCAGAGCTGAGTTCAAGTCCTGGATATCCTTGTAAACTTTCTGTCTCATTGATCTGTCTAATATTGACAGTGGGGTGTTAAAGTCCCATTATTATTGTGTGGGAGTCTAAGTCTCTTTGTAGGTCTCTAAGGACTTGCTTTATGAATCTGGGTGCTCCTGTATTAGGTGCATATATATTTAGGATAGTTAGCTCTTCTTGTTGAATTGATCCCTTTACCATTATGTAATGGCCTTCTTTGTCTCTTTAGATATTTGTTGGTTTGAAGTCTGTTTTATCAGAGACTAGGATTGCAACTCCTGCTTTTTTTTTTTTTTTTTGCTTTCCATTTGGTTGGTAGATCTTCCTCCATCCCTTTATTTTGAGCCTATGTGTGTCTCTGCAAGTGAGATGGGTCTCCTGAATACAGCACACTTACGGGTCTTGATTCTTTATCCAATTTGCCAGTCTGTGTCTTTTAATTGGGGCATTTAGCCCATTTACATTTAAGGTTAATATTGTTATGTGTGAATTTGATCCTGTCATTATAATGTTAGCTGGTTATTTTGCCTGTTAATTGATGCAGTTTCTTCATAGCATCAGTGATCTTTACAATCTGGCATGCTTTTGCAGTGGCTGTTCCTTTCCATGTTTAGTGCTTCCTTCAGGAGCTCTTATAAGGCAGGCCTGGTGGTGACAAAATCTCTCAGCATTTTCTTCTCTGTAAAGGATTTTATTTATCCTTCACTTAGGAAGCTTAGTTTGGCTGGATATGAAATTCTGGGTTGAAAATTCTTTTCTTTAAGAATGTTGAATATTGGCCCCCACTGTCTTCTGGCTTGTGGGGTTTCTGCCGAGAGATCTGCTGTTAGTCTGATGGGCTTCCCTTTGTGGGTAACCCGACCTTTCTCTCTGGCTGCCCTTAACATTTTTTCCTTCATTTCAACCTTGGTGAATCTGACAATTATTCGTCTGGTGGTGGTTCTTCTCAAGGAGTATCTTTGTGGTGTTCTCTGTATTTCCTGAATTTGAATGTTGGCCTGCCTTGCTAGGTTGGGGAAGTTCTCCTGTATAATATCCTGAAGAGTGTTTTCCAACTTGGTTCCATTCTCCCTGTCACTTTCAGATACACCAATCTGATGTAGATTTGGTCTTTTCACATAGTCCCGTATTTCTTGGAGGTTTTGTTTATTTCTTTTTCCTCTTTTTTCTCTAATCTTGTCTTCTTGCTTTATTTCATTAATTTGATCTTCAATCACTGATATCCTTTCTTCCACTTGATCAAGTTGGCTATTGAAGCTTGTGCATGCATCACGAAGTTCTCGTGCCATGGTCAGGTCATTTAAGGTCTTCTCTACACTGTTTATTCTAGTTAGCCATACCTCTAACCTTTTTTCAAGGTTTTTAGCTTCCTTGCAATGGGTTAGAACATGCTCCTTTAGGTTGGAGAGGTTTGTTATTACCGACCTTCTGAAGTCTACTTCAGTCAACTTGTCAAAGTCATCCTCCATCCAGCTTTGTTCTATTGTTGGCAAGGAGCTGTGATCATATGGAGGAGAAGAGATGCTCTGGTTTTTAGAATTTTCAGCTTTTCTGCTCTGGTTTCTCCCTATCTTTGTGGTTTTATCTACCTTTGGTCTTTGATGTTGGTGACCTACAGATGGGGTTTTGGTGTGGATGTCCTTTTTGTTGATGCTGATGCTATTCCTTCCTGTTTGTTAGTTTTCCTTTTAACAGTCAGGTCTCTCAGCTGCAGGTCTGTTGGAGTTTGTTGGAGGTCCACTCCAGACCCTGTTTGTCTGGGTATCACCAGCGGAGGTTGCAGAACAGCAAATATTGCTGCCTTATCCTTCCT